>NW_016809844.1:91976-99950 GCF_001698545.2 Rhinopithecus bieti | reverse complement strand
AGTGTATATTTTCTATTTTATTTTTATTTATTTATTTATTTATTTATTTATTTATTTATTTATTTATTTTTGAGACAGAGTCTTGCTCTGTCGTCCAGGCTGGAGTGCAGTGGCACGATCTCTGCTCACTGCAACCTCCACCTCCCGGGTTCACGCCATTTTCCTGCCTCAGCCTCCCAAGTAGCTGTGACTACAGGCACCCACCACCTCGCCCGGTTAATTTTTTTTTTTTGTATTTTAGTAGAGATGGGGTTTCACTGTGTTGCCCAGGTTGGTTGTGAACTCCTGAGCTCAGGTAATCTGCCTGCCTCAGCTTCCCTAAGTGTTGCGATTACAGGCATGAGCCACCGCGCCCTAGAAGAGATTTGTAATGTTCCCAACACAAACAAAAGATACATGTTTGAGGTGATAGATATCTCTGTTACCCTGATTTGATTATTACACATTGTATAAGGGTATCAAAATATCACTTGTACCCCCCAAATATATACAAATAATATATATCAATACAATACACCGAGTATATTTTGACTATGAATATGGAAAAAGCATTACAATAATAGGTAATTAGACACGCTTCACATTTTTAAAAACACAGTCATTATTTGAAATGATTCAAGACAGAAAAAAGTGCATTCATCTGACTACTGGCATTTTCTTTTTTGGTTTTAAGTTTGTTAGATTAAATAAAAATCCAAAACTATCCAAGCACAGTTTTGTCACTTAGAAAATAAAAACCACGGCTGGGCTCAGTGGCTCATGCCTGTAATCCCTGCACTTTGGGAGGCTGAGGCGGGTGGATCACCTGAGGTCAGGAATTCAAGGCCAGCCTGGCCAACATGATGAAACCCCGTCTCTACTAAAAATACAAAAAAATTAGCTGAATGTGGTGGTGTGTGCCTGTAATCCCAGCTACTCAGGAGGCTGAGGCAGGAGAATCCCTTGACACCGGGAGGTGGAGGTTTCAGTGAGCTGAGATCACGCCACTGTACTCCAGCCCAGGCAACAAGAGCAAAACTCCGTCTCAAAAAAAAAAAAAAAAAAAAAAAAGAAAAGAAAAAGAAAATAAAAACCATAACTAAAGCCTGTAAGACTGCTGGAATATAATATTGTATAAGAATTAATTTTATTTTAAATATTTAGAATTAAAATTTTAATTTTTTTGTAAATTGAAGATTGTGGTAAAAAAATAGAGCTAATCAAGTATTTAAAAACTTGGAAAATAAACTTTAAGAGAAGAGACATGGTAGTACAGTGCAGGTTTCCTCAAACTGTGTCTCTTAGAACATTGAAGTACTTTATGTTACAAGCAATTTGTATAAACACAAGATTTGGCTTCAGGTACCTTTTTCACTTATTGTTTATTTGCTTTTAGAAGAGTTATTTAAGCACTCGAAATCTCATGTTTTCTGATCTCTAAAATGACACCAATCAAATTTTCAAATCCATATAAAATTCAGGCCTCATCATTACATGAGTAAAGGATGAGGCAAAAACCAGCACAATGTGGTGCGGACCATGGTAAATGGGAGAACAAAGGTACTATCAACTACCTGGCTCCAGCCCATAATTACTACATGAGAACACCAGTCTAGTGTTGCCAGATCGTCAGATATTGATGTGCAATATTTGAAAATGTGGTGGATAATTCCAAATGTTTAAAAATATTGTGTGTGCTGAAGAATACATGTCTGCAAACCAGATCCACCCTGTAGATGAGCCATTTTTAATCCCTGGATTAGCTGTTCTTTAATCAATTTTCAAATACTGACATTTTGTGATTCTATAGGGATATAGAACAATTAAGAATATTAAGTAAGGGCCACCTATTAACAACTTTGGTATATTGTTGCTGCCCGAATAACATATTGTATTTTATATAGAAAAGTCCATCTGTTTTGAATTATTATTAAGACATAAGAACTATTTTCAGTTATTGAGAAAGAAAAAGGGCTTTGAAGACTCTAGTCTATACATGAGAAAGCTTTTAGGAGACCTGTAAGTAGAGCTTTTATGAAATGTTAATGTACAAGTGTGGTAGGTGGTTAGGAACCAACACTATAAACCCCAGTGGGGTAGTAACTGGACTAGATTTATGGGAGTCAACTCAATCACCAAGAGTATTACAAAATGGTGGTAAAAGCCTATATGAGGATCCAGTTAGCAGTCAATGACCTGATCTAGGGGTTAAAAGCTTATATGGATCTCATGGAAGCCTGCCAATACTTGTCCTCATAATACATGATAAAACCCTGACAGTAAACTACTCCTGGGAGTTTGGCATTAAATTAGAAAGGCGACAGCTCCCTTTTCTGCTGTTTTCAGATATCCAGGCACAGCCTTCTAATACACTCTGCTAATTTGGAAGCCAGAAAACATAAGTTCTATTTCAATATCTCTCCAACTCTTCATCTTTCCTCTCTCTGCTGTTACATAATTCAGAGCTATGAAAATATTAATGTGTGATATGCTCACTCAGTGTGCTATAACTTTCTACAATTAATGTCACACATTTATAGTTTGAAGAGAGGCTTAAGAAAGACAATTGCATTCTTTCTAGGAAATATGTGTAAAAGTGCTTGTGCTTTAGTCAGAGATAGTTTTTGTTCCTAAAACTTAGAAAGTTGGCCAGTCTAACTTGTGTGTAATAAGGAGGCAATGTTATTTTCAAATAGCAGTCACCAGAATTCTTTTGCATAGAAGTGTCTTTATTTAGGAAAATAATTATCTTTGTAATAGAGGAGGTAGAATGTGGTGTGACCAAGGCAATGGGAGAAGGTGGTATAAGGGGCAGAGTGGGAAGAGGAAGAGGAAGGGCGGTAGAAGACTGAAGTTGCATAATGTGAATCCTCCCCAAATCTTTAGGAATGTCTGATAAACTCACAAATTCTTTTTAATTAAAATTTTAAGGTTTTCAAATTATAGTAAATATATGTATGTAGCACAGAATATTTACCATATTAACTATATTTAAGTGTATAGGTCGGTGGCATTAGATACCTTCATATTGTGGTGCAGCCATCACCACCATCCATCTCCAGAATTTTTGTCTTCCAAACTGAAACTCCATACCCATTATCTCTCCACTTTCCCCTCCCCACAGCCATTGTAAAACAACATTCTACTTTCTATCTCTATGAATGTGACAACTTTAGGCACCCCATATAAGTGAAATCATACAATATGTCCTTTGTGACAAATTCTTATTGAGATTGTTTTGGGCTGTGGAAAACAATGAAAGGGTTGAATTTCACATAAGGAACAGCATGGTTGGATCAGAGAACACTGAGATAGACATGGCTCCAGGTATATAAAACAGAGGCTTCTACTCACTTCAGGCTGACAGTGTCTTACCGTAAATCTTTGCTTTTGTCTCTGGAGCTCCTCTAATATGCTAGGGATGCCCTTGGAGGGTTCGCTTTGTCCATGTGCTTGGTTTGTAAGTGTGAAAAAGTCAAATTCTTTGGGAGTTAACACACTAACAATAAACAGTGAGAGCATATCCACAAATACTGCTGCTTTTCATTCTTCCAGCAGCTAGTTTGGAGAGGTGTTCTGTACACTTTATTGAAGTCCGTGTAGAACAGAGCTCTTTGCATCCACAGTGGCAATCTCAATAACACATCTTTCTATGGGTTCTTCCTTCTTTCCTGTCTCACTTTTCTCTTCCCCTCACTTCTGCTCACTGGGTTTGCTTCCCAAGTATACTACTTACTTACAAGTCTTGTCATAGACTCTACTTTTCCAGGAGGCTACTCTGAGACAGCCTGGTTAATGTCAGGTGTTTATCCATTTGTTATGGTTTAAATTGTGTCCCTTCCCCCCAAATATGTTGAAGTTCTAGCTCTCAGGACCTCAGAATGGGGTCTTATTCAGAAATAGAGCTGTTGAAAATCTAAGTAGTTAAGATGAAGTCATGTTGTAGTAGGTTGGACCCTAACTCTAATATGACTGATATCTTCATAAGAAGAGAGGAGACACAGAGACGCAGGGACATGAAGAGAGAGTGCCAGGTTATGACAGAGGCAGAGATTTAAGAGCTACAGTTGCAAGCCAAGAAACACCAAGGATTACCAACAGCCACCAGAAGCTATGAAGAGGCAAGGAAGAACTCTCTGCTGCAGGCTTCAGAAGAAGCATGGCCATTCTGACATTTCGATTTCAGACCTCAAGCTTCCAGAACTGTGAAATAATACATTTATTTTTTTCAAAGCCATCTAGTTTGTGGTTCTTTGTTACAAAAACTCTGAGAAACTAATACTCCATTGTTATAGCTTCTGTTGCCAGATGGTGAAGACATATGGTCTACTGTCCTTTTATGGGGGCAAGACTATCAGAGAAGTGAATGTACCGTGTTCTTCCATAAGTCAGGTTAGGGCTAGAGTGGAAAACAGGTATCTATAATGTAAGTAAAACTTTTTTTTTTTTTTTAAAGGTAGCATAGTGATGTTAACTGAAAAAACAAAATGGAGAATTGCTTTAAAGTCTTTAAAAAGTAACAGTAGATTTTGTATCCTGCCACTTTACTGGATTAGTTCTAAGAGTGTGTGTGTGTATGTGTGTGTGTGTGTGTGTAGTTTTAGCATTTTCTACATATAGGATCATGTCATCTGTAAATAGAGATAGGTTTACATTTTTTCTTTCCAATTTGGATGCCTCTTATTTCCTTTTTTTTAAAAAAATTTTTGTGGGTACATTATATATATATATATATATATTCATGGGGTATATTCATACAATGCATAATTATCACATCAGGGTAAATGGGGTATCCATCACTTCAGGCATTCATCCTCTTGGTGTTACAAAAATTCAATTATACACTTTCAATGTTTAAAAATGTACAATAAATTATTATTGACAGTAGTCACCCTGTTGTGCTATCAAATACTAGATCTTATTCATTGTAACTGCAGTTTTGTACCCATCAACCATCCTTTCTTCCCCCTCTCATCCCCCATTACCATTTCCAGCCATTGGTAACCATTATTCTACTCTCTATCTCCATAAGTTCAATTGTTTTAATGTTTAGTAAGTGAGAACATGCAAAGTTTCTTTCTGTGCCTGGCTTATTTCACTTAACATAATGCCCTCCAGTTCCACTCATGTTGTTGCAAATGACAAGCTCTCATGTTTTCAACCACAAGGTGGAAAAGTGTCATGTTTTCTTTATCCATTCATCTGTTGATAGACCCATAGGTTGCTTTCAAATCTTGGCTATCATGAGTAGTGCTGCAATAAATATGAGAATGCAGATATCTTTTCAGTATACTGATTTCCTTTCTTTGGGATATATACCTAGCAGTGGGACTGCTGGATCATAGGGTAGTTGTACTTTTAGTTTTTTGAGGAAACTTCAAACTGTTCTCCATAGAGGTTGTACTAATTTACATTCCCACCAACACTGTACTAGGGTTCCCCTTTCTCTGCATCCTTGCCAGCACTTGTTATTGCTTGTCTTTTGGATAAAAGCCATTTTAACTGGGATGAGATTATATTTTACTGTAGTTTCGATTTGCATTTCTCTGATCAATGATGTTGAGCACCTTTTTATATACCTGTTTGCCATTTGTATGTCTTCTTTTGAGCAATGTTTATTCAGATCTTAAGTTTATTTTTAAATTGGAATATTAGATTTTCTTTCTATAGAGTTGTTTGAGCTCCTTATGTATTCTGGTAATTAATCCTTTGTCAGATGGATAGTTTACAAATATTTTCTCCTATTCTGTGGGTTGTCTCTTCACTTTGTTGATTGTTTTCTTTGCTGTGAAGAAGCTTTTTAACTTGATGTGATCCCATTTGTCAATCAATTTTCGCTTTGGTTGCCTGTGCTTGTGGGGCGTTACTCAATAGATCTTTGCTGAGACCAATGTCCTGGAGAGTTTCCCCAATGTTTTTCTTTAGTAGTTTCATAGTTTGAGATCTTAGATTTAAGTCTTTAGTCCATTTTTATTTGATGTTTGTATATGGCTAGAGATAGGGGTCTAGTGTCATTCTGCATATGGATATCCAGTTTTCCCATCATGATTTGTTGAAGAGACTGTTCTTTTCCCAGTGTATGTGCTTGGCAACCTTGTCAAAAATGAATTCACTGTAGATGTATGAATTTATATCTGAGTTCTCATTCTGTTTCATTGGTCAATGTGACTATTTTTATGCCAGTACCATATTATTTTGGTTACTATAGAAATGTAGTATAATTTGAAGTCAGATAACGTGATTCCTCCAGTTTTTTTCGCCCTTAGGGTGACTTTGGCTATTCTGGGTGTTTTGTGATTTTATATAAATTTTAGGATTATTTTTTCTATTTCTGTGAAGAATGTCATTGGTATATGGATAGAGATTGCATCGAATCTGTAGATTGCTTTGGGTAGTATGGACATTTTAACAATATTAATTTTCCTTCTTCTTTTTTTTTTCTCCAAGAGGGAGTCTTACTCTGTCACCTAGGTTGGAGTGCAGTGGCACGATCTTGGCTCAGTGCAACCTCCACCTCCTGGGTTCAAGGGATTCTCCTGCCTCAGTCTTCTGAGTAGCTGGGATTACAGGTGCCCGCTACCACGCCCAGCTAACTTTTGTATTTTAGTAGAGACAGAGTTTCACTATGTAGGTCAAGTTGGTCTTGAACTCCTGATTTCAAATGATCCACCCAGCTCGGCCTCCCAGAGTGCTAGGATTACAGGTGTGAGCCACCACGCCTAGCCAACAATATTGATTTTTCTAATTTATGAATATAAAATATCTTTCCAGTTTTTTGTGTCCTCTTGAATTTCTTCCTTTTTTTTGTTTTGTTTTTTAGACACAGTGTCCTCACTTTGTCACCAAAGCTGGAGTATCATGGCACAATCATGGCTCACTGAAACTTCAACTTCCCAGGCTCAACTTATCCTCCCATCTCAGCCTACTGCATAGCTAGGACCACAGGCATGCACTACCACATCTAGCTAATTTTTTCCTTAAATTTATTTTTTGTAGAGATATGGTCTCACTATATTGCCTAGGCTGGTCTTGAGCTCCTGGGCCCAAGCAGTCCTCTCACCTTGGCCTCCTCAAATGCTGGGATTATAAGCATGAGCCTGTTTCTCTTTGATTTCTTGCATCAATGTTTCATAGTTTTCATTGTAGAGATCTTTCATTTCTTTGGTTAAATTTATTTCTAGGTATTTTATTTTATTTGTAGCTATTGTAAACGGGATTAGTTTCTTGATTTCTTTTTCAGATTTTCACTGTTGGCATATAGAAATGCTACTGATTTTGTATGTTATTTTGTATCCTCTGACTTTATGAATTTTAAAATCAATTCTAATAGCTTTTGGTGGAGTCATTAGGTTTTTCCAAATATAAGATAAGATCATCTGCAAACAAGGGTAATTTGACTTCTTCCTTTCCAATCTGGTTGCCATGTTTTTTTTCTTTCTTTTGTCTGATTCCTATAGCTAGGATTTCCAGTATTATGTTGAATAACAGCAGTGAAAATGGGCATCCTCTTGTTGTATTCCAAATCTTAGAGGAAAGGCTTTAGTTTTCACCCATTCAGTATGACACAATCCATGGGTCTGTCGTATATGTTTTTTATTGTGTTGCGATATGTCCCTTCTATACCTGCTTTGTTGAGGGTTTTATCATGAAGAGATGTTAAATTTTATCAAGTGCTTTTTCAGCATCAATTAAGATGATCATATGGTTTTTGTTCTTCGTTCTGGTGTTATGATGTATCACATTGATTGATTTGCATATGTCGGACCGTTCTTGAATCCCTGAGATAAATCCCACTTGGACATGATGAAAGATCTTTTTAATGTGTTGTTGAATTTGGTTTGCTAGTATTTTGTTGAGCATTTTTGCGCCAAAGTTCATCACGGATATTGGTCTGTAGTTTCCCTTCCCTTCCCTTCCCTTCTCTTCCCTTCCCTTCCCTTCCCTTCCCTTCTCTTCCCTTCTCTTCCCCTCCCTTCCCTTCCCCTTCCTTCCCCT
>NW_016809844.1:87910-91558 GCF_001698545.2 Rhinopithecus bieti | reverse complement strand
CCCCTCCCCTTTCCATTCTTTCCTTTCTTTTAAATGTGTTTTGGTTTTGGTGTTGGGGTAATACTGGCCTCATAGAATAAGTTTGGATGTATTCCATCCTCCCCTTTTTTTTTCTGAATAGTTTGAGGCTGTTTGGTATTAGTTTTTCTTTAAATGTTTCCTAAAATTCAGCAGTGAAGCCATTCAGTCCCAGGCTTTTCTTTGTTGAGAGACATTTTTAGAACAGTTTCAATTTCATTACTTGCTGTTGGTATGTTCATGTTTTGGATTTCTTCCTGGATCAATCATGGTAGGCTGCATATGTCTAGGAATATCCATTCCTTCTAGGTTTTCCAATTTACTGTCATAGAGTTGTTCGTAGTAGCCTCCAATGATACTTCGAATTTCTGCAGTATCAGTTGTAATGCCTCCCTTTTAATTTCTGACTTATTTATTTGAGTCCTTTCTCTTTTATTCAAAGTTAGTTGGGTTAATGGTTTGTCAATTTTGTTTAGCTTTTCACAAAACAACTTTTTTGTTTCATTGATTTTTTTGTATTTTAAAATTTCATTTTCATTTATTTCTACTCTAATATTTATTATTTCTTTCCTTGTACTAATTTTGGGTTTGGTTTGCTCTTGTTTTTCTAGTTCCTTAAGATGTATCATTAGAGTATTTAAAGTTTTTTTTTTTTTGGACAGAGTTTCACTTTGTCCTTCAGGCTGGAGTGCAGTGGTGCATACATGGTTCACTGCAGCCTGGATCTCCTAGGTTCAAGGAGTCTTCCCACCTCAGCCTCTTAAGTAGCTGGGATAACACATGTGCACCTGGCTAATTTTTGTACTTTTTTATGGAGATAGGGTTTGACCATGTTGCCCAGGCTAGTCTCAAACTTCTGAGCTCAAGTGATCCACTTGCCTCAGCCTCCCAAATTTTCTGCTTTTTTGACAAAGGTGCTTGTTGCTATAAACTTTCCTCTTAATACAGCTTTCACTGTATTCATAGGTTTTAGTATGTTGTGTTTCCTTTTTTTATTTGTTTCAAGAATTTTCTTTAATTGTTTTTGAGATAAAGTCCGTCTCTGTCACCCAGGATAGAGTGTAGGCGTGATCACAGTTCACTGCAGCCTTGACCTCTTGAGCTCAAGTGATCTTCCTGCCTCAGCTTCCTGAGTAGCTGGGTCTACAAGTGCACACTGCCAAGCCTGGATAATCAATTTTTTTTTTTTTTTTTTAAGTGACAAGCTGGTCTGAAACTGCTAAGCTAAAGGAATCCTCCCACCTTGGCCTTCCAAAGTGCTGTAATTATAGATGTGAGTCACTGCCCCTGCTAGTTTCAAGAAAAATTGTAAGTTTCCATCTTAATTTCTTTATTGACCTATTGGTAATTTCAGAGCATATTGCTTAATTTCCGTGTGTTTGTATGATTTTCAAAATTCCTCTTGTTATTGAATTCTAGTTTTATTCATTTGTGATCAGAGAAAATACTTAATATAATTTCTTTTATTTTTTTGAAATTTTAAAGACAAGTTTTGTGGTCTAACGTATTGTCTATCCTAGAGAATAATCCAGGATAGACAATGTGTATTCATTAGCAGTTGGACAAAATGTTTAGTAAATATCTATTCATCCGGTCTTCAGTGCAGTTTAAGTCTGATGTTTCTTCATTGATTTTCTGTCTGGATGATCTGTTCAATGCCAAATGTGTGGTATTGAAATATCCAGTTATTATTGTATTGGGGGTCTATTTCTCTTTTTACCTCTAATAATACTCGCTTTATACATCTGGGTACTTCAGCATTAGGTGCATGTGTATTTCCAATTGTTATATCCCCTTGCTGAATTGACACCGTTATCATTATATAATGGCATTCTGTGTCTCTTTTTATAGGTTTTGTCTTGAAATCTATGTTGTCTGAGTATAGCTAATCCTGCCCTTTTTTGGTTTCTATTTGCTTGGAATACCGTACTTTATTTCTTTATTTTCAATTTATGTGTATCTTTATAGATAAATTGTTTTTTGTAGACAACGTATCATTGGGTCTTATTATTTTTATCCATTCAGCTAGTGTATTTTGATTGAAGAGTTTAGTCTTTTTACATTCTATATGATTATTGATAAGTAGGGACTTATTCCTGCCATTTTATTTGTTTTCTGGTATTCTGCAGCCTTTCTCTTTCTTTTTTCCTTCCTTCCAGTCTTCCTTTTAGTGAAGGTGTTTTTTCTCTTGTGATATGTTTTAATTCCTTTTTAAAAGTTTTTTATGTGATCTGATGTATGTTTTTTGATTTGAGGTTATCATAAGGTTTGCAAATAATAGCTTCTAACCCATTATTTTATTTTGTTTTATTTTATTATCATTATTTTTTATTATACTTTACATTCTGGGATACATGTGCAGAACGTGCAGGTTTGTTACATAGGTATACACATGCCATAGTGGTTTGCTGCACCCATCAACCCATCATCTACATTAGGTATTTCTCCTAATGCTATCCTTCCCTTAGCACCCCCACCTGCCCACAGGCCCCGGTATGTGATATTCCCCTCCTTGTGTCCATGTGTTCTCATTGTTCAACTCCCACTTATGAGTGAGAATGTGCGATGTTTGGTTTTCTGTTCCTGTATTAATTTGCTGAGAATGATTGTTTCCAGTTTCATCCATGTCCCTGCAAAGGACATGAACTCATCCTTTTTTGTGGCTGCATAGTATTCCATGGTGTATATGTGCCACATTTTCTTTATCCGGTCTATCATTGATGGGCATTTGGTTGGTTCCATGTCTTTGCTATTGTAAATAGTGCTGCAGTAAACATACATGTGCATGTGTCTTTACAGTAGAATGATTTATAATCCTTTACTAACCCATTACTTTAAACTGATGACAACTCAACACTGCATAAACAAATAATCAAAAAGAAAACTAGTAAAAACTCTACACCTTAACATTGTCCCTCCTTTGTCTCTTTTTAACTTGTTGTTGTTTCTGTTTATATCATTTGGTGTTATGTTTTGAAAAGTTGTAGTTACTTGTTTGGATCAGTTCATTTATTAATCTTTCTACTCAAGATATGAGTAGTTTATACTCCACTATGACAGTGTTATAACATTGTGTTTTTCTGTGTACTTACTATTAACAGTAAGTTTTGTACCTTCAGATGATTTGCTATTGCTCATTAACATCTGTTTCTTCCAGATTGAATTTCTTTAGCGTTCTTTATAGCAATGGTGTGGTGTTGATAAAATCCCTGAGCTTTTGTTGGTGTGGTAAAATCTTTATTTCTTTTTTTTTATTATTATACTTTAAGTTCTAGGGTACATGTGCACGATGTGCAGGTTTGTTACATATGTATACATGTGCCATGTTGGTGTGCTGTACCCATTAACTCATCATTTACATTAGGTATATCTCCTAATGCTATCACTGCCCCCTCCCCACACCCCATGACAGGCCCCCTGGTGTGTGATGTTCCTCTTCCTGTGTCCAAGTGTTCTCATTGTTCAATTCCCACGTATGAGTGAGAACATGCGGTGTTTGATTTTTTATCCTTGCAACAGTTTGCTGAGAATGATGGTTTCCAGCTTCATCCTTGTCCCTACAAAGGACATGAACTCATCCTTTTTTATGTCTGCATAGTATTCCATGGTGTATATGTGCCACATTTTCTT
>NW_016809844.1:62988-85794 GCF_001698545.2 Rhinopithecus bieti | reverse complement strand
CTAGCGATCTATCAATTTTGTTGATCTTTTTAAAAAAACAGCTCCTGGATTGATTTTTTGAAGGTTTTTCTGTGTCTCTGCCTCCTTCTGTTGGGCTCTGATCTTACTTATTTCTTGCCTTCTGCTTGCTTTTGTATGTGTTTGCTCTTGCTTCTCTTGTTCTTTTAATTGTGATGTTAGGTTGTCAATTTTAGATCTTTCCTGCTTTCTCTTATGGGCATTTAATCTATACATTTCCCTCTACACACTGCTTTAAATGTGACCCAGAGATTCTGGTATGTTTTGTCTTTGTTCTCATTGGTTTCAAAGAACATCTTTATTTCTGCCTTCATTTCGTTATGTACCCAGTAGTCATTCAGGAGCAGGTTGTCCAGGTTCCATGTAGTTGAGCAGTTTTGATTGAGTTTCTTAATCCTGAGTTCTAGTTTGATTGCACTGTGGTCTGAGAGACAGTTTGTTATAATTTCTGTTCTTTTATATTTTCTGAGGAGTTCTTTACTTCCAATTATGTGGTCAATTTTGGAATAAGTGCGATGTGGTGCTGAGAAGAAGGTATATTCTGTTGATTTGTCGTGGAGAGTTCTGTAGACATCTATTAGGTCTGCTTGGTATACAGCTGAGTTCAATTCCTGGATATCCTTGTTAACTTTCTGTCTCATTGATCTGTCTTATGTTTACAGTGGGTTGTTAAAGTCTTCCATTATTATTGTGTGAGAGTCTAAGTCTCTTTGTAGGTCTCTACGGACTTGCTTTATGAATCTGGGTGCTCCTGTATTGGGTGTATATATATTCAGGATAGTTAGTTCTTCTTGTTGAATTTATCCCTTTAGCACTATGTAATGGTCTTCTTTGTCACTTTTGATCATTGTTGGTTTAAAGTCTATTTTATCATAGACTAGGATTGCAACCCCTGCCTTTTTTTGTTTTCCATTTGTGTGGTAGATCTTCCTCCCTCCCTTTATTTTGAGGCTATGTGTGTTTCTGCATGTGAGATGGGTCTCCTGAATACAGCAAACTGATGGGTCTCCACTCTTTATCCAATTTGCCAATCTGTGTGTTTTAATTGGAGCATTTAGTCCATTTAGATTTAAGGTTAATGTTATGTGTGAATTTGATCCTGTCATTATGATGTTAGCTGGTTATTTTGCTCATTAGTTGATGCAGTTTCTTCCTAGCCTTGATGGTCTTTACAATTTGGCATATTTTTGCAGTGGCTCATACCGGTTTTTCCTTTCCATGTTTAGTGCTTCCTTCAGGATGTCTTGTAGGGCAGGCCTGGTGGTGACAAGATCTCTAAGCATTTGTTTCTCTGTAAAGGATTTTATTTCTCCTTCACTTATGAAACTTAGTTTGCCTGGATATGAAATTCTGGGTTGAAAATTCTTTTCTTTAAGAATGTTGAATATTTGCCCCACTCTCTTCTGGCTTGTAGAGTTTCTGCTGAGAGATCTGCTGTTATTCTGATGGGCTTCCCTTTGTGGGTAACCCAACCTTTCTCTCTGGCTGCCCTTAACATTTTTTTTCCTTCATTTCAACTTCGGTGAATCTGACAGTTATGTGTCTTGGAGTTGCTCTTATCGAGGAGTATTTTTGTGGCGTTCTCTGTGTTTCCTGAATTTGAATATTGGCCTGCCTTGCTAGGGTGGGGAAGTTCTCCTGGATAATATCCTGCAGAGTGTTTTCCAATTTGGTTCCATTCTCTCCGTCACTTTCAAGTACACCAATCAGATGTAGATTTGGTCTTTTCACGTAGTCCCATATTTCTTGTAGCCTTTGTTCATTTCTTTTTACTCTTTTTTCTCTAAACTTATCTTCTTGCTTCACATCATTCATTTGATCTTCAATCACTGATACCCTTTCTTCCAGCTGATTGAATTGGCTACTGAGGCTTGTACATTCATCATGTAGTTCTTGTGCCATGGTTTTGAGCTCCGTCAGGTCATTTAAGGACTTCTCTACCCTGGTTCTTCTAGTTAGCAACTTGTCTAATCTTTTTAAAAGGTTTTTAGCTTCTTTGCGATGGGTTCAAACTTACTCCTTTAGCTTGGAGGAGTTTGATAGTCTGAAGCCTTCTTTTCTCAACTTGTCAAAGTCATTCTCTGTCCAGCTTTATTCCATTGCTGGCGAGGAGCTGCATTCCTTTGGAGGGAGAGAGGTGCTTGATTTTTAGAATTCTCAGTTTTCCTCTCTGTTTTTTCTCCATCTTTGTGGTTTTATCTGCCTTTGGTCTTTGATGATGGTGATGTATAGATGGGGTTTTGGTGTGGATGTCCTTTCTCTTTGTTAGTTTTCCCTCTAACAATCAGGACCCTCAGCTGCAGGTCTTGTGGAGTTTTCTGGAGGTCAACTCCAGACCCTGTTTGCGTGGGTATCAACAGCAGAGGCTGCAGAACATCGAATATTGCTGAACAGCAAATGTTGCTGCCTGATCGTTCCTCTGGAAGCTTTGTCTCAAAGGGGTACCTGGCCATGTGAGGTGTCAGTCTACCCCTACTGGGGGCTGCCTCCCAATTAGGGTACTCAGGGGTCAGGGACCCACTTGAGGAGGCAGTCTGTCCATTCTCAGATCTCAAACTCCATACTGGGAGAAACCCTACTCTCTTCAAAGCTATCAGAAGGGACATTTAAATCTGCAGAGGTTTCTGCTGCCCCCATAGCTGGAGTCTACAGAGGCAGGCAGGCCTTCTTGAGCTGTGGTGGTCTCCACCCAGTTCGAGCTTCCCGGTGGCTTTGTTTACCTACTCAAGCCTCAGCAATGGCAGGCGCCCCTCCCCAACTTCACTGCTGCCTTGCAGTTAGATCTCAGACTGCTGTGCTAGCAATGAGGGCAGCTCCGTGGGTGTGGGACCTTCCAAGCCAGGTGCGGGATATAATCTCCTGGTGTGCTGTTTGCTAAAACCATTGGAAAAGTGCAGTATTAGGGTGGGAGTGATCCGATTTTCCAGGTGCCGTCTGTCACCACTTCCCTTGGCTAGGAAAGGGAATTCCCTGACCCCTTGCACTTCCTGGGTGAGGCGATGCCTCGCCCTGCTTCCACTCATGCTTGGTGGGCTGCACCCANCCCCATAGCTGGAGTCTACAGAGGCAGGCAGGCCTTCTTGAGCTGTGGTGGTCTCCACCCAGTTCGAGCTTCCCGGTGGCTTTGTTTACCTACTCAAGCCTCAGCAATGGCAGGCGCCCCTCCCCCAACTTCACTGCTGCCTTGCAGTTAGATCTCAGACTGCTGTGCTAGCAATGAGGGCAGCTCCGTGGGTGTGGGACCTTCCAAGCCAGGTGCGGGATATAATCTCCTGGTGTGCTGTTTGCTAAAACCATTGGAAAAGTGCAGTATTAGGGTGGGAGTGATCCGATTTTCCAGGTGCCGTCTGTCACCACTTCCCTTGGCTAGGAAAGGGAATTCCCTGACCCCTTGCACTTCCTGGGTGAGGCGATGCCTCGCCCTGCTTCCACTCATGCTTGGTGGGCTGCACCCACTGTCCTGCCCCCACTGTCTGACAAGTCCCAGTGAGATGAACCTGGTACCTCAGTTGGAAATGCAGAAATCACCCGTCTTCTGTGTCGCTAATGCTGGGAGCTGTAGACTGGAGCTGTTCCTATTTGGCCGTCTTGGAACTGCCCTCCGGTAAAGTCTTTGTTTCTTCTTCATGTTTGAAGGATATATTTTTGGCTATATTATTTTAGGATAAAAGATTTTTCCTTCATTCCTTTAAGTATATCATGTCACTTCCTCCTGGCCTGTAACATTTCCACTGAGAAGTCTGCTGCCAGCGTATTGAGGCTCCTTTTTATGTTATTAGTTTATTTTCTTTTGCTGCTTTTAGAATCTTTTTTTATACTTGATCTTTGGGAGGCTGGGCTTGTTTGTACCCATCCTTCTTGGGAGGCATTCAAAGGGACTTTTGAGGTATTCAAAGGGACTCGGATTTTGTGACCTAAGTCTTTGATCACTGCAGCCATGTCTGCCTTAGGGAGCACCCTAAACTCACAAATGCTATTGCCATTGCAAACTCATTGATGTATCATCTTGCAGGAGACTCTCCCTGTAGCCACCACAGCTGGAATGGCTTCAGCCACACCTGAAGCCATCATGCTCTGAGTCTCACCCAGGACCCACAGTGAGTACTTCCTCGTGACCACTGGCGATTATTCAGGGCTCAAGAGCTCTTTAGTTAGTCCATGATGAATTCTGCCAGGACTGGGTTCTTCTCTTCAAGGCAGTGGGTTCCCTTCTGGCCCAGGATATATCCAGAAATGTCAACTGAGAACTAGGGTCTAGAATTGGGGCCTCAGAACTCTGCCTGGTGTCCTGTTGTACAGTGGCTGAGCTGGTATCCAGATTGCAAGACTAAGCCCTCTTTACTCTACACTCTCCTCTCCTTAAACAGAAGGAAGGAGTCTTTTCCAGAGTTGTGTGCTGCACTGCCTGGAGTTGGGGAGGGGTGACAGAAATACTCCCTTGGCCACCCCAGCTGGTGTCCCTAGATTACATGCACCACAAGTCTACTGGCTCCAAGCCCAGCACAGCCCCAGAACTTGCCCAGGATTTGCATTCCTTGTGGCCAAACTGCATTTTCAATTTATTTAGGACCTCAGAACACTTCAGCCCATGGTGGCAGGGCTTACCATAACTCAGGTTCCAATTGCTGGGATGGACAATTCACCTCTGGCAAGGGCTGGTCTAAATGTTGCCTTCATGAGTGCTGGCTAAGTTCTGTTCCATGTTGCTTTCCACTGTGCTGGGGCAGCACTGAGTTCCAATGCAAAGTCACACAATCACTGTGCTTTATCTCCCCCAAGTGCACAAATTCTTTCTATGTACCACATGATCACTGCTGGGGGATGGGGAGGGTGGTGTAGGTGATTTCAGAGTGTCTTTTCTACCCTTTCAAGGCCTCCTTCCTTATGATTTTAAAACCAGGTACTGTATTTCCTCACCTGATTTTTGGTTCTTATGAAGGTACTTTTTTTTTTTTTTAAATTTGAATAGTTGTTCAATTTGGTGTTCTCATGGTGGGAGATGATCACTGGAGGTCTCTATTCAGCCATCTTGTTCCACCTCTTTCTCTCTAATATTTTTTTGTCTGATTGCTCGTGCTAGATCTTCCAGTACTCTGTTGAGTAGGAATCCTTTCCTTGTACCAGATCTCAGAGGAAAATCTTTCCATTTTTTTCTCCACTGATTATAATGTTAGTTGTGGGCTTTTCATCAATGGCTGTTATTATGTTGAGAAAATTTTCTTATACCTATTCTGAGGATTTTTATCATCAAAGGATAATAAACTACATTATATTCTGTTTCTGCATCTTTTGGAATAATCATGCAGTGTTTTTTTTTTTTTTTTTTTTTGAGACGGAGTCTCGCTCTGTCGCCCAGACTGGAGTGCGGTGGCACGATCTCGGCTCACTGCAAGCTCCGCCTCCCGGGTTCACGCCATTCTCCTGCCTCAGCCTCCCGAGTAGCTGAGACTACAGGCACCCCCCACCACACCCGGCTAATGTTTTGTATTTTTAACAGAGATGGGGTTTCACCATGGCTTGATCTCCTGACCTTCTGATCCACCCACCTCGGCCTCCCAAAGTGCTGGGATTACAGGCGTGAGCCACCGCGCCTGGCCAATCATGTAGTTTTAATCTTTTGTTGTGTTAATGTGGTGCATCATGTTGATTGATTTGCATAAAACCAAGTTTGCTTCTCAGGGATAAATTCCAGCTGGTTATGTTATAATATTTTTGATATGTTAAGTTTGCTTTGGTAGTATTGGATTGAGAATTTTTGCATCTATGTTTATTAAAATATTGCCCAGTTGGTTTCTTTTCTTGTTGTATTTTGGCTTTGGTATGATAATGTTGCTGGCCTCATAGGATGAGTTGGGGGAGGAGTCTCTCCTCCTCAATTTTTTGAATAGTTTCAGAAGAAACGATACCAGATCTTCTTTTTATATCTGGTAGAATCAGGCTATGAATCCATCTGGTTCAGGGCTTTTATTTTTGGTTGCTAGGTTATTTATTACTGATTCAACTTCAGAGCTCATTACTGGTCTGTACAGGGAATCAATTCCTTCTAGTTCAGTCTTGGGATGGTGTGTGTGTCCAGGAATTTATCCATCTCTTCTAGGTTTTCTAGATTGTGTGCATAGAGATGTTCATAGCTATTTGTGATGGTTATTTTTATTTCTGTAGGGTGAGTGATAACATCCCCTTTGTCACTTCTAATTGTGTTTACTTGGAACTTTTCTTCTTTATTAGTCTAGCCAGTGGCCTATCTAGCTTACTTTTTTTTTTTTTTCAAAAAGCAACTCCTGGATTCCTTGATGATTTGAATTTTTTTTGTGTCTCAATTTTTTTTTCACTTTAGCTCTGGTTTTGGTTATTTATTGTCTTCTGCTAGCTTTGGGATTGATTTGCTCTTGCTTCTCTAATTCTTTCAGTTGTAACATTACATTGTTAATCTGAGATCTTTCTTACTTTTAATGTGGCAGTAAGTACTATAAGTTACTCTCTTAACACTGCATTGGCTGTATCTCAGAGACTCTGGTATGTTGTATTTTTGTTCTCATTAGTTTCCAAGACCTTTATTTCTGAGTTAATTTATTATTTACTTGAAAGTCATTTAAAAGCATGTTTAATTTTCAGTGGTTTTTGAGCTATCTTATTGGTCCTGACTTCTATTTTTATTGCGCTGTGGTCTGAGAGTGCATTTTATATAATTTCAATTCTTTTGCATTTGCTGACCATTGTTTTATGTCTAATAATGTGGTCAATTTTAGAGTATGTGCCTTGTCGTGATGAGAGAATGTATATTCTGTTGTTTTTGGGTGGAGAGTGCTGTAGAGGTCTATGTAGTTTCTGACGTTTATTTTTATTTGGTTCAATGTTAAGATCCATTTGGTTTAACATTAAGTTCAGGTCCTGAATATCTTTGTTAGTTTTCTGCCTGAACAATCTGTCTAGTACTGTTACTGGAGTATTGAATTTGCCCACTATGATTGTGTGGGAGTCTAAGTCTCTTTGTAGGTCTCTAAGAACTTGTTTATGAATCTGCGTGCTCCTCTGTTGGGTGTATACATATTTAGGATAGTTAGGTTTTGTTGTTGAATTGAATTCTTTACCGTTATGTGATGCTTTTCGGTGTCTTTTTTGATCTTCATTGGTTTAAAGTATGTCCCATCTGAAATTAGAATTGCAACACCTGCTTTTTTCTGATTGCCATTTGCTTGGTAGATTTTCCTCCATTTCTTTATTTTGAGCCCATGAGTCTCATTATGTGTGAGATGGGTATCTTGAAGACAGCATGCCATTGGGTGTTGCTTTTTTATCTAGCTTGCCACTCTGTGTTTTTTAAGTGGGGCATTCAGCCTGTTTACTCTCAAGGTTAGTACTGATGTGTGTGGATTTGATCTTGTCATTGTATTGTTAGCTGGTTATTATGTCAGCTTGTTTGTGTGGTTGCTTTATAGTGTCACTGGTCTGTGAATGTAAGTGTGTTTTTTGTATTGGCTGGTAGCAGTCTTTTCTTTCTATATTTGGTGCTCCTTTCACAATTTGTTGTAAGGCATGTCTGGTAGTAATGAACTCCCTCAACATTTGCTTATCTGAAATGGGCTGTATTTCTCCTCTGTTTAGGAAACTTAGCTTGGCTGGATATCAAATTCTTGGTTTTAGATTTTTTTCTTTAAGAATGTTGAATACAGGTCCCCAGTCTCTTCTGCCGAGAGGTCCACTGTTAGCCTGATAGGGTTCCTTTTATAGGTGACTTACCCTTTCTCTGTAGCTGTCTTTAACATTTTTTTCCTTTCATTTCAACCTTGAAAAATCTGATGATCATATGTCTTAGGGATAATCTTCTTGTGTAGTATCTTTCAGGGTTTTCTCTGTGGTTTGTTAATTTGACTGTTGGCCTCTCTAGCAAGGTTGGGGAAATTTTTATGAATGATGTCCTGAAATATATTTTCCAAGTGTTTGTTTTCTCCTTGTGCCTTTCAGAGATGCCAATGATTTGCAGATTTGGCCTCTTTACATAATACCACATTTTCAGAGGTTTTGTTCATTTCTTTTTATTACTCTTTATTTTTATCTGACTGTCTTATTTCAGAGAGACCATCTTCAATATCTGAGATTCATTTTTTCAGCTTGGCCTATTCTGCTGTAAATACTTGTGATTGCATTGTAAAATTCTTGTAGTATGTTTTTTAACTCTATCAGATCTGTTAGGTTCTTTTCATACTGGCTATTTCACCTTTCAGCTTGTGTATCATTTTATTGTATTCTTAGTTTCCTTGGATTTGGTTTAGCCATTTTCCAGAATCTCAATGATCTTCATTCTTATCCATATTCTGAATTTTATTTCTGTCATTTTAGCCAGCTCAGCCTAGTTAAGAACCCTTGTTGGAGTACTAGTGCAGTTATTTGGTGGATGTAAGACACTCTGGCCATTTGAGTTATTGGAATCCTGCATTGATTCTTTCTCATCTCTGTTGTGCATGTTCCTTTAAGTGTAGTGTAGATTGGTACTGTATTAGTCTGTTTTCATATTACTGATAAGGACATACACTAAATTGGGAAGAAAAAGAGGTTTAATGGACATACAGTTTCACTTGGCTGGGGAGGCCTCACAATTATGGTGAAAGGCAAGGAAGAGCAAGTCACATCTTACATGGATGGCAGCAGGCAAAGAGAGTGAGCGTGTGCAGGGAAATTTCCATGTTTAAAAGCACCAGATCTTGTGAGACTTATTCACTATCACAAGAACAGTGCAGAAAAGACCCACCCCCATAATCACTCACCACCCCCCACCACTGGGTTCCTTCCACGACACATAGGAATTGTGGGGGTTACAATTGAAGATGAGGTTTGAGTGGGGAAACAGGAAAATCATATAATTCTACCTTTCCACCTCTGGCCCCTCCCAAATCTCATATCCTCACATTTCAAAACCAATCATGCCTTCCTAACAGTCCTCCAAAGTCTTAATTCATTTCAGCATTAACTCAAAAGCCCACAGTCCAGCATCTCATCTGAGACAAGTCAAGTCCCTTTCACCTATGAGCCTGTAAAATCCAAAGCAAGTTAGTTACTTCTTAGATACAATGGGAGTATAAGTATTGGGTAAATACAGCCTTTCCAAATGGGAGGCATTGGCCAAAGCAAAGGGACTTCAGGCCCCATACAAGTCCAAAATCCAGTGGGGCAGTCAAATCTTAAAGCTCCAAAATGATCTCCTTTGACTTCATGTCTCACATCCAGGTTACACTGATGCAAGAGGTGGGTTCCTACAGTCTTGGGCAGTTATGCCCTTGTGGCTTTGCAGGGCACAGCCTCCCTCCTGGCTGCTTTCATAGGCTGGTGTTGAGTGTCTGCAGCTTTTCTAGAGGCATAGTGCAAGCTTTAGGTGGATCTACCATTCTGGGGTCTGGAGTATGGTTGCCCTCTTCTCACAGCTGCACTAGGAAGTGTCCCAATGGGGACTCTTTGTGGGGGCTTCAACTCCACATTTCCCTTCTGCACTGCCTTAGCAGAGGTTCTCCATAAGCACTGTGCCCCTGCAGCAAACTTCTGCCTGGGTATTGAGGCATTTCCACAAATCCTCTGAAGCTGAGGCAGAGGTTCTCCAATCTCAATTCTTGACTTATGTCAACACCTGCAGGCTCAACACCACATGGAAGTTGCCAAAGCTTCAGGCTCCTAACTTCTGAATCCATGGTCCAAACTTTACTTTGGCCCTTTTTAGTCATGGCTGGAGCAGATGAGATGCAGGGCACCAAGTCCCTATACTGTACACAGCAGAGAGACTCTGGGCCTGGCCCGTGAAATCATTTTTTCCTCCTAGTCCTCTGGGTCTGTGATGGGAAGGGCTGCCACAAAAGTCTCTGAGATGCCCCGGAGACATTTTTCCATTGTCTTGGGGATTAACATTTGGCTCCTTGTTACTTATGTGAATTTCTGCAGCTGGCTTGAATTTCTCCTTAGAAAATGGGATTTTCTTTTCTATTGCATTGTCAGGCTGCAAATTTTCTAAACTTTTATGCTCTGCTTCCCTTATAAAACTGAATGCCTTTAACAGCACCCAAGTCATCCTTGAATGCGTTACTGCTTAGGAATTTCTTCCACCAGATACCCTAAATCATCTCTCTCAATTCAGTGTTACACAAATCTCTAGGGCAGGGGCAAAATGCTGCTGGTCTGTTTGCTAAAACATAACAAGAGTCACCTTTGCTTCAGTTCCCAACAAGTTTCTCATCTCCATCTGAAACCAACACAGTCTGAATTTTATTATCCATCTAATTATCAGCATTTTGGTCAAAGCCATTCAACAAGTTTCTAGGTAGTTCCAAACTTTCCCCATTTTCCTGCCTTCTTACCCCTCCAAACTGTTCCAAACTCTGCTTGTTACTCAGTTCCAAAGTCACTTTCACATTTTGGGGGTATCTTTCCA
This sequence comes from Rhinopithecus bieti, assembly GCF_001698545.2. Classification (NCBI taxonomy): domain Eukaryota; kingdom Metazoa; phylum Chordata; class Mammalia; order Primates; family Cercopithecidae; genus Rhinopithecus; species Rhinopithecus bieti. The sequence goes on along the minus strand of NW_016809844.1, from coordinate 75,362 downwards.
GCAAAACCCCACTCTTGGTACCAATTTACTGTATTAGTCCATTTTCACACTGCTGATAAAGACATACCTGAGATTGGGAAATTTACAAAAGAAAAAGGGTTAATAGGCCTACAGTTCCACTTGGTTGGGGAGGCCTCACAATCATGGTGGAAGGCAAGGAGGAGTAAGTGACATCTTACGTGAATGGCAGCAGGCAAAGAGAAAGAGCTTGTGCAGGGAAACTTCTCTTTTTAAAACCATCAATTCTCGTGAGACTTACTCACTATCAGAAGAACAGCATGAGAAAGACCTGCCCCCATGATTCAATTACCTCCCACTGGTTTCGTCACATGACATGTGGGAATTCAAGATGAGATTTGGGTGAAGACAGAACCAAACCATATTATTGCCCTTTAGAAGCATACAACCTTGCAAACTCTGCCTGCAGTGTGGAGAAAAATTACAGAAAACAAAAAATTAAGGAGAGCAAATAGGAATTTTTGCAATGGCAAAAGACAGTTTGACTAGGATAATAGAAGTAGAAATGAAGATAGTTAGCATGTTTGAGATATATTTAGAAATGAAATTTATGAGGATCAATGATGGATTGAGTGAGTTGGAGGTATGTTTTAAAGATGACTCCCAGGATGGGGGTTTTCTCAGATAGATAGATAGTGGAGCTCTGTGCTCTAATGGGGTTATTTTCTTTGGGACTTGTTGAATTTGAGACGTATTTTCGTAGGTACTTACATAGGCAGTCTGCAGCTAAGAAGAGTCGTCTGAATTGAAGATGGAAAGGCAGGGCATTTGCTTATAGTGGTAATTCAAGCCATCCACAGGTGTGAATTAATTTTACTATTTTAACACTATAGAGTGAGAAGACAAGGCACTCTAAGAATGATATTGGGAGGCCTCTGGAGCTTAGTGATCAAAAAGGCAGAAATGATCCTACAACCATTTGTAAGACTTGAACAACTTCATACATCCCGGGTCCTTTGTATGAATGGACAGAGGCTGGGTTCCATTTAAGAAGGGCTTTTCAACACAGCCAATAAAAAATCTACAAATACTCACTGTAACCTTCTCAGGAGAGGCCTGTGACTACTTCTCAGAATGATTGTGCACAGGGGGAGAGTAAATTATTATATTTTAAAGGGACTTCTGAACACTGACACTGAATTGACCCTACTAATTCATGGAGGTTCAAAAGGCATTATGGTTCATGAATCAAAGTTTGGGCGTAATAAGATCAGGTTATCAATGAGGATTTGACTGTGCTTATCAAACAGTGGGTATAGAGGATCTCTGAATCTTCCTTGTGGTTATTCCTCAGCTACAGAATGCATGACTGGCATGGATAAACTCTGAAAATAGCAGAATTCCCAATTAGGTTCCCTGACCTGTGGTAGTTCACCTGAGATGTCTCTACCAATCATAATAGTATACCAAAAAATAATGCTATATTACTGGAGGAATCATGAAGACTAACAACCTTATAAAAGACTTGAAAGATGCAGGGATGGTGAGTCTTTTTTTAACTTTTATTTTACATTTTGGGGTACACGTGAAAAGTTTGTTACATAGGTAAACGTGTCATGTGGATTGTTGTACATATTTTTTTATTACCCAGTTTTTTTGAGATAATTGTAAATATAATTCATTCAATCTATTTTATTTAAAAGTCATGATTCAAATAATTATTGAATTATTTCCTCATAGTACATACAAGATGGAGAATTTATCATATGTTAAAAAAAGCCTTTAGGTATAGGGCTTCATGTAATAACAAGGAAGTATTAAATACCATTAAGTATGCTGTATAGGCCAAAGGAAAGGAAAATTAATTACCTTAAAAGTGAGTGTCACAAAAATCACCTGACACAAAGAGTCAATAAATTTGAGGAAGCTTTTTTATAGTAGATATTTTATTGTTATTATTTTATTTTACATTCTGGGATACATGTGCAGGATGTGTAGGTTTGTTACATAGGTAAATGTGTGCCATGGTGGTTTGCTGCACCTATCAACCCATAGTTTAGGAATTAAGCCAAGCATGCATTAGCTACTTTTCATGATGCTCTCCCTCACCTCATCCCTGACAGGCCCCAGTGTTGTTTCCCTCCCTGTGTCCATGTGTTCTCATTGTTCAGCTCCCACTTACAAGTGAGAACATGTGGTGATTAGTTTTCTGTTCCTGTGTTACTTTCCTGAGGATAATGGCTTCCAACTCTGTTCATGTCCCTGCAAAGGACATGATCTCATTCCTTTTTCTGGCTGCATAGTATTCCATTGTGTATATATGCCACATTTTCTTTATCCAGTCTATCATTGATGGGCCTTTGGTCTGATTCCATGTCTTTGCTATTATAAATAGTGCTGCAATAAACAGATGCATGCATGTATCTTTATAGTAGAATGTTTTATATTTCCTTGGTATTACCCAGGTATTAATCCAAGTACCCAATAGTAATACTTTCTGCTTCTCTTCTCCCTCCCATCCTTCCCCATAAAGTAGACCCCAGTGTCTGCTGTTCCCTTCTTTGTGTTCATAAGTTCTTATCATTTAGCTCCAACTTACAAGTGACGACATGCGATATTTGATTTTCTATTTTTGTGTTAGTTTGCTAAGGATAACAGTCTCCAGGTCCATCCATGTTCCTGGAAAAGAAATGAGCCCATTCTTTTTATGGCCACATAGTATTCCACGGTGTATATGTACCACATTTTATTTATCATATCTGTCATTGTCGGGCAGTTAGGTTGATTCCATGTCTTTGCCGTTGTGAATAGTGCTGCAATGAACATTTACCTGCATGTGTCTTTATAGTAGAATGACTTTTATTCCTTTGGGTATATACCCAGTAATGGGATTGCTGGGTTGAATGGTAGTTCTGTTTTTAGCTCTTTGAGGAATTTCTGTACTGCTTTCCACAATTATTGAATTAATTTACACTGCCATCAACAGTGTATAAATTTTCCCTTTTCTCTGTAACCTCACCAGCATCTGCTATTTTTTGACTTTTTATTAATAGCCATTCTGACTAGTGTAAGATGGTTTCACATTGTGATTTTGATTTTCATTTCTCTAATGATCAGGGAAAGGAAAGCTGAATATTCAGGTTTTCAGCTTTTTTTCATATGCTTGTTGGCCTCATGTATGTCTTCTTTGGAGAAGTGTCTGCTCATGTACTTTGCCCATTTTAAAAAATGAAGTTGTTTACTTTTCTCTAATAAATTTAAGTTCCTTATAGATGCTGGATATTAGACCTTTGTCAGATGCATAGTTTACATATTTTTTTCATTCTGTAAGTTGTCTGTTTACTCTGTTGACAGTTTCTTTTGCTGTGCAGAAGTTCTTAAGTTTAATTAGATCCTACTTGTCAATTCTTGCTTTTGTTGTGATTGCTTCTGGTGGTTGTATTCCAGGGTTTTTGTAATTTTGGGTTTTACATTTAAGCCTTTAATTCATCTTGAGTTGATTTTTGTATATGATGTAAGGAAGAGGTCCAGCTTCAATTTTCTGCATATGGCTAATCAGTTATCCCAGCAGAATTTATTGAATAGGGAGTCTTTTCCCCATTGCTTGTTTTTTTTTTTTTTTTCCAGCTTTGTTAAAGTTCAGATTGTCATAGATGTGCAGCCTTATTTCTGGGCTTTCTATTTTGTAAGAATGTCATTGGTAATTTGATAGCAATGGCATTAAATCTGCAAATTATGTTGAACAGTATAGCCATTTTAATGATATTGATTCTTCCTATTCATGAGCATGGGTTATTTTTCCACTTGTTTGCATATTCTCTGATTTCTTTGAGCAGTGTTTGGTAATTCTCATTGTAAAGATCTTTCACCTCCCTGGTTAACTGTATTCCTAGGTATTTTATTATTTTTGTGGCAACTGTGAGTAAGATTGCCTTTCAGATTTGGCTCTGTTTGGCTGTTGTCGGTGTATAGGAGTGCTAGTGATTTTTGTACATTTGTACATTTGTACATTTGTACATTGCAACTTTGCTAAAGTTGTTTATCAGTTGGAGGAGCTTTTGGGTTAAGACTGTAGGACTTTCTAGATATAGAACCATGTCATCTGTAAACAGATAGTTCGACTTTCTCTCTTCCTATTTGAATATGCTTTATTTCATTTTCTTGTCTAATTGTTTTGGCTAGAACTTCCAACACTATGTTGAATATAAGTGGGGATGGAAGGCAACCTTGTTTTGTGCTGGTTTTCAGGGAGAATGCTTCCAGCTTTAGACCATTCAGTATAATGTTGGCTGTGGGTTTGTCATATATGGCTCTTATTATTTTGAGATATGTTCCTTCAACACATGTTTATTGAGAGATTTTAACATGAAATTTTAATTTTATCAAAAGCCTTTTCTGCATCTATTGAGATAATCATGTGGTTTTTGTGTTTAGTTCTGTTTATGTGATGAATCACAGTTATTGATTTGCTTATGTTAAACCAACCCTGCATCCTGGATATGAAGCCCCATGGTGGATTAGCTTTTTGATGTGCTGCTGGATTCAGTTTGCAAGTACTTTGTTGAGGGTTTTTGCATTGATGTTCATCAAGTATATTGACCTTAGATTCACTTTTTTTGTTGTGTCTCTGCTGGCTCTTTTCTGTATATCTGGTAGAATTCAACTGTGAATCCTTCAGGTCCCAGGCTTTTTTTGGTTGGTAGGGTATTTATTACTAATTTAATTTTTGAGCGCTTTATTTATTGGTCTGTTCAGGGAGTCAATTTCTTCTTAGCTCAGTCTTGGGAGGATGTGAGTCTTTCAATATCCTCATTCAACTCACCTATTTCACCTGTACAGAAGACAGATAGATCTTGGAGACTGACAGTGATTAGTCCAAACTTAATTAGGCAGTGATTTCAATTGCAGCTGCTGTTCCAGGTATGATATTTTGCTGAAACAAACCAACCCACATCCTGGTACCAGGTATGCAGTTATTAACAAGGCAAATAATTATTTCTCCAGACCTGTTATTAAAAACTATCAGAAACAGTTTGCTTTCTACTTACAGAGTATAAATACACCTTCATTGTGTTTTTTTAAGGCTGCTTAGGCTCTCCAGTTTTATGTCATAATCTATTCTACAGGAAACTTGGTCACCTCTCTATTCCGTAGAGCATTACATGAATCATTACACTGATGATAGTATATTAATTGGATAAGATTATCAGGAGTAGTAATGACTCTAGACTCCTTTTTGATACCTATTCATGAGAGAGGGTGAGAAATAAATCTCATAAAATTCAGTGATCTACCACCATAGTAAAATTTCTCGGGGTCCGGTATCTGAAGTATCTCTAGATATCTTTTCTAGACTGAACGTCAAATTTCTATATTGTGCCTGTTCTACCATGAAGAAAGAGATGCAATGCCTAGTAAACAGTTTTGGGCTTTGGAGACAACATATACTTCATGAAATATGCTGTTCTCATGTATTTACCAGATAACTTAAAAAGCTTCCAGAATTGAATGGTATCAAAAATAAGAGAAAGCCTTATAACAAGTCCACAGTGCTATGCAAACTCTTCTGCCACTTGGGCAAATTCAGGATGCTGCTGCTTGAAATGTCAGTAATGGATAGTGTTGCTAGATGGAGACTTTTAGCAGGATCACATAGGTAAATCATAGCACATTAAACCTGAGGATTTTGAAGTAAAGGTATTGTATCCTTTCCTTTTCTCCTTTTGAGAAACAACTTAATTTCATGGCCCAAGCCAAGCTGTTATTCAAAATAAGGATAACCTTGGTCATGCACAGCAACATGGCATCATCAAACAGAACTTACATATACAAAGATTGGGCTCAAGCAGATACTGAAGATAAAGTAAGTTGCATATGCAAATGGCTCAGATGGCCATTGTCCAAATTCTTTCTACATTATTACCTCCTCCCTCTCAATCTGCAATAATTGTCTAATGGGAATTTCCTCATAACCAGTTAATAAGGGAGATACTTATTTATATTATGCTGACACCACCCAAATGTGGATGGCTGTAGCACTATAGCTCTACTCTGGGTTAGCTCTGAATGTTGGTAGAGGAGAAAAATATTTCTAGTTGGCAGGATTTCAAGAAGTTTTGTGGACCTTCTTGGTAATTTTTCCTAGAAAGAGAGATGACTGGAGGTACATATGTATATTATTTCATGGGAAGCTTGTAATTTGTCTTGATGGGGTTAGGAATAACTTGGAGGAAACATAATTCAAAAATCAGTGACATAGCAGTTAGGGAAAAAAGTAAATTAATACACCTCTCAAAATGGGCACAGAATGTATACATATTTGTATTTTATGTGAGTGATCACCAACGAGCAATTTCACAGAAGAACATTTTAACAATAAATGGACAAGATGATGTATTCTATGAATTTAACCCAGAGATGTCTGCCTATTAACTCAGACACTTCTGTTCTTGCTCAAGGACTCATGAACTAAGTAACCATGGTGACATGAATGAAGACTATACATGTGGTCAGCAACATGGATTTCTAATCACTGAGGCCCTTCTGGCTTTAGGCACTGTTGTCTGTCCAACCTGTCACAAGTAGAGACCAGCAGTGGACCTCCAATATGGCACCCTACCCTGAGACCACTACCAATTACCTGGTGGCTGGTTGGTTACATAGAACCATTTACATAATAAAAAAGTGGTTTTTCTTTCATTGGAAAAGATCTTTACAATAAATACAAATTTACCTTTTCTTCCTGCCATACTGCTGCCAAAACTATCATTCACGAACTAATTAAATATCTTATTAATAGTCATGGCATACCATATATTGCTTTTGATGAAAAAACTCATTTTACAGCAAATGAAGTGCAGTGATGAGCTCATGCTCATATAATTAACTGTTCTTACCACATTCCCCTCACCCTGATGCAGCTTCCTATGCAGAATGATAGAATGGCTTTGTGAAGCTCTGTTATAGTGCTAGCCAGATGGCAACACATTGTAGATCTGTAATTTTCTCTGGGATACAGTGTATGTCTTAAATTAGTGACTAACATACGGTGCTATTTCTCCCATAGCCAGGATTCATGGTTTTGAAAATCAAAAGGTGGATGGGTGTGAGTCATTTTACTATTAGCCATAGAGATCCACTAGCATTTTTTTTGTTTGTTTTTTATTTCCTATAATCTTGGGTCCTGCTGAATGAGAAGTTTTAGATTCCCAGGGAGGAATGCTTTTACCACAGAAAACAGCAATGGTTCAATTAAATTGGAAGTTGAGTGTGCCACTTGATTACTTGAAACTCTTTAGTTCAGTAAATTAATAGGCAAAGAAGGAAATATCTATTGGATAAGATGATTCATTCTGACTAGAAAGAGAAAATATTTCTACCAAATGAGTGTAAGCAGGAGTATTTCTGGAATGCAAACGATCTACTGAGATGCCCCTTGTTACTCCCATGTCCTCTTATAAAAGTCCATGAAAAACTGTCATTCAGACCAGAGAGAATGCCAATTGATTCAGACCCTTCAGAAATGAAGGTTTTGGTCACCCTTCCAGGGAAGAAATCATGACCAGCTAAAGATGAAATTTTCAACACTCCTGTAGTTATTGTATGGCTTGTGAGAACAGGATCCAACGGAACACAATAGAATTCTTTGTTCATCAAACTGCAGGTGTGAGAGACTTGGCTGCTTTCCCTATCTCTAGCATTAAAAATAGTTAAATTTTCCATTGGAAGAAAAGAGAGTAAGAAGATGACTATGTCCGTAATTCAATGAAAGGAAAGAATAAAACATTATGTTATACAGAACCACCATAACTGATTATAGTGAAACAGTTTTGAAAATCTTAATTAATTCATAATAGTTTTGAAATTTTGAATACCACAAAACTAATTTTGAAAACCACAATCCCAAACATTATAATCCTAAATGTTGAAATCCTTAATGATCAAAATCCATAAAGTCTAAATTCCTAAAATATAAAATCTCTAACATTAAAATCCTAAAAATCACAATCACAGGATAGTTGCATCATGTTAAGTGAAACTATTACCTTGTTATTGTCTTCTTTTGGAAATTAAATATACTTGAAGCAGATGCATATGGGTGCCAGGTTGACAGAGTTATGGACCTAACTTTAGGTACCAAGTTGCTTGAATTAAGGAATGGCTAGATTTGGTAACACATTATTTTGGGCATGTTTCTGAGAGTGTTTCCAGAGAAGATTATGGTGTGAGTCTGAGTGGATTATGTAGGGAAGATCTGCCCTCAGTGTTGATGGGCACCATCCAATGGGATAGGGGCCAAGAAAGAACAAATCAGAAGGTGATTTGCCTCTCTGTGAGAGCTGAGACAGACTTCTTCTGCTGCCTTGAAAAACAGAACTCTGGGCTTTCAAGCCTTTGAACTGCAGGATTTACACCAGCAGCTCCCTGAATCCTGAGGCTGTCAGCCTCAGACTGGGAGTTACACCACTGACTTTCCTGGTTCTCATAATAAAAATTTTAAATGTTCCTCAACAAATGAAGAGATGCCTTTTTGTACATCTGCATTTGTGAAAGATAAAATTTCCCAAGATCTTGGCTCTTTGGGTGTCTGCATATGCTGTGGTGACCCACTTTCATCTCATCAAAAGACTTAAGTTATCCATCACAGTATTTCAGATGACTGCAGTTATAAAGCTGGCTGCACACAATTACCAACCATTATAATATGCATTTCTACAGTTTGCATTTTGATCTTTTTCTTTTTTTGAGACCTGTTTCTTTATAAATAAGGTTTCTCTGCTCATAACTCTTATTTTCTTGTGGCTGTCATTAGTACACCTGAGTGTTTCTGCATGCAAAAATAGGTATGTTATTATTGCCTATTTTATTGTATAAAGTGGCCTATCAAGTTTTCTGTTATATTTTTATGTATTTCTCAAGTAAATACCCTTTAAAATAAAATCAATGTCTTTTAGATAATATTTTTATAATTATACTTTAAGTTCTGGGATACATGTATAGAACGTGCAGGTTTGTTATATAGGTATACATGTGCCATGGTGGTTTGCTGCACTCATCAACCTGTCATCTACATTAGGTATTTCTCCTAGTGCCATCCCTCCCCTAGCCCCCAACCCCTAACAGACCGCAGTGTGTGATGTTCCCCTCCCTGTGTCCGTGTGTTCTCATTGTTCAACTCCCACTTATGAGTGAGAACATGCAGTGTTTGGTTTTCTCTTCCTGTGTTAGTTTGCTGAGAATGATGATTTCCAGCTTCATTCATGTGCCTGCAAAGGACATGAACTCATTCTTTTTTATGGCTGCATGGTATTTCATGGTGTATATATGCCACATGTTCTTGAACCAGTCTATCATTGATGGATATTTGTGTTGGTTCCAAGTCTTTGCTGTTGTGAGTAGTGGTAAAATAAACATATGTGTGCATGTGTCTTTATAGTAGAATGATTTATAAACCTTTGGGTATATGCCCAGTAGTGGGATTGGTGGGTCAAAGGGTATTTCTGGTTCTAGATCCTTGAGGAATCTCCACACTGTCTTCCACAATGGTTGAACTAATTACACTTCCACAGACAGTGTAATAGCGTTCCTATTTCTCCATCTCTTTTCCAGCATCTGTTGTTTCCTGACTTTTTAATGATCACCATATTAACTGGCATGAGATGGTATGTCATTGTGGTTTTGATTTGCATTTCTCTAATGACCAGTGATGATAAGCTCTTTTTCATATGTTTGTTGGTGCCATAAATGTCTTCTTTTGAGAAGTGTCTGTTCATATGCTTCACCCACTTTTTGATGTGATTGTTTGTTTTTTTTTCTTGTAAACTTGTTTAAGTTCCTTGTAGATTCTGGATATTAGCCCTTTGTCAGATGGATAGATTGCAAAAATTTTCTCCCATTCTGTGGGTTGCTTGTTCCCTCTGATGATGGTATCTTTTGCTGTGCAGAAAGTCTTTAGTTTAATTAAATCAAATTTGTCAATTTTGGCTTTTGTTGCCATTGCTGTTGGTGTTTTAGTCATGAAGTCTTTGCCCATGCCTACGTCCTGAATGGTATTGCCAGGTTTTCTTCTAGGGTTTTTATGGTTTAGGTCTTACATTTAAGTCTTTAATCCATCTTGAATTAATTTTTGTATAAGGTGCAAGAAAGAGGTCCAGTTTTAGTTTTCTGCATATGGCTAGCCAATTTTCCCAACACCATTCATTAAATAGGGAATCCTTTCCCCATTGCTTGTTTTTGTCAGGTTTGTCAAACATCCGATGGTTGTAGATGTGTGACATCATTCCTGAGGCCTCTATTCTGTTCCATTGGTCTATATATCTGTTTTGGTATCAGTCCCATGCTATTTTGGATACTGTAGCCTTGTAGTATAGTTTGAAGTCAGGTAGCGTGATGCCTCCAGTTTGTTCTTTTTGCTTAGGATTGTTTTGGCTGTATTGGCTCTTTTTTGGTACCATGTGAAATTTAAAATAGTTTTTTCTAATTCTGTGAAGAAAGTCAATGGTAGCTTGAAGGGGATAGCATTGAATCTATAAATTACTTTGGGCAGTATGGACATTTTCATGATATTGGTTCTTCCTATCCATGAGCATGGAATGTTTTTCTGTTTGTTTGTGTCCTCTTTTATTTCCTTGAGCAGTGGGTTGTAGTTCTCCTTGAAGAGGTCTCCTTCACATCCCTTGTAAGTTGGATTCCTAGGTATTTTGTTCTCTTTGTAGCAATTGTGAATGGGAGTTCATTCATGATTTGGTTGTTTGTCTATTATTGATGTATAGGAATGCTTGTGATATTTGCACATTGATTTTATATCCCGAGACTGCTGAACTTGCTTATCAGCTTAAGGAGCTTTTGGGCTGAGATAATGAAGTTTTCTAAATATACAATCATGTCATCTACAGAGGCAATTTGATTTACTCTCTTCCTATATGAATACCTTTATATATTTTTCTTTCTCTTGCCTGATTGCCCCAGCCAGAATTTCCAACACTATGTTGAATAGGAGTGATGAAAGAGGGCAACCTTGTCTTGTGCCAGTTTTCAAAGGAATGTTTCCAGCTTTTGCCCATTCAGTATAATATTGGCTGTGGGTTTGTCATAATAGCTCTTATTATTTTGAGATACGTTCCATCAATACCTAGCTTATTGAGAGTTTTTAGCATGAAGGGCTGTTGAATTTTGTCAAAGCCCTTTTCTGCATCTATTGAGATAATCATGTGGTTTTGTCATTGGTTCTGTTTATGTGATGGATTACATTTATTGATTTGTGTATGTTGAACCAGCCTTGCATCCCAGGGATGAAGCCCACTTGATCATGGTGGATAAGGTTTTTGATGTGCTGCTGGATACAAGTTGCCAGTATTTTATTGAGGCTATTTGCATCGATGTTCATCAGGGATATTGGCCTGAAATTTTCTTTTTTTGTTGTGCCTTTGCCAGGTTTTGGTAACAGGATGATGCTAGCCTCACAAAATGAATTAGGGAGGAGTCCCTTTTTTTCTATTGTTTGGAACAGTTTCAGAAGAAATGGTACCAGCTCCTCTTTGTACCTCTGGTAGAATTTGGTTGTGAATTCGTCTGGTCCAGGTTTTCTTTTTGGTTTGTAGGCTATTACTTACTGCCTTAATTTTAGAACTCATTAGTGGTCTATTCAGGGATTTGACTTCTTCCTGGTTTAGTCTTGGGAGGGTGTGTGTGTCCAGGAATTTATCCGTTTCTTCTAGATTTTCTAGTTTATTTCCATGGAGGTGTTTATAGTATTATCTGATGGTAGCTTGTATTTCTGTAGGATCAGTGGTGATATACCATTTATCATTTTTTATTGTGTCTATTTGATTCTTTTCTTTATTAGTCTGGTTAGCAATCTATCTATTTTGCTAATCTTTTCAAAAAACCAGCTCCTGAATTCATTGATTTTTTGAATAGTTTTTCTTGTCTCTATCTCCTTCAGTTCTGCTCGTATCTTAGTTATTTCTTGTATTCTGCTAGCTTTTGAATTTGTTTGCTCTTGTTTCTCTAGTTCCTTTAATTGTGATGTTATGGTGCTGATTTTAGATCTTTTCCACTTCTCCTGTGGGCATTCGTGCTATAAATTTTCCTCTAAACACTGCTTTAGCTGTGTCCCAGAGATTCTGGTACGTTTTGTCTTTGTTCTCATTTGCTTCAATGACCTTCTTTATTTCTTCCTTAATTTTGTTATTTACCCACTAGTCATTCAGGAGCAGGTTGTTCAATTTTCATGTAGTTGTGTGTTTTTTTGTGTTTCTTAATCTTGACTTTTAATTTGATTGCACTGTGGTCTGAGAGGCTCTTTGTTATGATTTCTATTCTTTTGCTTTTACTGAGCAGTACTTTACTTCCAATTATGTGGTCAATTTAAGAATAAGTGTGGCCGGGCGCGGTGGCTCAAGCCTGTAATCCCA
>NW_016809844.1:40638-62533 GCF_001698545.2 Rhinopithecus bieti | reverse complement strand
AGCTAGCCGGGCGAGGTGGCGGCGCCTGTAGTCCCAGCTACTCGGGGGACTGAGGCAGGAGAATGGCGTGAACCCAGGAGGTGGAGCTTGCAGTGAGCTGAGATCTGGCCACTGCACTCCAGCTTGGGTGACAGAGCGAGACTCCGTCTCAAAAAAAAAAAAGAATAAGTGTGATGTGGTAGAGAAGAATGTATATTCTGTTGATTTGGGGTGGAGAGTTCTGTAGATATCTATTAGGTCTTCTTGGTCCAGAGCTGAATTCAAGTCCTGAATATCCTTGTTAATTTTCTGTCTCTTTGCTCTGTCTGGTATTGACAGTGGGGTGTTAAAGTCTCCCACTATTACTGTATGGGAGTCTAAGTCTATTTGTAGGTATCTAAAAACTTGCTTCATGAATCTGGGTGCTCCTGAATTAGGTGCATATAGATTTACAATAGTTAACTCTTCTTGTTGCATTGATCCCTTAACCATTACGTAATGCCCTTCTTTGTCTTTTTAGATCTTTGTTGGTTTAAAGTCTGTTTTATCAGAGACTAGGATTGCAACCCCTGCTTTTTTTTTGGCTTTCCATTTGCTTGGTAAATCTTCCTCCATCTCTTTATTTTGAGGCTATGTGTGTCTTTGCATGTGAGATGTTTCTCCTGAATACAGCACACTAGTTGGTCTTGTCTCTTTATCCAATTTGCCAGTCTGTGCCTTTTAATTGGGGCATTTTGTCCATTTACATTTAAGGTTAATATTGTTATGTGTGAATTTGATCCTGTCGTTGTGATGCTAGGTAGTTATTTTGCCTGTTAGTTGATGCAGTTTTTTCATAGTGTCAGTGGTCTTTACAATTTGGTATGTTTTTGCAGTGGCTGGTACCGGTTTTTCCTTTCCACATGTAGTGCTTCCTTCAGGAGCTCTTGTAAGGCAGGTCAGGTGGTGACAAAATATTTCAGCATTTGCTTGTCTGTAAAAGATTTCATTTCTCCTTCTCTTATGAAGCTTTGTTTGGTTGGGTATGAAATTCTGGGTTGAAAATTCTTTTAAGAATGTTGAATATTGACCCCCAACTCTCTTCTGGCTTGTAGGGTTTCTGCCAAGCAGTCCACTGTTAGTCTGATGGGTTTCCCTTTGTGGGTAACCCGACCTTTTTCTCTGGCTACCCTTAACATTTTTTCCTTCATTTAAACTTTGGTGAATCTGATGATTTTGTGTCTTGGGGTTGCTCTTCTTGAAGAGTATCTTTGTGGTTTTCTCTGTTCTGAATTTGAATGTTCTCAAATTCTGAATTTGAATGTTCTCAAATTCTGAATTTGAATGTTGGCCTGTCTTGCTAGATTGGGGAAGTTCTCCTGGATAATATTCTGAAGAGAGTTTTCCAACTTGGTTCCATTCTCCATGTCACTTTTATGTACACCAATCAAACATAGGTTTGGTCTCTTCACATAGACACATATTTCTTGGAGGGGTTTGTTCATTCCTTTTTTATTCTTTTTTCTCTAATTTTGTCTTCATGCTTCATGCTTTATTTCACTAAGTTGATCTTCAGTCTCTGATATCCTTCCTTCTGCTTGATCAGTTTTGCTATTGATACTTGTGTATGCTTCATGAAGTTCTCGTGCTGTGTTTTCAGCTCCATCAGGTCATTCATGTTCTTCTCTAAACTAGTATTCTAGTTAGTAATTCCTCTAACCTTTGTTCATAGTTCTTAACATCCTTGGATTGGGTTAGAACATGCTCCTTTAGCTTGGAGGAGTTTGTTATTACCCACCTTATGAAGTCTTATGAAGTGTTATTACCTACCTTGTTACCCACTTCTGCCAATTTGTGAAATTCATCTCTGTCCAGTTTTGTTCCTTTGCCGGCAAGGCATTGTGATCCTTTGAAGGAGAAGAGGCATTCTGGTTTTGGAATTTTCAGCCTTTTGTGCTGGTTTTTCTTCATCTTCATGGATTTATTTACCTTTGGTCTTTGATGTTGGTGATCTTCAGATGGGGTTTCTGTGTGGACGTTCATTTTGTTGTTATTGATACTATTCCTTTCTGTTTGTTAGTTTTCCTTCTAACAGTCAGGTCCCTCTGCTGCAGGTCTTCTGGATTTTGCTGGAGGTCCACTCCAGACCCTGTTTGGGTATCACCAGCAGAGGCTACAGAATGGCAAACATTGGTGCCTGTTCTTTCCTCTGGATGCTTTGTCCCAGAGGGGCACCCACTAGATGCCAGCTGGAGCTCTCTTGTATGAGGTGTCTGTCGACTCCTTCTGGGAGGTGTCTCCCAGTCAGAAGCCACAGGGATCAGTGACTCAATTCAGGAGGCAGTCAGTTTCTTAGCAGAGCTTGTAAGACCATCTGTAGCTTGATGGCCTCAATCCTGGAGGAAACAAATTTGACAAGGATGTTAAAAATACAGGGCCTGAAGGCAAGTAATAGCAAGGACCTAGAAAGGGTAAAAGCCATGTCACCCAACTGAAGAAGTTGGTATAAGAGTTTGAAAGGTGTTGTCTGATTTCAGAAGCCTTTTCCTGTAAATGCCGGGTGGCACCTCGTACTATCCCTGACTTGTTAGTGTAAATACAATACTTTCCCTAAGAAGGTGCAAAGTCCTCCTTTCTCAGCAGTGAGGAGGCCTAGGCCTTGGTGATTTTGGAGAGTCACTGCTGCCGAATAGTCTATTTGGGATTGTAGAGTAAGGATAGATTTCATTATTTCTTGCAAACTGTCAGAGAAATCCTTTGACAGTGTGTGGTAATAGGATAGTGAAGTAGATAAACTGGCTATTCCGGTTCTGTAGCAGGGGGCATTTCTAACCCTATAAGTAGGGGTATTAGTTGTATGGCCCTCCACTGACAGACTTGAGCCTTGAAGGTCACTGATAGGGTCTGATTTCCTAGGGCAATGTCAATGGTGGGACTTACGAAGACTAAGGTGCAGGTGCCTGTCCATTTGTTGGGGAGGCAGATAGATATAGGTTGAAGTTCCACATAAGAAGGATATGCCTTGGCTGGGTAGACAGAACTGGTTGTGTATGTTAAAAAGGTGTGTGAGTTTGTTGTTTTCATTTTCCCATACTCCTAGAGTACTCGCCAAGGTAGCTCCAGTGAGTGGCTGGAAAGCGGTGTTGGGAGCAAACTGAGTGGCTCCCTGTGTTCTATTTTCCCATTGGAGAAAAAACCATTTTGTATCCACTAGTTACCATTCAAGAGAGTCATTGAAAGAGGTGATGAGAAGGCATTCACTAGTAGTGGGTGTACCACTGCAGGGGGTCCGGGGTGAATAGTTATGCAGGGAGTGTGTTTGCCATTACAAAACCCAGAGTGTTTGTTAAGCAGGGAGGAGGTGATGATTTTTGGGGATCCTGAGAAGCAGACAAACCATCTGAAAGGAGCTGTTTGGGTGATTCGGAAGTTACTATGATCAGTTGGGGCTTGAAGTCGTAGGGTGTAACTACACTGACGGGATAATAGGTGCCCCAGGGGCAGGCCTGGTAACAGGTTGCATTGTATGCATAAAGGGGTTGGGAAAGTTAGATGGTATTTGTGGTTACAGGGCTGTGTATGGGCTTTCCATTGCTCGTGTAATAGGTGAAGTTAGAAATGTAAGAGCGTAAACGCTGGATTGCATGTCCTGTTAGGGTATTTCTGGTCCTATCAGAGATGTGGAAGTCAGCTAATGATTGCATATTTAGAAGATGGAAAGGGTCTCTTCCTTCATAAAGGGGGTGGTAGATTAAGTTAGTAAAGACCCAATTTTTTTGCAGGAACGAGAGTGGCAACAAAAGCAGTGGCTGATAGAGAGATACAAAGCCAACAGTCGTTTGCCGGGGAAGGATTGGACTGGTTTAACAGAGAGTAGGTTACGTTGAGAGTCTTGTTGAGGTAATTAGGAGTTAGTGGAAGGGGAGGGGGAACTATGTGGGGTATCCAAGGATGCAGGAGGGTTATATAGGCAAAGAGTAAGTAGAAAAGTAGAGGTTGCCCTGGAAGATGAGATCATTTTATCCAGTCTGAGTTAAAGGTAGGAGTAAATTGCTGTCAGAAGGAAGGATGATAGAAAAAAGGTTGATGTGATTAGGATTTTCATCCCGCAGGAGCTACAGTATATAATCCTACTGCAACGAGTATGTTTAGTATACTGCTTAATAATGTGATGAAACAGTAAAAGGATTCCATTAAAGGGGCAAGGAGAGGTGTCAAAGATTATGTAGGTTTTCACTTATCTTTTTTGAGGAGGAAGGGGTTTTTCCTCAGGATCAGCTGTAGGAGCCTTTTTAGTTTAGGATGTTTCCTTCTGAAATAGGAGACGCAAGTCCGCCAGTGGTTCGCAGGTGTATCGAGGCTGGTCTGGCTGATCGCAAGGCCTCCAGTGGTTCGCAGGTGTATCAAGGCTGGTCTGGCTGATCGCAAGTCCTCTAGTGGTTCACAGGTGTATTAAACCTGGTCTGGCTGATCTTGGGACTCCTGACCTGACGGTCCTGCAGGTTCCTCAGGGGGTGTCCAAAGTTTAACTTGGGTGCGGCACATCCAAGATTCCCCTCCTGCCACCTTAACTTCAGTGCAGGTAGAGAGGATTACTGAGTATGGTCCTTCCCACAAGGAATCCATAGTTTGGGAGGTAGAGGGAAGGGACGTGACCAACACTTGATCTCCCGGTTGGAACAACTCTGTTCGCTTTTCTCTGTGACATCCTTCAGGTAGGTTTTTAAGGTTTGGTTGTTATTTTGCCAAAGAAGTTACATCTTTGACCAAGTTGGCCATTTCCTCATCAAGTAGGAGGTCATTTGTGAGAAAAGATCATCCATACAGCATTTCATATAGACTGAACCCCATTTTGTGAGGAGAATTTTGGATTCTCAACAAGGTCATGGGCAAGAAAGTAGGCCATGGATGATGAGTTTCTTGGGTTAGTTTCTGTAAGTGCCTCTTGAGTGTTTCATTTGCTTTCTCCACCTTCCCTGAGGATTGTGGCCTTCGGGCGCAGTGAAGGTGATACTGTATCCCTAGCGCCCTGGAAATTCCCTGAGTTATCGTGGCTTTAAAAGTTGGACCATTGCCATTTTGTAAGCTTTGGGGAAGCCCAAATCTAGCAATTATTTCATGAATTAGGACTTTAACTACTTCCTGAGCCTTCTCTTTCTTGCAAGGAAAGGCTTCTATCCAATTTGTAAAGGTATTAACACAGACCAACAAGTATTGAAATCCCCTTGACTTAGGCATATGGGTGAAGTCTGACTGCCAGTCCACTCCAGGATAGTGGCCTATTCTTTCTTCCCCCAGAGGGGCCTTACAGTGGACCAAGGGATTATTCCTTTGGCACACCTCACATGCTTTGACTACTTGCCGGATGGTCCAGAGGAGATTTGGCCCTGTAAATAGGGATTTGGCCATTTGATGAATGTACTCAATACCCATATAAAAGGGTTAGTAGAGGGTGTTATGTATTTTCCACTGGTCGGCTTCTGGTACTTTTCCCCTTCTGTCATTAACGACCCCGAGTGGAGAAAACTATGCCCCCATGGAAGTCCCCATTCTGTTTTGGTCAGGAGATACTGGGGCTTAATTTCTTGGAGAGGGTTGTTCCTTACCGAGGGTCGTTCCATAGGTATTTCTAATGGGAGGTTCCACCTGTCAGCAATTTTGGCCTCAGCTTCGGCCTGACAGTTTCCTTCTGCCTTTTTTCCTTCACCGTTTTGATGGCCTTGGCAGTGTAAGACTGCCACCTCCTTGAGTTTTTGCATGGCGTGCAATAACTCCATGGTTTCCTTGTGATATTTAATGGGCGTTCCCCCAGAGGTTAGGAACTCCCTTTCTTTCCATATTGCAGCATGGGCATGTAGAATTAGATAAGCATACTTGCCATCTGCATATACATTTATTCTTTTTTCCTTTCCCGGTTCTTAGGCTCGGGTAAGCACCACTAGTTTTGCTAACTGGGCACTGGTCCCTGGGGGGAAGAGGCTTAGTTTCAAGTACTGTTACATCACTAACTATGGCATAACTTGCCCTTCATATCCCATTCTCCATAAATGAACTTCTATCGGTATATAGGTTAAGGTCAGGATTAGCTAAGGGGACCTCTAAGAGATCCTCTTGGGCGGCATAAGTCTGGACTACAATTTTTTGGCAGTCATGCTCAATTGGTTCCCCATCCTCTGGGAGAAAAGTGGCAGGGTTGAGGGCTACACGTGTGCATATTTTTAGCACTGGTCCCTTAAGGGGTAGCATCTGGTATCTGAGCAGGTGGTTGTCTGATAGCCATAAACTTCATTTGGCACCTAATATGACATTTACATCACAAGTAGTCCAGACAGTGAGATCCTTTCCTTGTATTATTTTGATAGCCTCTGATACTAACATGGCCACTGCTGCAACTACTCATAAACAATGAGGCCAGCCTTTTGCTACTACATCAATTCCTTACTTAGGTATGCCACTGGCTGTGGGGTTGTCCCATGAGTCTGAGTAAGGACTCCAAGAGCGATTCCTGCTCTCTCTGTGATATATAAAGAGAAGTTTTGTCCTGTGGGAAGGCTTAAGGCTGGAGCTGGCTAGGGCCTGCTTTAAGATTTTGAAAGCTGTTTATGCCTCTGGTTCCCATTCTACTAGATGAGTATTTGCCCTCTGAGTTTCCTTGATTAGAGTATAGAGTGGCCTGGTCATCTCGCTGTATCTGGGGATCCATAGTTGGCAAAGGCTGGTGATCCCAAGGAACTCCTGCAACTGTTTTAATGTCTTAGGGTGAGAACAAGCCAGTATAGGCTGTATTCATTCTTTGCTGAGGGCCCTGGTTCCTCTGGCTAAGACTAGGTCTAGATATTTGACTTGCTGTAGGCAGAGCTGGGCCTTTGATTTACATACCTTGTACCCTTGATTAGCTAGAAAGTTCAAGAGATCTAGAGTAGCCTGCTGGCATGAGGCTTCCAAATTGGTAGCCAAAAGTAAGTCATCCACATAGTGAAGGACCAGAGTGCCTGAACCTGAGAAGTGGCCTAGATTTTGGGCCAGTGCCTGACCATACAGATGAGGGCTATCCCTAAAACCTTGAGGCAAGACTGTCCATGTAAGTTGGGACGTGTGGTCTGTGGGATCCTCAAAGGCAAAGAGAAACTGGGAGTCAGAGGGCAGGAGAATGCAGAAGGCATCTTTGAGGTCCAGAACAGTAAACCATTCTGCTTCCTCTGGTATTTGAGAGAGCAGGGTATAGCGGTTGGCTATAGCTGGATATAGAGGAATTACTGCCTCACTGATGAGTCTAAGATCTTGCACTAGTTTCCACTGACCATTTTGTTTTTGTACTCCTAGAAGTGGGGTGTTGCAGGGACTGCTGAATTTTCTTACTAAGCCTTGAGCTTTTAAATGTCTAACAATATCTTTTAATCCTTTATGAACTTTAGGCCTTAAGGGATATTGCCTTTGATAAGGAAAAGTTATGGGGTCTTTTAGCTTGATTTGAACTGGGCAGGCATTTTTTGCCCTTCTGAATTGTCCTTCCAATGCCCAGACTTCAGGGTTGACTCCCTCCTCAAGTAGGGGACAGCAAATGGGTAACTTATCCCCCATATTCATGTAGATAATAGCTTTGGCTAATATGTCCCCCCCTAATAAGGGTGTGGCACTTCCAGGCATAACAAGAAAGGCATGTAAAAAGGGCAAAGTCTCCCAATTACAACTGAGGAGGTGGGAGAAATACCTGTTTACAGGCTGTCTCAGTATTTCTCGGATGGTAATGGACCTTGAAGACAGCTGTTCGGGGCAGGAGATTAACACTGAGAAGGCAGTGTCAGTGTTCAGGAGGAAGTGAATTTCCTGGCCCTCAATGGTTAAACTTACCTGGGGCTCAGTAAGGGTGATGACATGAGCTGGCACTTGCCCCAGGCTCCCTATTAGATGATCCTATTGTTGGATCATCTAATTGGGGGTTTCTGGCCCAGAAAGCCTTTGTCTTCTGGAGCAGTGCACCTTCCAATGATTGCCTTGGCATAGTGGACGTGGGCAAGGGGGTGGCTTGTTTCTCACTGGACAATCTTTTTTAAAGTGTCCTTGCAACCCGTACTGATAACAAGTCCTACCGGGTGATTGGCCTGTTCCATTTTCTGTCCTCTCTGAACCACCAAGGTTTGTTTGTCTGGGGGCCATGACTAAGGCTGTGGCCTTTCTCTTATCTCACTTTTCCTTTTTGGTCTGTTCCTCTTGGTCCCTATTATAGAACACTGAGGTTGCCGGGTTTAATAATGCCTCTAAATTTTGTTCAGGACCCAGGACTAGCTTTTGGAACTTTCTCCTGATATCTTCAGCTGATTGGGTAATACATTTTTCTTTTAGAATCAACTGATCCTCGAGGGAATCGAGTGAAAGGGCCTCCTGTAGCCACTCAAGGAAGGTGATAGTATTTTCTTCCTTTCCCTGAGTTATGTTGGACGTCATTGAATAATTCGTGGGCTTTTTCCAAATTCTTCTTTGTTGACACAGGTCAGCAGATATTTGCGACCCTAGTCCCCATGACCTGAGTGGAAGTCCCAGTGGGGATCCATACTGGAGATGGCTTGCTGATAAGTAAGGAATTTGTCCCTTTCTTCAGCTGTCATTCTATCATTTCCTTGACTAAGATACCAGGTATCTCCAAGCTCTTGGGCTGCAGCTAAAGCCACATTCTTTTCATTAAAAGCCAGGTTTGTTCTAACAATAGCATGACATCACTCCAAGTGAGGTTGAAGGTTTGCCCTAGACTCCATAGGACATCTATGTACCTATCAGGATCATCTGAAAACTTCCCCAGGTCTATCTTGACCTGCTTGAAATCAGAGAGGGAGAAGGGGTCATGTACCTGGGTTGGGCCAAATTCCCCTCCCCCTACAGCTTCAAGGGGACAAAACTGATAGCCTGGGGGGTTTTATGGTCCCTTGGAGATTTATTTGCTTGTTTCCTTCTGGGTAGGGGAGATTAGAGGAGGCTCAACATTAATAGGAAGGGGAACTGTAGGGAGGTTAGAATATGGGGGTAAGCTGAGAGTTCCTCCTGTGGAATGTAGATTGCAAGCTTTGCATAGTTGTGGATTATCCTTCAATAAAAAGAAAGCTTGGACATAAGGTATTTCACACCATTTGCCTTCCCTCTTACTGTAAAGATCAAGCTGCAGGATAGTATTATAATTTATACTTCCCTCAGGTGGCCATTTTTCCCCATCAGGGAGAGAATATTGGAGCCAGGCCATAGCGCAGAAAAAAATAAGCTGCTTCTTTTTCAGGGTTTGCGGGTCAAATTGGTCCCAATGGGTTAGGATGCATTTCAAGGGTGAGCTTATTGATGCCTGAGTGTTTCCCGTCTAAAACAGAAGGAAAACTGCCCGTGGTTTTGGTCTGTTTTTTCCCACTCAAGAACCTACAATGGTCCCTGGATCCTACTATTTGGAATAATTGCACTCACCGAAGCAGCAGTGGAAACACTTATTTTCCTCCTAGACCACAAAGAGAACTGAGAAAGGTCTGATTTAGTGGCCCTTACTGATGCATTCTCGAAAACCTGTTAGAATCCTAAGCATTTTCTCCTGTTGGTATTGGGACCCTAACCTTGTCCTATAAAGATGATATGCCTCAACATGGAGTGGAGGGCCATACCTTGAGGGAGGGAAGGGATATCCAGGGCTTGATAAGTGACATCTTTTGTCTTCACTTCTCAATATGAATAGGAAGGATATCCCCCCAATTTTGGAGTGTATAATTTCTGAGTCTCCCCATATCCTAGCTTCAGGAATAGCCTTTGTTAGGCCTGATAGTCTGAGGAGGGATCCTAAAATTACAGATAGTACCCCAGCAGCAGGGCTCTGGGCAAAATTATGTGCCCCAGGGCACCTATTTCCCATTGAAGAATTTGACTCTTTTTGATTTGTGAACCTGGGTGCCTGAAGAAGGAAACAGAGTATTAGAAATCATTCTTATAGGAGAATCTGTATTAGAAATCATTCTTATAGGATAAACTAGTAGAGCACCAGGGACAGGGAGTGATTTTTAGAAGCAGGACTAGCCTCAGAGCAGAGAGGCGAGAGAAAGTTTGTCTGACAGGACAACTTGACAGGAGACAAAGGTCAGGATAGATGGGACAGATGGGCAAGTCTCGCTTGGGCAGTATAACTTTGAGAGCTCTGCTAATAGCTGCAGGGTCAATCAAGTTTTTGTTGGGACCCCAGAGCTGATTAGTTTTCCTCTCTGTTGACCCTTGGCTTAGCCCAGAAATGCAGGGAAAGCAGAAGCTGGTTCCAGGCAAACCAATACTCCTGACTCCGGAGAGTTGGGGGTTGTTAGAGAGCCCTTTCCCCAAAAGCCTGACACCCATGTCTTTAGTCTGGCAGCTGTGCTAGTTGCTTTTAATTGGCTGACAGGTGCCCGGTGTTTAGCCTCTGAATTCTAAGGAAAAATAGGACAGACTAGCAAGTGAAAGGGGTCTGATGGTACTCACCATGTGGTATCCCGGATGAGCCCCCAAGATGTGTCTGGTTGGTTCTTGCCAGTGGGTTCATGGTCTTGCTGACTTCAAGAATGAAGCTGTGGACCTTTGCGGTGAGTGTTACAGCTCTTAAAGATGGTAAGGACCCAAAGAATGAGCAGTAGCAAGATTTATTGTGAAGAGCAAAAGAACAGTTTCCACAGTGTGGTAGGGGACCCAAGTGGGTTGCTGCTGCTGGCTGGGGTGGCAAGTTTTTATTCCCTTATTGTCCCCTCCCATGTTCTGTTTCTATCCTATCAGAGTGGCCTTTTTTCAATCCTTCCTATGATTGGCTACTTTTAGAATCCTGCTGATTGGTGTGTTTTACAGAGTGCTGATTGGTGAGTTTTAGAATCCTCTTGTAAGACAAGAAAGTTCCCCAAGTCCCCACTCGACCCAGGAAGTCCATCTGGCCTCACCTCTCGCTTAGAAAGCACTTACATTTTTAATAGAAAGGACCTATAATTAGGGCAGTATCTGATGCTCTGATCTGGGAGAAGGAGAAAAGGAAAACAGCCCTAGGATTCCTGCCCACAGTTCAGCACAGGATGCCATGAGATTTTCAAAACCTGACATTTCCCAGGGAAGGACTGACCCTCTTCAGTGAGACTTACTTGAAAGATGCTTGAAATGCAGGGTAAGGTCTTGGTTTTTCCCCACTCTCAGAGAGACTCCAGGTAGACTCCCAGACCCCCAGATCAGCCCTCCACCCTGACTTCAATCTCAGAACAGCTGAACTCTGGAAAGTCAAGATCACCTGATGACATGGAAGGTTCAGAGCAGATGGTTAGTGCAGGGCCTGCATGGTGCGAATGATCCTGAGGTACAGGTAAGGTATGATGGCCACGGTCCGGAAGAAGGAGCTGGTGTTGGCGAGGGTGGACAGCACACCCTGCAGCATGCAGTTCCATGACAGCCTGTGAAGTCCTGCAGCACCCCATAGAAGTAGGAGGTGGCCGACAGCAGGTTGGCCAGTGACAGGAAGAGCAACAGGTGCTGTGCCCAGCTGCACAGGTCGGGCCACAGGGTGTGCATGGGCACCAGCAGGCCTGAGCCAAGCACAGAGAGTGCACAGGACAGCAGCACCACAATGCACTCTGAAGGCACCCACTTGGTGGGCAGCACAGGTGGTGACATGGTGTGGGGGACTGGGAGCTGGAGCACCATGAGGACATAAGCTAGGCTGCACATGTGGCCACCACTGCCACCATCTGGGCAGCAAGGCACCTGAGGCTGGCGTCCAGGTGCCCACCCTGCCAGCATCTGGATGATTCTGGCCCATCTAGGCCCTGGGCCCTCGATTTCATATAAATTTTAAAATAGTTTTTTTTTTTTTTTTTTCTAGTTCTGTAAAGAATGTCATTTAGAGTTCAACACGAATGGCATTCAATCTGTAAATTGCTTTGGCAGTATGGCCATTTCAACAATATTGATTTGTCCTATTCATGAACATGGAATGTTTCTCCATTTCTTTTTGGCATTCTGACTTCTTTGAGCAGTGTTTTGTAATACTCATTGTAGAAGTCTTTCAGCTTCCTAGTTAGATGTATTCTTAGGTATTTCATTCTTTTTGTGGCTATTGTGAATGGGATTGTGTTCTCGATTTGTCTCTCAGCTTGCATGCTGTTGGTGTATAGAATGCTAGTAATTTTTGCACATTGATTTTGTATCCTGAAACTAGACTGAGGTTGTGTATCAAATCAAGGAGCTTTTGGGCAGAGACTATTAGGTTTTTCCATGTGTAGAATCAAGTCATCTGCAAACAGGGATATTTTGACTTCCTCTCTTCCTGTATAGATGCATTTTATTTCTTTCTTACCTGTTTGCTCTGGCTAAGGCTTCCAGTACTATATTTAATAGCAGTGGTGAGAGAGGGCATCCTTGTCTTGTTCTAGTTTTCAAGGAAAATGCTTATAGCTTTTGTTGATTAAGTATGATATTGGATGTGAGTTTTACATAGATGCCTCATTATTTTGAAATATGTTCCTTTAATGCCTAGTTTGTTTAGGGTTTGCAACATGAAGAGATGTTAAATATTATTGAAAGTCTTTTGTACATTTATAATGATAATTATGTGGTTTTTGTTTTTAGTACAGTTTATGTGGTGAATCACATTTATTGATTTGCATATGTTGAACCAAACTTGCATCCCAGGGATAAAGCATACTTAATCATGGTGGATTAGATTTTTGATGTGCTGCTAGATTCCACTTGCATATATTTTGTTGAGAATTTTTACCTGATGTTCATCAAGTATATTGGCCTGAAGTTGTCTTTTTTCATTGTGTCACTGCCAGGTTTTGTTATCAGGATGATGCTGGTGTCATAGAATGAGTTAAGGAGGAGATTCTCCTCCTCAATCTTTTGGAATCATTTCAGTAGAAATGGTACCAGCTCTTGCTTATACATCTGGTAGATTTTGGCTGTGAATTCACCTGTTCTTGGTTTGTGGGCTTTTTATTACTGATTCAATTTCACAATTCATTGTTTGTCTGTTTAAGGGTTCAATCTCTTCCTGGTTCAATCTTGGGAGGTTGTATGTTTACAGTAATCTATCCATTTCTTTCAGGCTTTCTAGCTTGTGTGTATAGAGGTGTCCATAATAGTCTCTGAGGGTATTTGTATTTCTGTGGGGTTGTGGTAACATTCCGTTTATCATTTCTGATGGGTTTATTTGGATATTCTCTCTTTTTTTCTTTATTAGTCTAGCTAAAAGTAAGACTAATAAAGTACCTTACTTTTTTTTTTTTTTTTCAAAGAACCAGTTCCTGGATTCATTGATCTTTTGTGTGTGTGTGTGTGTGTGTGTGTGTGTGTGTTTTACATCAATTTCCTTTAGCTCAGCTCTAATTTTCTAATTTCTTTTCTTCTGCTAGCTTTGGGGTGGATTTGCTCTTGTTTTCCTAGTTCTGAGGTGTCGTGATGTTAGGTTAGTAATTTGAGAGCTTTCTAACTTTTGTTGTGGGCATTTAGTGCTATAAACTTTCCTCTTAACACTGCATTGGCTGTATCCCAGAGATTCTGATATGTTCTATCTTTTTCCTCATCAGTTTCAAATAATTTCTTTATTTCTGCCTTAATTTTATTACTTACCCAGAAGTCATTTGGAATAAAGTCATTTAATTTCCATTCACTTCTTTGGTCTTGAGTGACTTTCTTATTATTTATTTCTATTTTTATTGTGCTGTGGTCTGAGTATGTGGTTGATATAATTTCTGTTTTTTAAAATTTGGTGAAGATGTTTTGCTTGTCTGAAAAGGCTATTTGCTTATGAAGCTTACTTTGGCTGGATATAAAATTCTCGGTTGAAAATTATTTTCTTTAAGAATACTGAACATGGAAACCCCATCTCTTCTGGCTTGCAGGGTTTCTGCTAATGGGTCTGCTGTTAGCCTGGTAGGATTCTATTTGTAGATGTATTAGTCCATTTTCATACTGCTATGAAGAAATACCCAAGACTGGGCAATTTATTAAAACATGGTTTAATGGACTCACAATTCCACATGGCTAGGGAGGTCTCACAATTATGGCAGAAGGTGAAGGAGGAGAAAAGGCACATCTTACATGGCAGCAGGCAAGAGGGCATGTGCCAGGGAACTGCCATTTATAAAACCATCAGATCTCTTGAGACTTATTCACTATCATGAGAACAGCATGGGAAAACCTGCCTTCATGATTCAATTACCTCCCACAACATGTGGGGATTATAGGAGTTACAATCCAGGATGAGATTTGGGTGGGGACACAGCCAAACCATATCAGCAGGCAACCTGCACTTTCTCTCTAGCTTTCTTATCAGGTGTTCTCTCATTTTGACCTTGGAGAATCTGATGACTCTATGTCTTGGGGATGGTCTTCTTGTTAGTATTTCACAGGGATTCTCTCAATTTTCTGAATTTGAATGTGGCTTCTCTAATGTGGTTAGGGAACTTTTTATGAACAATATCCTGAAAAATGTTTTCCAAGTTGGTTAGTTTCTCTTCCTTTCTTTCACACATGCCAGTTAATCATATAATGGGTTTCTTTTCATAATGTCATATTTCTGAGAGGTTTTGTTCATTTTTTATTTTTTAAAAATTTTTCTCTGACTGAGTTGTTTTAGAGAGTCTTCAAGCCCTGAGATTCTTTCCTCAGCTTGGCCAATTCTGCTGTTAATACTTGTGATTGCATTATGAAATTCTTGCAGTATGTCTTTCAGCTCTATCAGATCACTTTTGTTCTTTCTTTTAATGGCCATTTTATCTATCAGCTCCTATATAGATTTATTGTAATCCTTAGGTTCCTTGGATTGGGTTTTCACTTTCTCCTGCATGTCAGTGATCTTTGTTTCTGTCCATATTCTGAATTCTATTTCTACCATTTCAGCCATCTCAGCCTGATTAAGAACCATTGCTAGGAAATTAGTGTGATCATTTGGAGGTAAGAAGACACTCTGGATTTTTGAGTTGCCAGAGTTCTTGTGCTGGTTCTTCCTCATCTCTGTGGGCTGATGTTCTTTGAAGCTTTGACGTAGCTATCCTTTGGATGGTTTTCTTCTCATTTTATTTATTAGATGTCCTTGGTGGTTTGATTGTAGTGTGAGGTGGGTTCAGTAAACTGGCTTCATTTCTGGAAGACTTTTGAGGGCCAAGGCTCTGCTCAAGACTTCTGGACCATGCCCTCTAACTCTGGAGGACTGGTATTGGGTCTCTGGCTTTGTCCTCTGGCCCCTCAGGTTAGGAAACTGCTGCACTGGGGGGGCCAAAGTATTCCTGAACTACTGGTCACAACACTCTGGTGGGTGTTGCCAGCCATTGGTAGAGTGGTGACAGCAAAATCCATCCTCATTCACACATACCAGCACCAATAGCAGTACAGCAGAGTATCCACTCTTTGGCTGTGGTGGAGTACTGCAGTTGCAGGAGTGCTGGCCTCTTTGCTAGCATTTGCAGTAAGAGGGTGTTAGGATGCAGGCAGTGAACAAAAGTACAGTGGCACAATTATGGCTCACTGCAGCCTAAAACTCCTGAGCACAAGCATTTTTCTAAACTCAGCTTCCTGAGTAGCTGGGGCTACAGGTACATTTCACTAAAGCTGGCTAACTTAAAAATTTTGTTTGTAGAGATGGGGTGTCACTTTGTTACTCCAGCAGATCTCAGACTTCTGACATCAAATGATCCTCCTCCCTCAGCCTCCTGCTAAAGTGTTGAGATTACGGGTGTGAGCCACAATGCCTGGCCTTGATTTTTTTTTTTATTAGTGTAGAAAGATAAAGTTTTGTATACTAAGTGTGTATTCTGCCACCTTTTGAACTTATTAGTTCTGGCAGTTTTTGTGTATTCCTAAGGAATTTTCACAAACAGGATTGTGTCATCAGCAAATAAAGACAGGTTTACTTCTTTCTTTTCATTATAGAAGGTATAATTTTTTTCTTTTTCTTTTTCTCTTATTTTGCCTTATTGAATCATCTGGAACTGCCAGTACATTATTGAATAGAGGAAGTAGTAGTGGAAATCATTGGTTTGTTCCCTCTATTAAGAAGAAAGCATTCGCTCTTTTACTATTAAGTATAATATTAGCTGAAGGGCTTTTGTATGTGCCATTTATCATAATGAGTTTTTATATTCCTAGTTGCTTTAATATAGGTAATATAGTCATTATTGACAAATAAAGATTGTATATATTTAGTCTTGTATAATGTGACATTTTGATACATGTATACATTGTAATGTGATTATCGCAATTAACATATTCATCACCTTATATAAATATTATTTTTTGTTGTGAGAACATTTAAGATCTATTTTTTAAGCAATTTCAAGTGTACAATACATTAATATTAACTATGGTTACAATGTTTTACTTTAGATCTCCAGAACTTATTCATCTTATAACCAAATTTTGTACCCTCTGTCCAAAATATCTTTATTTCTGCCGTTGACCAGCGCCTTGCAACCACTGCTTTACTCTACGTTTCTATGAGTTCAAATTTGGATTTCAAATGTAAAGGAGATTATGCAGTATTTTTCTTTCTGTGTCTGGCTTATTTCACTTAGCATAATGTCCTCTAGGTTCATCCATGTTGTTGCAAATGGCAAATTTTTGGGGGGGAGCTGAATAATATTCTATTGTACATACAGTTGGCCCATTGAATCTGTGAGTTCCGCATCCATGATTCAAACAACTGGATCAAGAATTTTAGGGAATAAAAGATGTTTGTGTCTGTATTGAACATACACAGACTTTTTTTTTGGTCACCATTCCCTAAACAGTACAGTTTAACAACTATTTACGTAGCATTTACATTGTATTAGGCATCCATGGATTTTGTATCCATGGGGATGTTGAAACTGATACCCATAACACCATGTGGCTGAAGATCTATTTTTTTAGTTTTCCCCCAAACTCTTTAAACTCAGATTAAATGATCTGTATTGATCTACTTTTAAGTTTACTTATTCCTTGTGCTATCATCTCAAATGTACTCTTGATTCATGCCAGTCAATTTTTCATTTCAGTTATTATACTTTTCAACCTCATAATTTGCATTTCTTTTCTTATATTTTCAGTTTTCAACCTCAGATACTATTTGGTAATTTGTTATCACAATTTTATTCTTTGCTCTCCAGAAAAGATAGCCAGATGTGACTGTAATTATCTTTTCTTTGAAACAAATTTTATTTTTATTTTAAGTTCTGGGTGTACATGTGCAGAATATGCAGGTTTGTTACATAGGTAAATGTATGCCATGGTGGCTTGGTACATCTATCAACCCATCACCTAGGTATGAAGCCCACTATGCATTAGTAATTTTTTCTAATGCTTTCCTTCCCCCACCCCAGCCACTTGTCGGGCCCCTCAAGTGTGTGTTGTTCCCCTCTCTGTGTCCATGTGTTCTCATCATTTGGCTCCCACTTAGAGAACATGTGGTGTTTGATTTTCTTTTCCTGCATTACTTTGCTGAGGATAATGCCTTCCAGCTTCATCCATGTCCTTGCAAAGAACATGATCTCATTCCTTTTTATGGCTGCATAGTATTCCATGGTGTATATGTACCACATTTTAAAAATCCAGTCTAGCATTGATGGGCATTTGGGTGGATTCCATGTCCCTGCTATTGTGAATAGTGCTGCAATCAACATACGTGTGCCTGTATCTTTGTAATAGAACAATTTATAATTTGGGGTTATATATCCAGTAATGGGATTGGTGGGTCAAATTGTATTTCTGGTTCTAGATCTTTGAGGAATCACCACACTGTCTTTTACAATGGTTGAACTAATTTACATTCCCACCAACAGTGTAAAAGCCTTCCTATTATTTTCTAATTTTATTTCGTTGTGGTTAGAGAAGATACCTGATATTATTTCAAATGCTTTAAGATTTGTTTTGTGACCTAACATATGGTCTATTCTGGAGATTGGTTTATGTGCTGAGGAAAAAAATGTGTATTCTGTAGCTCTTAGATAAAATGTTTTGTAAATATCTTTTGGATGCATTTGGTCTACAGTGCAGATTATGTCTGCACTATTTCTCTACAACCTTGCCAGTGTGTGTGGTTTCTTGACTTTTTAATAATTGCCAGTCTGATTGGTGTGAGATGGTATCTTACTGTGTTTTCATTTGCATTTCTCTAATGATCAGTGACTTTGAGCCTCTTTTCATGTGTTTGTTGGCTGCAGGAATGTCTTGTTTTGAGAAGTTTCTGTTCATGTCCTTTGCCCACTTTTTGATAGGGTTTTTTTTTTTTTGTTTCTTGTGAATTTGTTTAAGCTCCTTGTAGATTCTGGATATTAGACCTCTGTCAGATTGATAGATTGCAAAATTTTCTCCCATTTTAGGTTGCTTGTTCAATCTGATGATAATTTCATTTGCTGTGCAGAGCTCTTTTAGTTTAATTAGATCCCATTTGTCAACTTTTGCTTTCATTGCGATTGCTTTTGGCCATTTTGTCATGAAATCTTTGCCTGTGCCTATGTCCTGAATGGTATTGCCTAGATTTTCTTGTAGTGCTTTTATGGCTTTGAGTTTTACATTTAAGTCTTTAACCCATCTTAGGTTAATTTTTGTATAAGGTGTAAGGAAGGGGTCCAATTTCAATTTTATTCATATGGCTAGCCAGTTCTCCTAGCACCATTTATTAAATAGGGAATCCTTTCCTCATTGCTTGTTTTTGTCAGGTTTGTTGAAGATCAGGTGGTTGTATATGTGTGGTCTTATTTCTGAGTTCTCTATTCTTTCACATTGGTCTATATATCTGTTTTTGTATCAGTATCATGTTGTTTTGGTTACTGTAGCCTGTAGCATAGTTTGAAGTCTGGTAGCATAATACCTCCAGCTTTGTTCTTTTTGTTTAAGATTTTCTTGGCTATATGAACTCTTTTCTGGTTCGATATGAATTTTAAAATAGCTTTTTCTAATTCTCTGAAGAATGTCAATGGTAGTTTAATGTGAATAGCATTGAATCTATAAATTACTTTGGGCACTATGACCATTTCCATGATATTGATCCTTTATCAATATCCTTTCAATATCCTTTATTGATCCTTTCTATCCATGAGCATGGAATGTTTTTCCATCTGCTTGTGTCGTTTGTAGTTCTTCTTGAAGAGGTCCTTCAATTCCCTTGTTAGCTCTATTCCTAGGTACTTTATTCTCTTTGTAGCAATTGTGAATGGAAGTTCATTCATGATTTGGCTCTCTGCTTGACTGCTGTTGGTGTATAGAAATGCTTGTGACTTTTGTACATTGATTCTGTATCCTGAGACTTCGCTGGCATTGCTTATCAGGTTAAGAAGCTTTTGGCGTGAGATGATGGGGTTTTCTAGATATAGGTTTATGTCATCTGCAAACAGAGACAGTTTGACTTCCTCTCTTCTTATTTGGATACCTTTATTTCTTTCTCTTGCCTGATTGCCCTGGCCAGAACTTCCAATATTATGTTAAAAAGGAGTGATGAGAGAGGGCATCCATGTCTTGTGCTGATTTCCAAGGGGAATGCTTTCAGCTTTTTCCCATTCAGTATGAGATTGGTTGTGGGTTTGTCATAAATGACTCATTATTTTGAGGTATATTCCTTTAATACCTAGTTTATGGAGAGTTTTAACATGAAGGGATGTTGAATTTTATCAAAGGCATTTTCTGCATCTATTGAGATAATCATGTGGTTTTTGTCTTTATATCTGTTTGTGTGATGGATTTTGTTTATTGATTCGCATATGCTGAACCAGTCTTGCATCCCAAGGATAAAGCCAACTTGATCATTTTGGATAAGCTTTTTGATGTGTTGCTTTATTCACTTTGCCAGCATTTTATTGATAATTTTTGCATCAATGTTCATTAAGGATATTGGCCTGAAGTTTTCTATTTTTGTTGTATCTCTGCCAGGTTTTGGTATCAGGATGATGCTGGTCTCATAAAATGTGTTAGGGAGGAGTCTCTCCTTTTCAATTATTTGGAATAATTTCAGAAGAAAGGGTATCAGATCCTCTTTGTAATTCTGGTAAAACTCGGCTGTAAATCCATCTGATCCTCTTTTTTTTTTTTGGTTCATAGGCTATTTATTACTGTCTCAATTTCAGAATTTGTTACTGGTCTATTCAGGGATTCAACTTCTTCCTGGTTCAGTCTTGGGAGGTTGTATGTGTCCAGGAATTTATAATTTCTTCCAGATTTTCTAGTTTATTTACATAGAGGTGTTTATAGTATTCTGTGAGGATTGTTTGTATTTCTGTGGGGGTAGTGGTGATGTTCCCTTTATCAGTTTTTATTGTGTTTATTTGATTCTTCTCTCTTCTTTATTAGTCTAGCTAGCAGTCTACCTCTTTTATTTTATTTTATTTTTCAAAAAAACCAGCTTCTGTGGTCATTGATTTTTTTTTGATGGGTTTTTCATGTCTCTGTCTCATTCAGTTATGCTCTGAGCTTGGTTGTTTCTCGTCTTCTGCTAGCTTTGAGGTGTTTTTTTGCTCTCGGTTTTAGCTGTTATGTTAGGGTGTTGATTTGAGATCTTTCTAGTTTTTGATATGGGCATTTAGTGGGCATTTAGTGCTATAATATTTCCTCTTAACACTGCCTCAGTTGCATCCCAGAGATTCTGGTACATTGTCTCTTTATTCTCATTGGTTTCAAAGAACTTCTTGATTTCTGCCTTAATTTCATTCTTTACCCAGGAGTCATTCAAAAGCAGTTTGTTCAATTTCCATGTAGTTGTGTGGTTTTGAGTGAGTTTCTTAATCTTGAGTTCTAATTTGATTGCACTGTGGTCTAAGAGACTGTTTGTTATGATTTTAGTTCTTTTTCATTGGCTGAGGAGTGATTTACTGTTAATTATGTGACCAATTTTAGAATAAGTGCCATGTGGCACCAAAGAGAATATATATTCTGTTGTTTTGGGGTGGAGAGTTCTGTAGACATCTATCAGGTCCACCTGATCCAGAGCTGAGTTCAAGTCCTGAATATCATACTTACTTTTCTGTATAATATTGTCAGTGGGATGTTAAAGTCACCCACTATTATTGTGTGGGAGTCTAGCTCTCTTTCTAGGTCTCTAAGAACTTGTTTTGTGAATCTGGGTGCTCCTATATTGGATGCATATATATTTAGGAGAGTTATCTTTTCTTTTTAAATTGACACCTTTGCTGTTATATAGTTCCTTTCTTTGTCTTTTTCGATCTTTGTTGGTTTAATGTCTATTTTGTCAGAAACTAGGATTGCAACCCCTGCTTTTTTCTGTTTTCCATTTGCTTGGTAAATTTTCCTCCATCCTTTTATTTTGAGTCCATGTGTGTTTTTGCATTTGAGATGGGTCTCTTGAATATAGCACACCAATGGATCTTAACTCCTTATTTTTATTTTTATGTTTTTATTGTACTTTGTGTTCTAGGGTACATGTGCATAATGTGCAGGTTTCTTACATATGTATACATGTGCCATGTTGGTGTGTTGCACCCATTAACTCGTCATTTACAATGGGTTTATCTCCTAATGCTATCCCTACACCCTCCCCCCACCCCACAATAGGCCCCGGTGTGTAATGTTCCCCTTCCTGTGTCCAAGTGATCTCATTGTTCAATTCCCACCTATGCATGAAACATGGAGTGTTTGGTTTGCTGTTCTAGTGATAGTTTGCTGAGAATGATGGTTTCCAGCTTCATCCATGTCCCTACAAAGGACATGAACTCATCCTTTTTTATGGCTGCATAGTATTCCATGGTGTATATGTGCCACATTTTCTTAATCCAGTCTGTCATTGATGGACATTTGGGTTGGTTCCAAGTCTTTGCTATTGTGAATAGTGCTGCAATAAACATACGTGTGCATGTGTCTTTATAGCAGCATGATTTGTAATCCTTTGGATATATACCCAGTAATGGGATGGCAGGGTCAAATGGTATTTCTAGTTCTAGATCCTTGAGGAATCGCCACACTGTCTTCCACAATGGTTGAACTAGTTTAC
>NW_016809844.1:0-38396 GCF_001698545.2 Rhinopithecus bieti | reverse complement strand
TTCTCTGTATTTCCTGAATTTGAATGTTGGTCTGCCTTACTAGGTTGGGGAAGTTCTTCTGGATGATATCCTGCAGAGTGTTTTCCAACTTGGTTCTATTTTCCCCGTCACTTTCAGGCACACCAATCAGATGTAGATTTGGTCTTTTCACATTATCCCATATTTCTTGGAGGCTTTGGAGGCTTTGTTCATTTCTTTTTACTCTTTTTCTCTACACTTCTCTTCTCACTTCATTTCATTCTTTTGATCTTCAATCACTGATACTCTTTCTCCAGTTGATCGAGTTGGTTACTGAAGCTTGTGCATTTGTCACGTAGTTCTCGTGTCATGGTTTTCATCTCTATCAGTTCTTTTAAGGTCTTCTCTGCATTGATTATTCTAGTTATCCATCCATTCATCCTTTTTTCAAGGTGGTTAGTTTCTTTGCACTGGGTATGTAGTTCCTCCTTTATTTCTGAGAAGTTTGATCGACTGATGCCTTCTTCTCTCAACTCATCAAAGTCATTCTCCATCCAGCTTTGTTCCATTGATGGTGATGAGCTGCGTTCCTTTGGATGGGGAGATGCACTCTGATTTTTTGAATTTCCAGCTCTTCTGCACTGCTTTTTCCCCATCTTTGCGGTTTTATCTGCCTTTAGTCTTTGATGATGGTAATGTATTGATGGGGTTTTGGTGTGGGTGTCCTTTCTGTTTGTTAGTTTTCCTTCTAACAGTCAGGACCCTCAGCTGCAGGTCTGTTGGAGTTTGCTTGAGGTCCACTCCAGACCTTGTTTGCCTGAGTATCAGCAGTGGAGTCTGCAGAAGATAGAATATTGCTGAACAGCAAGTGTACCTGTCTGATTCTTGCTTTGGAAGCTTCGTCTCAGAGGTATACCCAACTGTGTGAGGTGTGAGGTGTCGGTCTGCACCTAGTGGGGGATGTCTCCCAGTTAGGCTACTCAGGGGTCAGGGACCCACTTGAGCAGGTAGTCTGTCTGTTCTCAGATCTCAACCTCTGTGCTGGGAGAGCCACTGCTCTCTTTAAAGCTCTCAGACAGGGACATTTACATCTGCAGAGGTTTCTACTGCTTTTTGTTTAGCTATGCCCTGTCCCCCAAGGTGGAGTCTACAGAGGCAGGCAGGCCTCCTTGACCTGTGGTGGGCTCCACCTAATTCGAGCTTCCCGGTGGCTTTGTTTGCCTACTTAAGCCTCAGCAATGGTGGGCGTCCCTCCCCCAGCCTCGCTGCTGCCTTGCAGTTAGATCTCAGACTGCTGTGCTAGCAATGAGGGAGGCCCCATGGGCATGGGACCCTCCAGGCCAGGTGTGGAATATAATCTCTTGGTGTGGTGTTTGCTAAGACCCTTGGTAAAGCACAGTATTAGGGTGGGAGTTACCCAGTTTTCCAGGTGTTATGTGTGTCAGTTTTCCTTGACTAGGAAAAGGAATTCCCTTCCCCCTTGCGCTTCCCAGGTGAGGTGATGCCTCACCCTGCTTCAGCTCTCTCTGATTGTGCTGCACCTGCTGACCAGCACCGACGGTGCGACATGCCCCAGTGAGATGAACCTCGTACCTCAGTTGAAAATGCAGAAATTACCTGCCTTCTGTGTCACTCACGCTGGGAGCTGGAGGCTGGAGCTGTTCCTATTTTACCACCTTGGGCACCCCCACTGTGTAGTATATTTTTATTTTTTGATGGCAAAGAAAATTGCATTGCTCCCAATTTGATAGCCCATGGAGGGTTGTATAACAATTTTATGCTAACTGTAAAAAAATTATGATTTCTACATTTAGAAATTCTTGGTCAAATTTATCTTCTTCTCTGTGGGGAGTTTGGGAAAGAAACACATCAATGCATTCTCTGAATTTTCTACTTTTTTTTTTTTTTTTTTTTTTTAATAATCTTTAGAATGCTTAAGGGTAGCCTCTTAGGGGGTCACCCTTGTGACAGCATAGCTTAGTGGTTAGCCAATGATTGTTCAGAAAATATGCTTAAATACGTTGACCCAGTATTTTGCATTGACTTGACTGTATGTTTGGGAACATATTCAAAATTCAGGCAGTTCACAAGTCAGTTTCACCTTTGCTTTCTTTCAGGACCTCTCACATTTCCTCTGTGCATTGACAAGGCTTCATGTTCAGTCAGGGATGAGTGGATGGCTATCACCCTTTCTGGTTTCTTCTACTTATGTGCATCTGTGCAGCCTTCCAAATTTCCAGAGACAGAGAGGAACTTATCAAGTCCCAATACTGTTGTCTCATTCCCCAATCTTCTTCTTCATTTTCTAGCTAGTTTGCCATTTTGTTGCTTGCTCTGGCTAGGACCTCAAGTTTAGGAGAGCTATGTTGTTGACCTTCCCTATTTGTTTGCCACAGAGATTGTGACTGTTTTCGATAATGCCCCGGCCATAGAGTTGTTTAATGCTCCCCTTCAAACTGAGTGATCCCTCCTCCAACAGCAAAGCTGCTATTTTTCACAGTTTGTCTTACCTTCATGGGTCTACCATGCTAACAAAGCTGGAAGGTAGTGGGGGAAGGGAACAGCTCCTGATATAAATGCCCCAGACTCCCACTATTCTTCCTGGAGGCTTTTCCTGAATAAATGCATCTCAATTTGTTGCATGATTTTGGACAATTTATGGAGTCTTTGAATAGTTGTTTTTGACCATTTTCTTTAGCTTTGCTGTCACTTTTTAGGGAAAGTATTTGTTGAGCTTCTTATTCTACCATTTTGGAAGTCCCCTCTTCAGAAATATTTAATTGTTGATAGACATGATTTACTTTCTACCTAGTGTTTGATCAAGCATCAAGCAGTTGAGATGCTTAGATAATCAAGTGCGTTTTACTAATGGCTCCATAAATACTATATTCTGATATTTAGAAACATATCTGTATTCTAAAGTGTACATGAACAGGGCTAATTTTCTTCATGTATTGAAATGAATTTTCTGTATTTATTTTTGAATTCTTTCCCTATCCAAACTCTATAATTGAAGATAATGGAACAGGAGATAAAATTGAAAGCTCTTGAAATTGTCAGATGGTAGACTGAATCTTTGTGATGTATTTTCTACTCTTTTTCTTGATTACATTTTAGTAATATGAAGTAAAGAGAGTCAGCCATTAACAGCAGAACATATACAACCTATTTAAACCAAGCAGACCTGAGAAGCTATTGTAAGTTAAATGCACAATAGTCATTTAACAAGAAGAATCTGACACTTTGTATGTGACCATGATGCCGAAGAAAATTGGATTGCTCCCAATTTGATAGCCCATGGAGAGTTGTACAATAATTTCATGCTAATTCCAAAAAAATTATGATTTCTACTTTTAGAAATTCATGATCAAATTTATCTTCTTATCTGTGGGGAGTTTGGGAAAGAAACACATCATGCTAAAGAAAACAAAAGCCTGAACAAAAGTCCCTCTATTTAGCCGAGATAGAATTTCACAAACAATGGAATTTAAAATTCAAATGTCTTCAAAGCAGTTGTAATAATAATTGTTTCCACTAAGGTGTGCTAGATCTCCAAATATTATTCATGCTCTCCTTGTCTTACCACACTGTACTGAATTTCACCATGTTCATTGCCTTCCCCTGGGGTGCCCAAGCCCTTACCACACAGGGGGTTTTTAAGCTGGAGCAACAATGTGCTGCACACAAACTCAGCTAAAACACAAAAGAAGACAAGAGATCATTTAAAAATGTTAAATGTAAAGAAAAAATAGTTGCATTGTGAAATGTTGATTTTATAAACAGACTCAGGTATTGACTTTGATTTTGCAGAAATAATTCGGTTTGTTTGAGAAATTCTAGAAGGTTAACCTAATAGGAGGAAGCTTTTCAGGCAATTTTTCTTCTAATAAAACTCTTTAATGTTCTATTATTATTTATAACTAGTGTTACAAATGTAAGTTATCTTTTGTTTTAATAGCACATCAGTCTGACTCTGTCATTTGTTCGTGATGATTTAAATCCTTAGAGGTTCCTGAGATCATCCAGTGAAGTTTGAAAAACAACTAACACAAAAGAGCAGCTCTAAATAGTGTGTCAGGCAGAAGGTGGCACAGATTTGAAAGTATAACAAAACCTTTTAATCTGTAGAAAGAAAATTAATTCTTTTATTTGCAGTACTGAAATTATTTTTTTAAACAAGTCTTAAAGTTATCAATTAAAAATTTTGCTATCTTGCTAAAAGCCTTCTCTATAGCTGGTAATTTAATGATAGACTCTGAAAGATTTGCCAGGAGTATGAGCCAACTTTTCCCATAAACAAAATCTGGGTTCTTCATAGGGATTTCTATGCACACATCCACCTTAGTTTGAAAGCATTTTTATATATCCAAATAACTTTTTTTGGTTACATAATTTTATTTAGAATGTGAATGGGAGTTTCTTTTTTTCTTGATTTTACTGTGGTTTCAGTTAAAAAGACAACTTGCACTTTCTCACCTCTAAATGAATATGATTACTTCAGCGGCTTGTCGACTTAAATAATTTGGTTTCATGATTTTGATTATATTCACTAATCATTGTAATCAATGGGCATCTTAATAGTAATTTTTAAAATGTCAGCACTAAATTTACATTAACCTTAAAAGCCTCAAATATGACAGTACTTAAATTGTTACCATAATTTATTTTGTAAACAAAAGTAGTTCATTGTCAGTTGAACAACTGGAAATTAGTTGATAAGTAACTAGGTATAGATTGTTTTAAAATGAAAATTTTTTTGGATTAATCTGAAAAGTTTTTACCAAAATCAGTATTTTTTCATATATGTAGTTGTAGTTTCATAGTTCATGTTATTTTAAAACATTATCTTACTTAGACCAAATTTTATATTTAAAAAATCTTTTTGGCTACGATACAACTCCTTTTGCTTTGATACATTTTCAAAATAATAGTAATTAAAATGCATAATCAAGTAAGTGAATTTTCGTATATGTGAAAAATTTCATTAGAGTATTGGAAAAATGACATGTTTTATAATTCTATTGCCTTTTCATGTGGTTATCAAATCAGTGAGTTGACAAATGTGAAATGACATCTGTACTTTTACTGAGATATGTTGTTTAAGTAGCAGTCGCGTAATTAGGAGACAATTTAGGACAGTAAAGTTTTTACACTCTTAACCGGGAAAATTTTTTCATTTGTGAGATCATTTGAGTTAATTTATTGTAACTGTTGTATCCATAATTTTTTGTCTGCTCAAGAATGGTGATTAATTATTATTTCCTAAAACCTCAAATAAGAGCATAAGATTAATTAAACCCATTTTGTTGATCTAGAGGAAGAAGGAAGTATTTTGTATTTCAAAATACAAGTTTAGAGAGATTACTATTTGATGTTATAGAACTATAAAACAAATAGAAATTTTATACCGTATGTTTAAACTTCAGATTTTTAAAAAGTACTTTCTAAAGACAAAGAGGAATCAATGTTGAATATCACACACAGCTAAAAGATAATACGAGAAAATTGTAATCATGCAGGAAGGTATTTAAATACATTAATTACTTGTTAAAAGGATACAAATGACAAAATAAAAGTCTTCAGCATTTAGAACAGCAGCCATTCCTGCTGAATGGAAAGCACTGTGCAACTGGGAGGTAGACTGACTGGAAACTTTGGGAGGCAAGTCAATGGTGCCTGACTTGCATTAAGACACAGCATTTCATCTGTTAGTTTTAGTTTAGGTTTAGGGCATTAATATGTGTCTTTTCTAAAAACAAAGCATGTTTAGAATTTATCTAGAAGTGTGGAAATTCTACCTGGAATATTTAGACGAATTAATACTCTATATTTAACACACACGCAAAAAATAAAGGCCCCACTCCACTTCCTCTTTGACAATAAATGAAACTAAGAAGTGCTCCTTAGGAATGCTTTTCCAGAAATATTTAAAATAAATACAATTAATATAAATTCCATAGATAATTTTTTTGAGAAACATGTGCATGTAATGTAGAAAATTTAAGTGTTATTATTTATTTGAGTAAAGGGGGTAAGGTACAAGCCCTCTGTAAATTAGAAAACACTGCCCATCTGCATTTGAAGAGGATTTTGGCTTGGTTTGATGCCAAGGGTCAAATAAAGGCACAAATTTCATATGTTGGAGGTCCTGGGAGCCTGACCAGTAGGACTCTAAGGAGGACAGAGGGAAAAACTACAGACAGATTTTATTTCACAACTTTAGGAGGATCACTCTGAATTTATTTTTCTTTAAGTAGGAAAGAGCTATATTGTACATATGGAAGCTTAAGTTTGGAAGGAGGAAAGCTGAAAAGAGGAAACTTTCAAACTATCTGTGGGTAGGTGGGACTGGGTCGTGGTGAGGTGATGGTGAAGACCAAATCTTGGAAGACTCAGGTGGTGCTGTATTATGTACACAGGGTCATTCCCCTGCAAGCAAGTCAGCTTACAGAGATTCAGGACCAGAGAAAAAATAAATTATAGTAGGAGGTCAGGAATGTGAAAAATACAGACTCAGAATTAAAAAAAAAATTAAAAGTGGTCTACAAATTTGATTATACATTTCTTGGTGGTCAAAGAAAGTTATTTTCATCATCTATGGAGAGAAAACATATCAGTTCCTCATAAAAAGCAAATAATTTCCTTTCATTGTGTTCTAAAAGAATATAGGAGAGAATTTTATGATTAGTAGTTTATTACTTTGCATTAAGATTTTGTCTGTAATTTTCTTTTAAAATGCAAAACTGATGGAGAATATATGCTGTATTAAGCCACTAATACCTGCAAATTATAAATAATTTTTATATAGTCTGTGTTTGGAGGTTGGTCTTAATGTTTTCAAGGGTTAATCATGGAATCTGTAAAAGAATGGTTTATAATTTAGATAAATTTAATTTATAATATAACCTTCCCTAGGTTTTATTAGTTTCAACTCTCTGAGTGTAAAATTGCCTATATTGGAAAAGAAATTGAATATATGATTACCTGTCTAGAAGATTATTTAATGGAGCTACTAAATGATAACTAAATTATAATTTTAGACATTAGGCACACTGGAAAATGTTTGTGGTTTGCTGACTTAATCCGTATTATCCTTGTTGTCACAATGTCAATAACCATAACTTTTTAATTAAAAACTTTTTTTTTTGAGATGGGGTCTTGTTATGTTGCCCAGGCTGGAGTGCAGTGGCTGTTCACAGGTGGGATCACAGTGCACTATATCCTCCAGCTCCTAGGCTCAAATGATCTTCTAGCCTCAGTCACCCAAGCAATAAATCTTCACTTTTCACAGGCGAAGACTGAGGGTTATTTTTGTGAACATACTTTCTAACTAGGTCAAGTTCACTATTAGGGGTTCAGGGAAGCCAGCTTTTAAAGAGAAGCAGCATCCACAGAGCAGCTTCTAATTTGTCCTGTGGCTAATCTTGAGGAAAGAGGGTTGTGACTGGTATTAAAGGCATGGACTACAGTACACCTACATGAATAGTTTTTAGATTTGGTGATGGGTATGCAATATTTGACATGGGCGAGTCACATCATTTTCCTTTTTTTTACCTCCTTCTTCCCTTATGTTTATTGCTTCATATTACTAAAAGAACTGCTTGTCCACTTCATTAACATTTTAATCATGAAAGCCAAAGAAAGCAGTCTACTACAGGATGTATCTCCATGTATGTTGGTTTTCTTTAATATTGTTTTTGTTTTTTCAATAATTAATGTACAAATAAAGACAAAATAAATTGCACTTAAAAAACCAAATAAACTCCACAACTCAATAGCAAATAAAGGATTATGCTAAAATAGGAGCTTTGACAACACCACAACTATGAGTAAAAATATAACATATTCATTTTTAGCTGTATAATTATGAAAGTAACTACTTTTATAATTAATTTTTGACACTGGTGTCATGTGATATATACAAAAGAATAGAAATGACAGCTATAATCAGCTATGCATTTTGTATACTTTTTTCCTTTTCTAAAGTGAGTTTGAAATGGCTGAATACATAGTTTTTTACTGTGATCTCATAGGACAAAATTGTTAGTTTCTCCCTAAGATGCCCAAATATTCCAAAAGAACATGAAGCATACCAGCGTGTTTCTTCTGTCCGGTCTTTGTTAGGGGGATGTTTAATGTCCCTGAGAAGCCTTGAAGATACTCATCAGTTTCTCTTTATCTTATCTCCTACTAAAAAAATTCCTTTGTTATGACTATCCTCCAGTTAAAGAAGAGAAGATGGGGCTTCTTATTTTAATTGGTCAGTGGGGAAATCCCTGCCGCATGACAAATCATATCCTTTTCATTGTTGAACACAGTTTTTGTTTTCCTGTGTTTTCAGACCTCACAGTCTGGAGTATGAGGTGTTTTATGTAGGACACAGTGGTAGGAAAGAGCTTCTAATAGTCTACTGGGCAGGGCATAGATTTAATTTGTATTAATTTTTCTAGATATCATCTTGGGAGTCAGAAAGCCAGACACTTAGTC
This sequence comes from Rhinopithecus bieti, assembly GCF_001698545.2. Taxonomy (NCBI): domain Eukaryota; kingdom Metazoa; phylum Chordata; class Mammalia; order Primates; family Cercopithecidae; genus Rhinopithecus; species Rhinopithecus bieti. The sequence goes on along the minus strand of NW_016809844.1, from coordinate 29,951 downwards.
TCTTAAACATGTATAGGATATAATGTGTACATATGAAATATTTCTATCTCCCCAAATGTTCATCCAAAATAATTATAAGAAAAAGAAAAGGGGAGAGAGAGAACTAACTATATGGAATGGAAAGTCTAGAAGCCTTCTAAGTAAAGTGAAATGATATTATGGGATGCCAATGTGATAATTTACCTCAGCTAATGAAGTCAAAACTAAAATTGAATTGCATATTCAACAGAGGGCCCAGTCCCTTTTAAATAAATGTATTTCGGAGTCTAACTCAGTCAGCTTAAGGAGTTACTACCAATATAACCTGAGACTAGATAACAGTTGCGATATTAGCTATTTGCCCTCCTTAGCTTTATTTAAGAAGAAAATTTTCCACTGATATTTTGTTGTCAGCTACGTAATAGGCAACAAAGGGTTTTCTGCTTCTTAATAAGTCTGAGCATGATTATCTATTGTTTTTAATACTTCAATATTAAGTTAAATGTAATATTTTTATGGCTTTAAATGAATTCTTATATTTTGGTAACAGTTACTAATTTTGGTAATTGACTGAAAAACATATTTTAACATAAAAGCATATATAAGTCAAGCTTCAACCTTCTAGGTTTGCTAAACTCCTGTTCATGACTATAACATTCAGAGTCAATTTAAAATAGATATAATTTATTGTTATTTGTTTTTTTTCCAGCAGATGATTAGTTGTTTCCAGCATATGTTTGGTAATTACACATATATTTCAAAATTTTGTTTTCATGTTTTCTTTCTATGTGGTAAAATTCTCTTTTAAGTTTTCCTAGTATTATTTTTGGAGAAAATATACTCCCTAAACTTGTCCTATGCAGATATAAATTTTAATGTCCTTGATACATAATACATTCTCAACAGAAAGTCACACAGACAAATGTACAAGAAAAAAGGCAGTCTTTCCCCCCTCTCAAGACTGTAAAGTATTTCTGTCAGATAGTAAAAACGCAAAGTTAGAATTTATTGGACAGAGGATGGAGGGCAATCTGTGGTTATGTTGGTGTTCTCACAATTTTTCCATTTAAAAATATACCCCAGATTTTATGTGGCATTTATAAAGGAAAACATCATCCTTGCTGTATGAAGTCATGAATACCATTTGATAGAGTGTGTTACGGGAATTGTGGTTTGAAGTTTGAATTAATACAGAAAAACTACGGATATCAACATAAAGCAGTCTGATGCTTATGCAGACTTATTGACTCAAAATATGGCCCTTATCTGAGGGAATATTTACACAGCATAAGGAATCTGAAGAAAATTTATTTTCTGAAAGATCTTCATAAAACAGTGCCCTAAGAGACAACGGTTAAACTAAAGCACTGTTTACTTTTAACTCTCTTTCTTACTAACTCACTCCTCAACACTGCTTAGCATTCCAGAGAAGGCTAGAAAAATATTTATTCTGCTCTCATTTTTATTTAGGTTACTACAGAATTATCCATTTATAGAAGTAGGTAATGTATTCTTTGACTCTTTTTAGTATGTAATTCTGGTCGTAACTTGCTTTCAGGAATTTAGAAAGGAGATGTTACATAAGGCCACTCAAAAATAATACTCTACACTGTATTAGCTATGTGACAAATGGAAGAAAATAATGACAGATGTTTGTTACTAATGATATTAACACTCTTGATTTCAAGAAATATTTAAAATACATGAAATAAATATGAAAGTCCAAGGACTTACATGCAATAAAAGCAGATGATGCATGTGCCCTAAAGTTGTGTGTCATACTGTTGGAAAATTTTTAAGTTTAGAGACGCTCTAAAAAGTCAGGCAAAATTATATTTGCTAGAGTGATTATAGATTTTAAATGTGACAAAATGACACAGGCCAATAGAAATTGGCAAAACGTAGTTTTCATGGGGCTGTAACAGTGGTAACAATGAAAGTACTCATTTTCTAAATTGAAAATCTCTATTCATACCCAAAATAAATTGGAATTACTTTGAATGATAATTTTTTTTAAGGAAGATAGGGAAAATACTGTAGTAGCTGTTGAAATTTCAGGCAAATGTAAAAGAGCATTTTCATTGTAATGCTAAAAAGAGATCTGTATTACACTATAAACACTGGTTTCAATTTGGGTACATTTTAATTTTAGGCAAAGTTTTCAAAATATGCACAAAAGCTTCTTGTTGCAGATAGGAAATAGCAACTAAAAATGGGGTTATTCTTGGAAGGATGATGATCAGAGGACACCTACCAGGCATTGTGGACTTAAAAGTAATAAAATTGATGTTTAAAGCCATAAAGATTTTTACTCTATAAAACAAAATGTTGCACGTATAGGTTAAGACACTGGTGTTACATGCAAGATATTGATTTAGATTTGACAGAAATGTCATACTATCTATTTAGTTTAGATTTTTAAAATTTAATACACTAGAAATAATGTAGTCCTTAAGTACTTTAAAAGGATCTTAGGGAAAGAAAATATACAGATATTAAATGAGTAATCAGTTAAAATTTAGCAATGCAGCCTAATTTAGACTTCTCTAAATTCATGGACAGTCTTCTGGCTTTAAAGACAGTTTGATTATTTTTATGTGCACAGCCAGGCAAACCAAGTAAACCAAATGTTGCCTTTTAAAGTTACTTTAATTACTAGCTAAGAATCATTTGCAATTAGTTGAGTGTACAAACATAACAATACTTGCTCTTGCTTACATAGCAATTACTTGTGTGTAAATAGAGACTTGTAAATTTGTAAAATAATGCTTTTCTCTAAGAATGAAAATTTTTTATTTGGAATTAATATAGAGTTATCTTTGTTTATAGTGAAAGGTAATTTCACCCAACTTCTTACTGAATTAAAATAAATTCTGTATAAATCATCTTTGAACTAATGCATTTCTAAATAAGAGCAATTTATGTATTGCTTGTTCAATGTATTCTTTTGAAGGCATTTTATTTCTTCACACTTTTGCTTCCTTGATTCCTATATGGACCTCATCTTATACAATAGGGAGTCCATGCATAAACAAGTCCCTATTAACACCCAAAATAGATTGGAGATAATTTGTTTTTAAAAGAGATTCTTCACTTTGAAAAGATTCACACCAGAATTACTTTGAATAATAATATAGCCCTGATTTCATTTAAACACACACATTTTAGCTAATGCATTTTTAAGATTATAAATTATTTTCAAGATCATTTAAAACAGTACTTTTCAAAGTTTAATAATACGTATACAAATCACCTGGAAGATATTGTTAAAATTCAGAAATAATCGAGGAACTCTGGATGGGGCCTAAGATTCTGCATTTCTAATAAGTTCCCAGGTGCTGATAATCTGAGGGCCATACTTTGAGGTACAGGGACCTAAAACGTCTATCTAAACGCTGTTGATTCTTGGATGATCTGATCTTTCTAAAGTTTTTTTTTTTTTTTTTTTTAATTTATATAAATGTATGGCATACAGGTAAAATTTTGTTGCATGCCTAGATTGCATGGTGGTCAAGTCACAGCTTTAGGCTAGCCACCACCCAAATAATGTACATTGTACCTATTAAGTAATTTCTCATGCAGCAAGATATGCCTTCATGTCTGTAACAGCAGACTTTTTTCTACATTAATAGTTCCTGAAAGGCTCAGAAGATGGAAACCAACTATATTACTAACTGGATTTAAACAGACTTAGTTTTCATAGGCTCAGACTACTTCCATGTTTTAAGATAAATTTGTCCTGATTTGTGAACTCGGTTAAGAGATTTCAAATCTCTGAGTTTTAGATTTCTCATCTGTGAAATGAAGAGTGGAATATAAGGCTGAACCTGTAGTAGATACACAAATATATTTGTTGTATGAATGAAATAATCTCTCCCAGCTTTATATTTTCTGGTTTTAGAAATCAACAGGAGAGTGCTTTCCTTGAACAATGAAACATAGGTCTAGGTAATATTAATAGAAAGTGATGGCATTTGGGTTTTAAAAACACTAGGCAGTATCCTGGGCAAGGTGGCTCATGCCTGTAGTTCCAGTAGTTTCAGGGGCCGAGGCAGGTGGATCATTGAGGTAAGGAGTTTGAGACCAGCCTGGCCAACATGGGGAAACCCCTTCTCTACTAAAATACAAAAATTAGCTGGGCGTGGTGGTGGATGCTACTCTATAGTCCCAGCTACTCTGGAGGCTAAGACAGAAAAATCGCTTGAACCTGGGAGGTGGAGGTTGCAGTGAGCCGAGATCGCGTCGCTGCACTCCAGCTTGGGTGAAAGAGCGAGACTGTCTCAAAACAACAACTACTACAACAACAAAACATTAGGCGGAGCATGAAGATAGCAGGTAAAGAGAAACAACTTCGGTGGGAATGCATTAAAACTGTATTTTCAAGTTACAGCACTCTCTGGGCTCCTCAGTATCCAACCATTCTGAGGATGACCACACATAGGACATAGGCTGACTTTTTCCTAACCAACTTATCTCAGGAAAAATATACATTCTCTTGCCTGGTCTACTTGAAGTACTTTCTTTTTTTTCTTTTGCTAAAAGAAGGTTTCCAAGCTCTTTATTTCAATTAATCTTTCCTGATTAATTTAGAAAGCACAAAGGAAGTATCTGAATCCAGTAGATACCACACTTCCCTATCCTTCACCACGTATTTATTCTTATATTTGACTCTCTTACTTTTTTAGTGTGTAAGTACTTTTAAACTTTATATAAAACTTGTTATAGGCTCTCTAATTACAGACTACAATGACTCAACCAAAAAGTGGTGAACATGATTTTAAAAAATGGCACAAGCTATTTGAAATGATAAGATCCAAGACAGGTTCGTGCTAACCATGACTAAAAATAAGTTGTTCTTTCTTTCCAGACCAACTCTATGACTCTGTATCTTTATGCCTTCAACTTATGTTCCCAAGAAACTTCTGAGTTATCTAACTCAAGAGCTTCTGAGGACGTTTTTAGGCTGACTTCTTTTGTGTGGCTACGTTAGTAGGGTAAACAGTGTGGGAAGGAAAGGTGTCAGCAGAGCAAAGTCATCAGTCATGGAAAGTAATACCATATGCTTGTCTTTTTTCTAACTGGCCAGAGCCAAGTCACGAAATATGGATACACCATCTTTTGTAGGTTTAACCTGGCAAGTAGTGAAATCATGTGGAAAGCTTCTCTTGGTTTTCACTAATCGGAGTTTAGATTTAAGGGAATCATATAAAGAAAAAGTTTGCTCAGGGTGGTAATCCAGATAGCAGGAACCTGTAAGAACATACTATTTGTTAAAATAACAACTGAACTCTCTCCATAATTAAATGGCCATCTTTTGACCCTCCCCAAGAGCCTTCCCACCTTTCCTAGCTGCCTTCTTTCTCATGCCCCAGTTACTTACCTACTTGTTAAATATTTTTTAATGTCACCTTTGACTTTTCCCAACTTAAATTGTATCTATCTTCACATTCTAGAAAAAAGGAAATAGCATTTGAAAAAGGAAAAGATGATCAAGCACTTTCAAAGACAAAAATTACAATGCATCTATAAAGGCAAATGTAAGTCAACCAGCTGTGTGCAGGACACTAAGATTTCTCTTTGGCTGCTTCTATCAATGCAATAGACTACTAGAAAATATTGGCATCAGGAATCTCCTTGTCAATCTACAACAGAAGAATCTTTGAAATGCAGAAAAAAGACTATATGAGGCTACTCCCCTACCTGCCAAATCTTCGAGGTCCTCTTGAGAAAGATGATTCTAGCATTGGAATAATAGCATTGTGGTATGGCTTTTAAAAATTCACAGAAAATCTTTTTTTTTTTTTTTTTTTTTTTTTTTTTTTTGGGGGGGGTTTCGCTCTGTCGCCCGGGCTGGAGTGCAGTGGCCGGATCTCAGCTCACTGCAAGCTCCGCCTCCCGGGTTTACGCCATTCTCCTGCCTCAGCCTCCCGAGTAGCTGGGACTACAGGCGCCCGCCACCTCGTCCGGCTAGTTTTTTGTATTTTTTTAGTAGAGATGGGGTTTCACCATGTTAGCCAGGATGGTCTCGATCTCCTGACCTCGTGATCCACCCGTCTCGGCCTCCCAAAGTGCTGGGTCACAGAAAAATCTTAATTAAACTTTTTCAATTACAATGTCACTCTTGGGATATGTTAAATTAGAACTTGTTTACATGGTGTTATTTTAAGGGTCGATTTTCTCTAAATGTCTCCCCAACCAAGTGCCATGATCTTTAGAAACTAATTTCTATGAATTTTTATTTTCTTTTTCAGTGAGTGGGTTTTAATTTTCAGTGCAATGCTTTTCGGAACCTTAGCAGCTGTGGCCCGGAAGTCCTGCTAAGTCTGGCTCTCAATGTTTTCTCCCACTGTTAGGCAGCATTGAGTGACTAAATCTAATGAACAGGGAAGACTTCCGACAGACACTGAATTGGGAGAAGGAGCCTTCCTGCTCTGAGACCAGTGACATGTACTTGGAAATGATGATAAGAAAGGGATGTGTAATTACGATGACGAAGGGAGTCATCATCTCTGGGGAAACCTGCAAATCCCTGACTACTAAAGGAGAAGCTCAACTCAGACAAATCCAGATACATTTTTATGTGTATGTTTCTTTCTTAAACTTGAAGAGAGAATGAAAATATAATTACTAATTTGAAAAGTAATTAATGTTGGTAGCTCTCATTAAGAGTAACATACGTTATATTCCCAAGATTAACAATACTGAGTGATTTAGGAAATGATTTATTTCCAAAATCTCTGTGGCATTTAACAGAGTTGATCACACCATTCTTAATGAAAATTTTTTGTCTTCTGATTTTTTTTTTTAATATTATCTTGGCTCTTTGGGTATCTCTGACAACTAGTTTTATATTTATATCCCTTACTGTCCCCTTTTGCTGTGTTTTTTTCTTCCCAATATACTCCAGATTTCCGTCCTCATACCACCACCCCACCCCATGTACAATTTGTTTTTATCCAATTTTCACCATTAAGATTGTAGCAGCTTTTATTATTTCATGCAAATAACTGCGAGTTCTACAGCTCCCCTCCAAAGCTCTGGCTACACATTTCCAACTGCCTGCTAGACATCATTATTTGCATGTTCCACAGTTTCTTTAAACTAAAAATTTCTCAAAACAGATTTATCACCTTCCTCCACAAAACAACTCATTATTCCTAAATATCCAATTTCTGCCAAATATAACACTTTTCTTCCATTGACTCAGCCTGAGAAATATGGGGTTTTGTTAGAGTCCTTCAGCTCTGCCTAATTAGATATCTCTTCTTCCTTTCCATCTTTTAAATTCTGCCTATCTCGGCTTTAGTTCACAATCTCAATACTCCTTCCACACTTAGTTCAAGTGCTGTTGTAAGGTATACTTGGGTACTTGTGTATCCACATCAAGAGATTTAGAACTTATAAAGCAAAAATTGTGACTTTCCAATTTTTAAGCTTGAGGCATATAACACAGTGTTTCAAGCATAGCATGTACAAAATATATAGTTGCTACATTATAAACTCCATATTAAAGGAGTAGTAAAAATAATAAAACATAAAAATAACGTCCAAACTTGATCATTAAAACAAAATGCGAAAACATAGCAAATACTATGTTACTGATTTGATTTGGAAAAGAGCTTTGAATAGTCAATGTAAGTTCAAATTTAAAGTGAAATTTCTTTAAATTATTTATCTTATAGTGTGACAAATCCTGTCTCACAAGATTGACTTTAATAATTTAAATGTTTCTTTGGATTTTAGATTTGAAAGCTAAGTGTATGTGGGTGGAAAAAGATGACTGTGACTTGAGTTGATGGGATTAAGAAACACCCCAGCTGAGTAAGCTTTTGTGGCTGTGATTCACTTAAAATGCAAAGAGTAGGGAGTTGTGTAACTAATGTCAGAGACAGAGACCAATTTTAAATACAGGAGAGAGATTTAGACTACTAAACACCACCTTGCTTATGCAGTCAGAGATAATTTCACTTGTCTTAGAAACAAGAATTGAAAATAGCATTAGTTTTAAAGCATTCGGTGAAACTAGCATAATGACCACATATCTTTATTCTCCATCTAAATGAAAATCACATGACAAAACTGAAATGGGCAAAAATCGTTAGAAAGGCCTTTGGGTGTTACAATTGCCAAGATATGGACTTATTAATATTCTAGTTGGCTTATGTTTCTGGCAGTTGCTTATTGTCAGCCTCTGTTTTCCCTAGTATGGATTATTTGGAGTTTGGGACTCCAGCACCTTCAGATCCAGCATTATCCAGTTATGGAGCCAATTCTGAACCAGGGTGGCAGAACATTCATATTGCCATAATCATCCATAGGTGAGAATTAGGCTTAGTCTCTCTTGTGTCATCTCCTTTGTTGTTATCCCTTTCCTGTCTTCACTTTCCTTCCTATCTGGCTTAGATTCCATGCATTAGTAATTTTTTTTTGAATAAAAATTTTCTGCTTCAGGGGTAAATGATGATTGAAAGTAAAATCAAGTTTAGTTAGAGAAAATAGAATGTTATATTGCTTTTCATAAATTACGTATCTATTCCAGTTTCAATACCTACCTAAAAATCGGCAAAATTTCCTTGCTCTTCTGTCTTTCATCACTTCTCTCTGGCAAAACACCAACCCTTCATCACCCGAAATACCTGCTTTCTCTAAGCATGCACATAAGCAGACGAGTACTACTAGAGAAAATAATGAACTCAGCATATTGCTTTCAACTTGCATTTGTTAGTTCCTTACTTGGACCTTAATATTGACCAGTGAGCCTGCTCCACTTTACTAGTTAACTGTCTCCCATTCTATGCAAAAAATATTTCACAAATTTTCTACTCTCCTCAAACTTCTGCATGTAACTTTGTTACATTCTTCAGAGTATATAAAAACCACTGGTGAATCTTCTCAATTTTTTGTCACCAAATCTATGCATTTACTCATAGACGGATGCATCTACCTTCATTTTGTCTTCAGTTCTCTTGTACAAAGAAGCACTATTCTTCTTTCTAGCTAAGGTTCAGTCTTCCATGTCTTACTTCTGATTATATCCCTGCTATCCTTCTCAGGAAACTTATTAGCTTACCTTCTCTTTCCCAAGTCACTAAACCATGATTCCTCTACTCAATCATTTCCGTGTATATTTAAATGTGTTTAAGTATTTCTTGTCTTAAAATAAAAGTGACAGACTACAAGTAGTATGTATTCCACTTTCAAACTATAGCCCTCTTTCTTTTCTCCTCCTTGAGGCCAAAGATCTTGAGAGAGCTGGTATTTACTGTCTTGTATTTCTCACCGCTTACTCATTCTCTGCCTGCTTCACCTACACCAATTACTCCAGTAAAATTTTCTTTTCTTTTCTTGTTTTTGAGACAAGGTCTCACTCTATGTATTGCCCAGGCTGGAGTGCAGTGGTGCTATCTTGGCTCAATGCATCCTCAGCCACCCAGTGGTTCAAGTGATCCTCCCACCTCAGCTCCCCCAGTAGATAGGTGCATGCCCTCATGCCCGGCTGATTTTTTTTTTTTTTTTTTTTTTTTTTTTTTTTAAATAGAGATGGGGTTTTGTCATGTTGCCCAGGTTAGTCTCAAACTCCTGCGCTCAAGGGATCCACCTGCACAGGTCTCCCAAAGTGCTGAGATTATAGATGTGAGCCACTGCACCTGGCCACTCCAATACAATTTTCTTAGTTAGTAGGAACAATGACCTTCATGTTGCTAAATTCCATGATTATTTTCAATTCTTATTTTACTTCGACTCCTCAAAGAAATTTGATGGTCTGACAATCTTAACTACTCCCTTCTTCTAACATTGTGCTTTATTATTTCTTTCATCATTTGTTTATTAGTGTGAATGTAGTATATGTTCAGTGTGTCTATGGTTATAGGCTACATGGTATTATTAAATGGAAGGAAAAATCACCTGTTCACAGTCCCACGCTATAGGGTAACTACTTATTTCTGTTTTTAGGTATTGCAGTGGTTACTATCATAATTTTCCACAGTGTATTTATACCTCTATTTCTTGATATGTTAACTTTATAGCAGTAGTAATTGATTTCATGGTATACAAGATGATACATTTATCTAATTTATACTTCCCCATTCCTCTTTGAAATTTTGTTGATTGCACTTGTAACAGGATGTTGAATGAAAGCTTCTCCTTTGACCCAAGGCTCAGAGCTTGCTGAAGAAGGGACTTGAGATAAAGGGAGATGTTTGAATTGGATACAAATTTGAAATTCTGATTTAGACAAAAGTATATCTTTTCAACATAAGTCTGTTATTACAAAATTAGGTTTGTTTCTATAAGTGAAAGTGACCAGAGAGTCAAAGGATGTGCTCAGATATTAGTAACGGAAGGAAAGAGAAACCTCAGAGTATGAGTGAAGGCAACTTTCTGAGGAAAATCATTCCTGTTTGATTCTGGGTAGTTCAGAATCTTTAATTTACCTATTATATATTTTGTTTCTTTTTCTACTGGTAGCATTTATAACTTGAGATATTAAATATAAAATTCTAGTTTTTTTCATTTAGAAAGAGAAAATTGATACTTTTTGGCATGCTTCTCACAAGTCTCCACTTTCTAAACTCCTGTCAACTACATCTTCACTCTCAAAGTATAAAGTTTACATTTTATTATGCAAATATAATTATTTTAGGCACTTTGTACACTGATTCTGAATACTGAAAGCAAAGAGTTTTGTAATACTTTGAAAAGGTAAATGTTATTTACTATGAAATCAGGTAGTGTAATTGGATTTACAGCTAATAAATATAATTCTATGTCACTGAAATAATCCTCCTTTATATAGATTGTTTCAAATGTCAAGATTAAATGGATTATCTTCCTGTCATTTTCTCAAGATGATGCTTAATTTTAATTTATTTTATATACGAACCATGAATTACTTTTATAGCATTCTACAAAGCTGGAGACATCATGCTACCTGGCTTCAAACTATCCTACAAGTCTACAGTAACCAAAACAGCATGGTACTGGTACCAAAACAGATATATAGACTGATGGAACAGAACAGAGGCCTCAGAAATAACACCACACATCTACAACAATCTAATCTTTGACAAATGTGACAAAAACAAGCAATGGGAAAAGGATTCCCTATTTAATAAATGGTGTTGGGAAAACTGGCTAGCCATATGCAGAAAACTAAAAATGGAGTTTCTAATTGACTTCTACATTGTTTTACTTATCACTTAATTAAGATCTTTTAGATTCTTGACATAAAATCTATTATGATTTCTGTTTCATTCTTTGTCCTAAAGACATTTTTTTTTTCTGGAGTTCTACTTGCTCTTCTAATCGGTAGCCATTGGTTTCAAGTCTACTTCGTAGTCATAATATTGGGTCTCCTTTTTATTGAGCTCCTATGTTGTTCTGCAATCTTTTGGACCCCTTGTCTTTTACTTTTTAATATTTTCTTATTTATTTTGTCAGAGTGGATCCTCAAGTAATTTTTAGGAAGAGTGTGTAAGAATGTTTACAATCTTCTATTTATCTGAGCCTTAATGAAAATACAGTACTTTTTTTTTTCTTAGCTTAATTCTGACTGCTTAGGACTGAATAGGCACTTTTCATTTTGGAGACTCTTGTTTTTCTTTAGCTTTCAAAGAATTTTTCTGTGTGTGTGTGTTTTTTTTGATGTTTTTCTTCCATTTTGTCTTCTCTGTTCCTTCTTCTATTTTTCCACTAGGTGAATGTTGGATGCCCAGAAGGAACCCTATATAACATTTCAATTTTGTTTTATATTAGGTGTTTTCCTTTATTTTTAAAATTTCACTCTTTTCAATGTGAATTCAAATTTTCTTCTAGGTCATCTGATGTTCATCCCACACCCATTTTATTCCCAGTTCTTCAGGCATCACAACTGGTAGGAACTTAATGCATGAGTTAAGGAAACTGGAAATTTACTCTGTGTGCATACTTGGAACCACAGTGCATGGAAAAATGCTCATAGTTACATTATTAGAATTAAAAATTCAGTGATTAAGTGCCAATCATGAGCCAGGCATTGTTATTGGAGCTGGGGATACACTGGTGAATGGAACAGGACTTCTTATTTTATTTATTTATTTTTTTTGAGATGGAATCTTGCTGCCACTGCCCAGACTGGAGTGCAGTGGCACAATCTCAGCTCACTGCAACCTCTGCCTCCCAAATGCCAGTGATTCTCATGCCTCAGCCTCCTGAGTTGCTGGGATTAAAGGCATGTGCCACCACACCTGGCTTCCCTGTTCTTATAAACTTAAATTCTCTGGAGTGCATAAAGGGAAGGAAAAAATAAATAAATAGAAAATATGTATGAACATGCATATGTATATTCAAAAATAGATGTATGAAAAATTAATTGTATAAATAAATAAGGAAAGTATCACATCATGGATAATGCTATGCAGAGAATGAAAACAACAGTGATATGCTGGAGATTGGTTAGGTAGTCACATTTAGATTGGGTTGTCAGGTACAGCCTGTTTGAAGAGGTGACATTTAAGTTGAAATTTGAATGAATGAGCACAGAAGGGTATTTGAGGCAGATGGGAGAGCTGGTGCAAAGCTCAAATGTAGAAACAGAAAGAAGGCCAGGATAGTCAATGTGTGGTGTATGGAAGACAGTGGAATGATTGAGATTAGAAACAAAGACAAACTTCTGGGGCTTTGTCACTCAGAGGAGAAATTGAAATTTTCTTTCAAGTATTATGATAAATCATGAGGAGATTTTTAAGTAGGGAAGTAGTACCATCTGATTTGCCTTTTAGGATGATTTCCCCCATCACTGTAGACAGAAGATCTTGTAGTGGCACTGAAGTGGAAGCAGGAGGACTACTAAGAAGGCTACCATAGTAATCCAGATAAGACATACTTGTGATTTTGACCAGCCCTAATAGTACAGGTGCAAATAAGTGGATCCAGTGAAATTGCAGAGTCAATGTATACATGGTTTTTTGATTTTGCAAGTTGTTCTCCAAGAAGATTTTACTAATTGATGCTCCTCCAAAAGTGTATGAGGGTTTAGGATAATAATAATATGAAGCTAAAAGTTGTCTTAGAAATCTACACATTAGTTTTATAAAGGATGAAAACAAGGTCCACTCATGTTATACCCATTAATTAGTCTAAGATGACAAGTTCTTTCGCTGGGAAGGGACCCCAGGCATCTGCCAAATTCTGGTGATCTACTATATACCACAATATTTTCTCAGGATTTCTCTTCTCTATGTGGCTTATTCTTTGACACCCTGCTATAGCACCTCTCCATGTTCTAGATGCACAGATATGTATTGTATTTCTTCCTTTAGATTAGGAGCTCTGAGGGGAGGCAGTACCTGTCAGCCTGTGTTACGGTGCACAGGAAGACTGGCACTTAAGAATCATCAATGACTGCAAGAGCAAATCCCTGAAAAAGAAACCAGTGATTCATTATGTTATTTTCTTTCTGCCACAATTTGGTCCCTGAGACTGGTGAGTCCCAATAGTCCTATCATGGTTATTCAACATGTATACTCACATTTCAGGTAGTATTAGGTAAAGAATCCAGATATTCTTTTCCAGTCATATGTGATAGAAAATATTTGAAATTCAGATTCAGAAACCTTGAATTCAAGTTCCGGCTTTGATCCTTTCTGATAGCATGTCCTTGGGCCTTTGTTTCCTCAACTCTAAACCAGACTCATAATATGTATGTGTCCTTCCTAAGTCACAAGATTTTACAAGATTCTGAATGTTACATGTGAAAAGAACTTGTAAACTATGAAGTACAAACAAGTGCTACTATTTTGCAATTATAGTTGATTGAGCTCTATGTTACGCATATTATTCTAAAGGTTTCATATATATCAGCTCATTATTCCTCATAACACTCCTATGAGGTCAGGACTATCACTATACAGACGAGAAATGCAGGAGAAATTGGATAACATGTAAGATCATGTCCAGTAAATGACAGAGCCAGGACTTGAACATAGGTTATTTGATTCAATAGTTCCTGCTTTTAACCACTGTGCTATGTTGATATTTTATAAAATTGGCACTATTGAACCATTCAGAGCACATATATATTAATATAAAATATAAGTCAGTCACCTGCTAAGCACTGAGGGTGCAATAAGGAAAAGGGCAGGTCAGTTAGAGCCTGTTAACTGTGCAAGTGAAGTATTTTTTTCTTCAAACAAGAGAAAGTCTCATGCTTGAATAATTGTCATGACCTTTTATCCAATTAGTATGCATGAATTCATAGATAATGAATCAACATCATAATGTCGACTAGCGTACATTTTATTACGTAATTATTCTATCAGAAAATATTTTTTATTAGCTGGGCTATTTTTTTTTCAGAAAAAACTTTTAACGTTCCAAAGAGATTTGTTTTTTATCAAATTGATAAACAGCTATTTTCCTTAGTATATGTGGATATCCAAATATATCTAGGATTTCAATCATGCTTGAAGACCTTAGCTAATGCAGAGAAACATTGTTACATATAATAGATCACCAGAATTTGGCAGATGCCTAAGATCCCTTCGCAGGGAAAGGACTTCTCATCTTGGACTAATGCATGTAAGATCAGTATGCCTTATTTTAATCCTTTATAAAACTGGAGTGTATTTCTAAATTGAAAAACTATATACACATTGACCCAGCAATTTCACTAGATCATTTTATTTTTGATTTAATGGGCAGAGTGACTTTCACTTAGAGAATACTAAAATAAACAGTATGCATAGATGGGTTTACTAACTATAAATTTTATTAATTATAGTATGTTGGAAACTGGATTTTTACAGCTTGATAGAATATCTCATCTTACCTGCTAAATGGATGTATGATTTTTAGAATATTAAAATAATTTTCTTCAGTTCCCCATTATACAAATTCAACCTTTTCTTGTGCAGTTATTTTTCTGTGACACAACGGATGATTATGCAAAGCCATTTATGTAAGTGAATTGCTCAGTGGTATTACCAGCCAAAATTGTAGGTTGAGGTCAAGTGATGTCAAGTCATTATTTAAAGAAACAAAGACAAAGGGAATAAGACAAATTGTAGAGGAGAAATTTAATACATTTTGGCAACATAAGTAGGAAGGTCAGCAAAGGACAAGAAGCTCGGGTGATGTCATTATAATTGGCTTCAGTTCAGAAGTGGCAGAGTGGCAGTTAGCCAAAAAGGCACTTTGATGTTGTTTGTTTATACATTGCTATTTAGCAATCCATATCCAGAAAGGGAGATTACAGCACAGCACATAATTTTATGGTGGATGACTGAATATTGTGGTCACTGCTTTATTTTAAACTTTGTTTCTAAAATATAATGACCATACCTTCCTTTGCGTTTTCACTTTTAGGATGCATTTTCTCCATGCATGCAGCTCGGTAGGACCCTCTGCAATCTAAACAGATTCAACTGCTGCAGATATAGTTGTGTGATGTGGTGATATGGATCTAGGTTTGGAGTTCAGATAAAGCATCGAAGACAGAGTCTCATGATCTTTTAAAATTATAAATAATCATATTCCTGCAGCTTTCTGTCCATTTCATGGGTGGTACTTATGCTATTCCTCTAAAGAGGGAGAAGGGAATTGGCTGAAAGGATGTTTTCCTTTTTCAGATTCTCATTAACTTGCATTGGGTACTTTATTCTTCTGCAGAGTATGGCCACCTGAATAGATCTTACTCTGTCAGCTACAAAACATGTATTTAGCAACTGATGGATTTTTATTAGTTAGAGGTTTTAGATGAAATTTTTGTTATATGTAGATACTATAGCGCACACTTGTCCAATAAGAATGTAATGCAAACCATGAACACGATCCATATATTTTAAAATTTCAAGTCACTACATTAAAAAAGTTAAAATTAATAATATATTTTCTTTAACATACTATATCCAAACCACCACATTTAAATATGCAGTTGAAAATAGCCCTGATGCTGCAGCTTGTCTGGAGGCTGCTGATTATCATTTTCTTCTTAGGCTGTCCAGTAGCCTAACTACTTATTGTCATATCTGGACAGAAGTATCCATTTTGTCTTTCCCATGATATCTCTTGCCCCGAAGGTCAAGCAACAAACCTGGGGTTGGGAAGATGTCAGACAACTACTAAATATGTCTATTTCAATAGAAAGTGAAAGATAGAGGAAGGGCTTACTGGGTTGTTCCATGCCTGTTGCGTCCATTGTAAACTAGACCAAATGAATATATTTATTACCATGTACCTCTGCTCTGACATGGAGTTCTGAATAATTCTGAATTTCTGTATAATCGATGTGACCTAAAATTTTTGTGTATTCTCTTTCTCCAGTCTATGATTACCTGAGTAAATGGTCATAGGTTTCTGTGAAGAAGTACTGGTTGAATCATCACCATATAATGTTGCTTATCCATTGTATAATGGTTATTCATGGATTTGGCCTCTTTTTCAGTCACCAGATGCTCCAAGCAAAGGTTAGGGTGGATCATCAGAGGGAGATGTATTATCTTGAAAGGCAGAAGTCTCTGCATCATCTTCAAGTAAAGGGGTGTATTCATGCTGCTGATAAAGACATACCCAAGACTGGGCTATTTACAAAAGAAAGAGGTTTAATGGACTAACAGTTCCACATGACTGGTGAGGCCTCACAATCACAGTGGAAGGCAAGGAGGAGTAAGTCACATCTTACATGGATGGCAGCAGGCAAAAAGAGAGAGCTTGTTTGGGAAACTCTTGTTTTTAAAACCATCAGATCTCATGAGACTTACTCACCACCATCAAAACAGCATGGGAAAGGCCTACCCCCATGATTCAATTACCTCGCACTAGGTTCCTTCCACAACACATGGTAATTGTGAGAGTTACAATCCCAGATGGGTTTTGGATGGGGGCAACGTCAAACCATATCATTCCACTCCTGGCTCCTCCCAAATCTCATGTCCTCACATTTCAGAACTGATCATGCCCTCCCAACAGTCCCCCAAAGTCTCAACTCGTTTCAGCATTAACTCCAAAGTCCACAGTCCAAAGTCTCATCTGAGACAAGGCAAGTCCCTTCTGCCTATGAGCCTATAAAATCAAAAGCAAGTTAGTTACTTCTTAGATACAATGGGAGTAGAGGCATTGAGTAAATACAGCCATTCCAAATGGGAGACATTGGCCAAAACAGAGGGGTTATGGGCCCCATGCAAGTCCAGAATCCAGCAGGGCAGTCAAATCTTAAAGCTCCAAAATGATCTCCTTTGACTACATGTCTCACATCCAGGTCACACTGATGCAAGTGGTGGGTACCCATGGCCTTGAGCAGCTCCATCCCTATGGCTTTGCAGGGTACAGCTTCCCTCCAGGCTGCTTTCATGGGTTGGCATTGAGTCTCTGCAGCTTTTCCAGATTCAGGGTACAAGCTGTTGGTGGATCTACCATTCTAGGGTCTGGAGGATGGTGGCCTTCTTCTGGAAGCTCCACTAGGCAGTGTCCAAGCGGGGACTCTGTGTGGGGTTTCCAACCCCACATTTCCCTTGTGCACTGCCCTAGCAGAGTTTCTCCATGAAAGTGCCACCCCTTTAGCAAACTTCTGCCTGAATATCTAGGCACTTCCATACAACCTCTGAAATTTAGGCAGAGGGTCCCAAACCCCAATTCTTGACTTCTGTGCACTGGCAGGCTCAATACCATGTGGAAGCTGCCAAGTCTTGAGGCTTGCACCCTCTGAAGCTGCAGCCTGAGCTCTACATTGGCCCCTTTCAGCCACAGCTGGAGCAGCTGGGACACAGGGCACCAAGTTCCTATGCTGCACACAGCATGGGGACCCTGGGGCTGGCAACAAAACCACTTTTTCCTCCTAGGCCCCTAGGCTGTGATGGGAAGAGCAGCTGTGACAGCCTCTGATATGCCCTGGAGATATTTTCCCCATTGTATTGGGGATTAACATTTGGCTCCTTGTCACTTATGCAAATTTCTGCAGCCAGCTTGGATTTCTCCTCAGAAAATGGGATTTTCTTTTCTATCACATTGTCAGGCTGCAAAATTTCCAAACTTTTATGCTCAGTTTCTGTTTTAAAACTGAATGCCTTTAACAGCACCCAAGTCACATCTTGAATGCTTTGCTGCTTAGAAACTTCTTCTGTCAAATACCGTACATCATCTCTCTCAAGTTCAAAGTTCCACAAATCTCTAGGGCAGGGGTAAAATGCCACTGGTCTCTTTGATAAAAAATATCAAGAGTTACCTTTACTCCAGTACCCAACAAGTTTCTCATCTCCATCTGAAATCACCTCAGGCTGAATTTCATTGTCCATATTACTATTAGCATTTTGTTCAAAGCCATTTAACAAGTCTCTAGGAAGTTCCAAACTTTTCCTTATTTTCCTGGCTTCTTCTGAGCCCTCCAAACTGTTCCAACCTCTGCCTGTTACCTAGTTCCAGATTTGCTTCTACATTTTTGGGTATCTTTTCAGCAGTGCCCCACTCTACTGTTACCGATTTACTGTATTGGTCTATGTTCATGCTGCTGATAAAGACATACCCAAGACTGTTCAATTTACAAAATGAAGAGATTTGTTGGACTTAACAGTTCCTCATGGCTGGAGAGGCCTCACAATCATGGCGGAAGGCAAGGTAGAGTAAGTCATGTCTTACATGGATGGCAGTAGGCAAAAAGAGAGAACTTTTGTGGGTAAATTCCCATTTTTAAAACCATCGACTTACATGAGACTTATTCACTACCATGAGAACAGCACAGGAAAGACCCGCACCCATGATTAAATTACCTCCCACCAGGTTCCTCCTATTACACATGGGAATTGTGGGAATTACAATTCAAGATGAGATTTGGGTGGGGACAAAGACAAACAAAGGGGGCAGTGTTCATATTTAACAAGGAAAAACAAATCCTTTCTAGTGGACCCGGAAGGTTTAAGATAATCTGGGTATTCAAGATTTTATTGTATTTATTTTTCTTGAGACAGAATCTCTGTCACCCAGGATATAGTGCAGTGTTGCAATTATAGTTCACTGCAGCCTTGACGATCCTGCTATTTCTCTCTCTCTCTCTTTTTTTTTTTTAGAGGCAAGGTCTCCCTATGCTGCTCAGGGTGGTCCCGAACTCCTGGCCTCAAGCAATCATCCCACCTTGGCCTCCTGAAGTTCTGGGATTACAGGTGTGAGCCACTAACCCAGCCATATTTAAGATTTTTGAGTCATACACCTGGATATTTTAATTTCATGTGTACTAATCAAAGTTTTGGTCTAGGCATTGCAGACTTGACTATTTTAGAATTTTACTTTCTCTGAAATTCTGCTAACTTTATAATTCAGTTCCTGGGAAGATTCTCAGTTTTATTTTTTTCTCTTCAGCTGTAGTAGAGCAGAAATTCTGTTTTTTTAAATTATTGTGCTTTAAATTCTGGGGTACATGTGCAGAACGTGCAAGTTTGTTACACAGGTATACATGTGCCATGGTGGTTTGCTGCACCCATCCAGCCATAATCTATATTAGGTATTTCTCCTAATTCTATCCCTCCCCTAGTGCCCCACCCCCTGACAGGCCCTGGTGTGTGATGTTCCCTTCCCTGTGTCCATATGTTCTCATTGTTCAACTCCCACTTATGACTGAGAACATGTAGTGTTTGGTTTTCTGTTCCTGTGTTAGTTTGCTGAGAATTATGGTTTCCAGCTTCATCCATGTCCCTGCAAAGGACATAAACTCATCCTTGTTTTATGGCTGCATAATATTCCATGGTGTATATGTGCCATATTTCCTTTATCCAGTCTGTCATTGATGAGCATTTGGGTTGGTTCCAAATATTTGCTATTGTGAACAGTGCTGTAATAAACATACATGTGCCTGTGTCTTTATAGTAGAATGATTTATAATCTTTTGGGTATATACCCAGTAATGGGATTGCTTTGTCAAGTGGTATTTCTGGTTCTAGATCCTTGAGGAATTGCCACACTGTATTCCACAATGGTTGAACTAATTTACACTCCCATCAACAGTGTAAAAGCATTCCTATTTCTCCTCATCTTCTCCAGCATCTGTTGTTTCCTGACTGTTTAATGACCGTCATTCTAACTGGTGTGAGATGGTATCTCATTGTGGTTTTGATTTGCATTTCTCTAATGACCAGTGATGATAAGCTTTCTAAAATATGTTTGTTGGCCACATACATGTCTTTTTTTGAGAAGTGTTTGTTCATATCTTTTGCTCACTTTTTGAGGGGGTTGTTTTTTTCTTGTAAATTTGTTTAAGCTCTTTGTAAATTCTGGATATTAGCCCTTTGTCAGATGGATAGATTGCAAAAAATTTCTCCCATTCTGTAGATTGTCTGTTCACTCTGACAATAGTTTCTTTTGCTGTGCAGAAGCTCTGTAGTTTAATTAGATCCCCTTTGTCAATTTTGACTTTGGTTGCTATTGCTTTTGGTGTTTTAGTCATGAAGTCTTTGCCCATGCCTATGTCCTGAATGGCATTGGCTAGGTTTTCTTCTAGAGTTTCTATGGTTTTATGTCTTACATTTAAGTCTTTAATCCATCTTGAGTTAATTTTTGTATAAGGTGTAAGGAAGAGGTCCAGTTTCAGTTTCCTGCATGTGGCTAGCCAGTTTTCCCAATGCCATCTATTAAATAGGGGATCCTTTCCCAATTGTCTGTTTTTGTTAGGTTTGTCAAAGATCCAATGGTTGTAGATGTGTGGCATTATCCCTGAGGCCTCTGTTCTGTTCCATCAGTCTACATATCTGTTTTAGTACCAGTACCATGCTGTTTTGGTNCAGTGGTTTGTAGTTCTCCTTGAAGAGGTCCTTTACATCACTTGTAAGTTGTATTCTTAAGTATTTCATTTTCTTGGTGGCAATTGTGAGTGGGAGTTCACTCATGATTTGGCTTTCTGTTTTTCTACTATTGGTGTATAGGAATGCTTGTGATTTTTGTACATTGATTTTGTATCCTGAGACTTTGCTGAAGTTGCTTATCAGCTTAAGGAGATTTTGGGCTGGAACGATGGGGTTTTGTAAGTATACAATCATGTCATCTGCAAACAGAGACAATTTGACTTCCTCTCTTCCTATTTGAATACGCTTTATTTCTTCCTCTTGCCTGATTGCCCTGGCCAGCACTTCCAATACTATGCTGAGTAGGAATGGTAAGAAAGGGCATACTTGCCTTGTGCTGGTTTTTAAAGGGAATGCTTCCAGGTTTTGCCCATTTAGTATGTCATTGGCTGTGGGTTTGTCATAAATAGCTCTTATTATTTTGAGATACATTCTATTGATACCTAGTTTATTGAGAGTTTTTAGCCTGAAGGGGTGTTGAATTTTGTCAAAGGCCTTTTCTTCATCTATTGAGATAATCGTGTGGTTTTCGTTATTGGTTCTATTTATGTGATGGATTATATTTATTGATTTGTGAATGTTGAACCAGCCTTGCATCTCAGGGATAGAGCTGAATTGATGGTGGTGGATAAACTTTTTGATGTGCTGCTGGATTCAGCTTCTCAGTATTTTATTGAGGATTTTTGCATCGATGTTCATCAGGGATATGGGCCTGAAACTTCCTTTTTTGGTGTGTCTATGGCAGGTTTTGGTATCAGGATGATGCTGGCCTCATAAAAGAGCTAAAAGGAGGCCCTGTTTTTCTTTGGTATGGAATAGTTTCAGAAGGAATGGTACCAGCTCCTCTTTGTACCTCTCGTGGAATCTGGCTGTGAATCCATCTGGTCCTGGGCTTTTCTTTTTGATTGGTAGGCTATTAATTATTGCCTCAATCTCAGAACTTGTTATTGGTCTATTCAGGGATTTGACTTCTTCATGGTTTAGTCTTGGGAGGGTGTATGTGTCCAGGAATTTATCAATTTCATCTAGATTTTCTAGTTTATTTGCATAGAGGTGTTTATAGTATTCGCTGATGGTAGTTTGTATTTCTGTGGGTTCAGTGGTGATATTCCCTTTATTATTTTTTATTGCGTCTATTTGATTCTTTCTCTCATTTTTTCTTTATTAGTCTGGCTAATAGTCTATCTATTTTGTTAATCTTTTCAAAAAAACTAGCTCCTGGATTCATTGATTTTTTTGAAGTATTTTTCGTGTCTCCGTCTCCTTCAATTCTGCTCTGATCTTAGTTATTTCTTGTCTTCTGCTAGGTTTGAATTTGTTTTCTCTTGCTTCACTAGTTCTTTTAATTGTGATGTTAGGGTGTCGATTCTAGATCTTTCCCACTTTCTCCTGTGGGCATTTAGTACTATAAATTTCCCTCTAAACACTGCTTTAGCTGTGTCCCAGAGATTCTGGTATGTTTTGTCTTTGTTCCCATTGGTTTCAAATAACTCATTTATTTCTGCCCTAATTTCTTTATTTACCCAGTAGTCACTCAGGGGCAGGTTGCTCAGTTTCCATGTTGTTTTATGGTTTTGAGTGAGTTTCTTAATCCTGAGTTCTAATTTGATTGCACTGTGATCTGAGAGACTGTTATGTTTTCCATTCTTTTGCATTTGCTGAGGAGTGTTTTACTTCCATTTATGTGATCAATTTTAGAATAAGTGCAATGTGGTGCTGAGAAGAATGTATATTCTATTGATTTCGGGTGGAGAGTTCTGTAGATGTCTATCAGGACTGCTTGGGCCAGAGCTGAGTTCCAGTCCTGAATATCCTTGTTAATTTTCTGTCTCCTTGATCTGTCTAATATTGACAGTGGGGTGTTAAAGTCTCCAACTATTATTGTGTGGGAGTCTAAATCTCTTTTTAGGTCTCTAAGAACTTGCTTTATGAATCTGGGTGCTCCTGTATTGGGGGCATATATATTTAGGATAGTTAGCTCTTCTTGTTGCATTGATTCCTTTTCTCTTTTTTGATCTTTGTTGGTTTAAAGTCTGTTTTATAAGAGACTAGGATTGCAGCCTGTGCTTTTTTTTTTCTTTCTATTTGCTTGGAAATCTTCCTGTATCTCTTATATTGAACCTATGCGTGTCTTTTCACATGAGATGAGTCTCCTAAATACAACATACCAATGGGTCTTGACTCTTTATCCAATTTGCCAGTCTGTGTCTTTTAGTTGGGGCATTCAGCCCGTTTACATTTAAGGTTAATATTGTTATGTGTGAATTTGATCCTGTCATTATGATGGTAGCTGGCTATTTTGCCTGTTAATCGATGCAGGTTTTTCATAGTGTTGATGGTCTTTACAATTTGGTATGTTTTTGCAGTGGCAGGTACTGGCTTTTCCTTTCCATATTTAGTGCTTCCTTCAGGAGCTCCTGTAAGGCAGACCTGGTGGTGACCAAATCTTTCAGCATTTGCTTGTCTGTAAAGGATTTTATTTCTTCTTTGCTTAAGAAGTGTAGTTTGGCTGGATATGAAATTCTGGGTTGAAAATTTTTTTCTTTAAGAATGTTTAATATTGGCTCTCACTCTCTTCTGGCTTGTAGGGTTTCTGCAGAGATATTTGCTGTTAGTCTGATGGGCTTTACTTTGTGGGTAACCCGACTTTTCTCTCTGGCTGCCCTTAACATTTATTCCCTCATTTCAACCTTGATTAATCTGACAATTATGTGTCTTGGGGTTGCTTTTCTCAAGGAGTATCTTTGTGGCATTCTCTGTATTTCCTGAATTTGAATGTTGGCCTGTCTTGCTAGGCTGGGGAAGTTCTCCTGGATAATATCCTGAAGAGTGTTTTCCAACTTGGTTCCATTCTCCACATCACTTTCAGGCACACCAATCAAATGTAGGTTTGGCCTCTTCACATAGTCCCATATTTCTTGGAGGCTTTATCGTTCCTTTGTATTCTTTTTTCTCTAATTTTGTCTTCACACTTTATATCATATAAATAAATAAATAAATAAATAAATAAATAAATAAGTTGATCTTTAATCTCTCTGATATCCTTTCTTCCACTTGATTGATTCAGCTATTGATAGTTGTGTAGGCTTCATGAAGTTCTTGTGCTGTGTTTTTCAGCTCCATCTGGTCATTTATGATCTTCTCTAAGCTGGTTATTCTAATTAGTTATTTCTCTAACCTTTTTTTGAGGTTCTTAGCTTCCTTGCATTGGATTAGAACATGCTTTTTTTTTTTAATTTTTTTTTTAGCTTGGAGGAATTTGTTATTACCTACCTTCTGGAGGCTACTTCTGTCAATTCATCGAACTTATTCTTTGTCCAGTTTTGTTCCCTTGCTGGGGAGCAGTTGTGATGCTTTGGAGGAAAAGAGGCCTTCTGGTTTTTGAAATTTTCAGCCATTTTGCTCTGGTTTTTCCTCATCTTCATGGATTTATCTACCTTTGGTCTTTGATGTTGGTGACCTTCGGATGGGCTTTATGTTTGGACATCCTTTTTGTTGATACTGATGCTATTCCTTTCTGTTTGTTAGTTTTTGTTCTAACAGGCACCTCTGCTGCAGGTCTGCTGGAGCTTGCTGGAGGTCCACTCCAGACCCTGTTTGCCTGGGTATCACCAGTGGAGGTTGCAGAACAGCAAGGATTGCTGCCTTTTCCTGTCTCTGGAAGCTTCTTCCTAGAGGGACACCCACCAGATGCCAGCTGGAGCTCTCCTCTATGAGGTGTCTGCCGACCCCTGCTGGGAGGTGTCTCCCAGTCAGGAGGCATGGGGGTCAGGGACCCACTTGAGGAGTCAGTCCCTTAGCAGAGCTTAAGCGCTGTGCTAGGAGATCTGCCACTCTCTTCAGAGCTGGCAGTCAGGAAAGTTTAAGTCTCCTAAAGCTGTGTCCATAGCCCTCTTTTCCCCCAGGTGCTCTGTCACAAGGACATGGGAGTTTTATCTATAAGCCTCTAACAGGGGCTGGTGCCTATCTTTCAGAGATGCCTTGCTCAGATAGGAGGAATCTAGAGAGGCAGGCTGGCGATAGCAGCTTTGCCAAGCTGTGATGGGCTCTGCCCAGCCTGAACTTCCTGGCAGCTTTGTTTACACTGTGAGGGGAAAACAGCCTTCTCAAGCCTCAATAATGCCAGACACCCCTACCCCACCAAGCTCAAGCATCCCAGGTTGACTTCAAACTATTGTGCTGGCAGCAAGCATTTCAAGCCAGTGGATCTTAGCTTGCTGGGCTCCATGGGGTTGGGATCCACTGAACTAGACCACTTGGCTCCCTGCCTTCATCCCTCTTTCCAGGGGAGTGAACAGTTCTGTCTCTCTGGCATTCCAGGTGCCACTGGGGTATGAAAAAAACTCCTGCAGCTAGCTCAGTATCTGACTAAATGGCCACCCAGTTTTGTGCTTGAAACCCAGGGCACTGGTGGTGTAGGCACCTGAGGGAATCTCTTGGTCCGCATATTGTGAAGACCATGGGGAAAGCACAGTTTCTGGCCTGGAATTTGTTTTTCCTTACGGCACAGTCCCTCATTGCTTCCCTTGGCTAGGGTAAGGAGCTCTTTGACTCCTTGTGCTTCCCAGGTGAGGCAACACCCCACCCTGCTTTGTCTTGCCCTCCGTGGGCTGCACCGACTGTCTAATCACTCCCAGTAAGATGATCCAGGTACCTCAGTTGGAAATACAAAAGCCACCTGCCTTCTGCGCTGATCTCACTGGGAGCTGCAAACTGGAGCTGTTCTTATTTGGCCATCTTGCCAACCACCCTGGAGCAGAGATTCTTTATATGCTGCCAAACAATACCTGTGGTTTTCACATTTACTTTAAATCGGTAATTAATTATCTCCAGTTTTCCATTGCCTTTCTCCAGTGAAACGATAGCCCTCAGCAACAGTCATTTCTTCCATAGTTTTTATAATTATTATTTTCCCCAAATTTCTCAAAGGCTTGAGATTCTGTCCCCAGACAGTGCTTTATTTTCCCATCCGATTCATCTCAGGTGCAAGTCTTAACAATTTCATTGTTCTAATGTGCCTGTAGCTAATAATGTTCTACCTATCATCAGTGATGGGGTCCTCACTGCTAGCCATCAGCAGATGACTCAGCTGTAAAATACCGTTTTAGATTCTGCTTCTTAGGACCACTCCTGGCTTCAACTGCTTTAGGTCACTATTCCTAGAAACAGAATTTGAGGTGGAGATTTGCTTGCAGAAATTTTATTGGTGAATGCTCTCAGAAATTCGATTAGAAAGGATTGAAAGAAGCAGGATGAGGCGGAGGGAGAGGTTGAAAATGCCTTGTGATTGCAATGAAGCAGCTCTGGAGTTTATATGGCTCTTCAGATTTGTCCCAAATTAAAACATAAAGGATTGGTTTTCTTACTCTCATCTTTCCACCTTGCCAGTTAACCAGCCACTGGGTGTAAACTGCCCCTAGGGCAGAGCATAACATTGGGTTAGATGGTTTCCACATGCCAGGAGAAACACTTAACTGTGAGCTATTAGCAGCCAATACTCCCAAAAGCTGATGCATTGGTCAAGAAGGGTACTTGAGAGTGGCATACCTCAGACCCACTCCATTAGATCCCAGGCTTGGAGTGATCTGCTTCAATGTAACACACTTTTGTGCAAAACGTTAGTGTGCACAGGATAACACTCTCAGCCTTTGTTCTCAAGGTAGGGGGCAGACTTTTGTCTTGAACCCCTTTCCCCAACCTAAATGTTAAGGATGAAACTCCCAAAGACTACTAAAATTATCTTCTAATGCCAGGGGCGGTTATGTTTCTGTAAACTTGTGCTTTAATGACCCGAAGGCTCTATCCCATGAGACTATTTGAAACTGGCATAGTACATAGTACTGAGCAATCACTGGTATATTTCTGTCAATTGATGATAAAAATATCTCAGTGAGGAATAAATATCTAAATATATGAGCAACGCTTATAATGGAGGCATCACGCATAACTTAGAAGCCTTAAAAACCAGGTATCTCATTCAGTATAACATTTGCATATAAATGACTCAATCAGGATGCAACATAGTGTGTTTAGAAAAATAAAAAGGTGTGCCCACTAGACTACGCCTATAAACATAACATGTCTCTGGACAAATCTTTTTGGACTCCTTAAGTTCAAAGAAAAATTTGATCACGGGCTAGTAGATAAAAAAAATCTGTGACAGACTTTAGTTATTTATGTAACTTAAACACAGTTACTTAGGGGCACCAAGTCACATCAACCATCATGATCTGAAATTTCTGCTGAAGTTTTGCTGTCAGTGAGAAATTTGAATGTTACAAATAGAAAATTATTTAATATAAATATTTGGTACACTTTGTTACAAAGTGTACTGTTCTTTTTCTCACCAATTTCTTCTATTCTCTCTTCTTCATTCATTTAATTGCAAATAACTAGTACAGAGAATGGACCAACAGGCATATGAGGAATTGTAACACAAATGGACAGTGTCTTATTTATAGCTTTTTGATGAGAGTGAAGAAATGAAACCCAGTTGGACATACTCCTCCTCATAAAATGCTAGTATAAATTTACTATATAGTCTTATACTTTTTAATAGCTATATGAATATATTTGATATTCTTCAAATATGCATAAGAAGAAGTAACCTCTATGTTAACTTCCTAAGATGTTTAGTTAGACATAATATCTCTGTTAGTCAGTATTAAGGCAAGATCTCAAGTCACTGATGGCAGAACAATCCTGTAGTCTTAGGCTTTTTCCTCTTCTCTCTCTGGATTTATGAAACAGACTCTATTGGCCACTTTTCTGTCCTTATCCTTAGTTTTTTCCCCTCTGCAGAATTTGGCAGTATTGATTATTCCCTCTTTAGATTTGTTTTCTCTCCTGTTAGGTTTTCTGTATGTACCACGTTGTCTAGATTACCTTCCAACCTCTCTGTTTATTCCTTCTGGTAATTTCTCTGTCTACATCCCATAATTGTTGGTATTACTCAGCAGTTCTACTTTTTTCCTCTCTCTTCTTTCTGCCCTTTATAATTCATTCACTTCCATGACTCCAACATGACCTGTATGCCAATAACTTGCAAATCTATGTCTTTAGGTGTACTAGGCCAACTTTCCATGGATGTCCTATTGGTTTCTCACATTTTAGCCCAAATTGCATGACTATGTATATAGTGAAATTCAGTTTGAATCATCATTAATTGGGAAACAGAAATGTAAGGTAAATGAATTATAAACGAGATGTTTGTGTTCGGTAACATCTCATTGTGTTCGCAGGCACACAGTCCTATTGAGGGTAGATATCATGAGATCTTGCCAATTAAGCATGTATCAGTCTGTTCTGCATATGAGTCTTATTTATTTATTTATTTTTTGTTAACTACTCAGTCTCTCAAAATTTCCTCCCATTCTCAAAGGTTCTTTTCTCCTCTTCCTTCCAATACAGTATTTTAGTGCAAAAAGAAGTTTTAATTGTCCTGATGGTACTGTGGGAGGGGCACGTAGGCCACAGTTCTTTTTCCATCACTCTTACTAACCTCCAGACACCTCAGCTAGTCTTTGGAACTAGCCTCTGCCTTTTGCAGGGTAGCTCAATCCACATGGTCTATCAGTATTCTGAGTTGGTCTCCACTGGGCCGTGAGTTGTCCCACCAGATTTTTTTGTGTGTTGTGCTGCATTGACTTTGTTAAAATTCTTATTTTGTTTATTTTTATTGATAGATAATAGCTGTACATATTTTTGGGGTGCATGTAGTATTTTGATACATGTGTACAATGTGTTATGATCAAATCAGGGTAATTGGGATATCCATCGCCTTAAACATTTATCTCCCCTTTGTGTTAGGAACATTGCAATTTTTCTTTCCTAGCTAAAATCTACAACAAATCATTGTTAACTGTAATTTTTCTCTTGTACTTATGAATACTATAACTTATTCCTTCTATCTAACCATATTTTTATACTCCTTCACAAAACTGGCATGTCTTTTTGAGATTTCTTTCCTCACCAATGCCTTTAATTATGTGACTGGACCTGCAGAATTCCTGGTCTTTTCTACAGCCCATCCTTTCTACACCTGCCCAGCAGAGTTATACTCAACTCACATGGCTGCCCTCAGGCCCTCCTGTCCACTAAACTCCCTCAGTAATTGCTACTTTATAGCCTCCATGCTATGATTGATGTTCTAACGCCCCCTTTATTGGATTTTTTTTTTAAATTGCCTTGAGTCTCCTTAAAGTAGATCCCTATAGAGAAGGGAATAATCAGTTCTGATGTATTGAGATGTATTTGTCACTCCCAATCCCTCCAGGAGACTTGATTCCAGGATATGCCAGTTTCCATGGATCAATAAGGGTCTTTGCAGAACCAGAGATGGTAAAATCCAACTGGACAATTTCAGTAGAGTTTAATGGAGGGAATGTTTATTAAGGCGCTAAGAAGTCACAGGCAGTGTAAGACTCAGGCTAGAAGCAGCAGGATTTCTTGGCAGAAGCTGGGTTTCTTACTTGGTGGATGCAGAAAATTGATCTGAAGGCAAAATTGAAGATATCCAGCAGGTTCAGCTTCCTGGTCTAGTGTTAAGGAGAGTACTAGGATTGAAAAAAGAGGCAGATAATAATTCTGAGAGAGAGAGAGAGAGAGAGAGAGAGAGAGAGAGAGAGAGAGAGACATGCCCTTTTGCAAAACCTATTTTTCTTACAACATTATCTAGTACTTCATTATTCAAGCAGGAAATCTGAGAATTGTTCTGATTTCTCTTTCCCTACTTTGATCTCCTCACCATAGCCAGTAATGATACTTAACAGTAAGATCTTACTGTGTGTCAGAAACGGTGCTGAGTACTTTTACTTGCATTATGTCAAGTACAATCTTATCCAGAAAGTACTATTTAACTGACACATAACTGAAGTTTAGAGGAGTTAGTTTCTTTGTGGTTTTATAATAGTGGTTGTAGACCTCAGAAGTCTAGTTTAAAGCCTGCATTATTCGTCTCCACAGTGTATTGCAAAGAACCAATTGCAAAGTTCAAATGTTGACTTTATCATATCCTCTTCATTCCCTTCTCGGCTAAAGCAAAGTTTTCCTAATGGATATACACATATCTACTCTTTTTGTGTCTCTAATCTGTAACTCCTTACTGCTATTAAAGTTATGTTACTAAAAGAAAAAAAGCAAAACAGGGGGGGCGGAGCAAGATGGCCGAAT
>NW_016809843.1:124976-133630 GCF_001698545.2 Rhinopithecus bieti | reverse complement strand
TCTTCATCCTCCTGTGAAGATCCTTCAGATGAGTCTAGGTCTTCGTCCTCTTCCTCTTGGACTGGATTGATGGAGTTCTCTTGGGACTGGTCATTCTCCAGTTGATTTGAATTTATTTTCTTACCCTTCCTGTAGTAATACACTATTATTGTTAGATATTCTACTGTTTTGCCTTTTGAAAGCTCTGTTTGGGGCTAAGAGTCTGTTTGGTGCCTCCTGCATCTGGTAAGAAAACAGGGAAAGACCAGAAAGACATTATTTTGGGTGAATAGGATAGAGACTGGATAGCAAGGAGGGCTTTATGAGAAGGAATGCACGTTGAGGAAGGGGTTTCTGCCAGAGTAGAACAAGGTGGAATCATAGGGTAGGGATCTATGGGGAAGAAGAAGAGGAGCATGGGTAGGGTCATCTGTTAGTTCAAATTGCACCATTTTGTAAGCTCTTTGCTATTTTGCAGACCTTGGTCAAAGTGAAACATTCCATGGGGGTTCAGGCCAGGAGAAACATCCTGCCTAACCACCTGACCACAAGACGGACAAAGGCCTAACTAAAGAAACATCCCTATCATATCTTGCTTGGCAAAGTTCTAAGGAACACCTCAATGATATTCCACTGGAAAAAGGGCCAAACCATCTGATCATAAGACATCTTATTAATATCCTGCCAGGCAGCATCCCATACTGCCCAGCTCCCTCCCACCCATACCTGTAAGGACCCCAGCCTGTAAACATTGGTGGGCACTGGCATTAAGCTTGTCCTCTACTTCCACAGGTGTCTAAAATATTCCTGTGTTGCTGTTTGACCTGCCCCCTCTCTGTGTGTCTTTCTTTCATCCTCGCCTTCCCTTCAAAACCTATCATTTTGGTGCCAAAACCTGGAATGGTAATTGGGTTCTAATGGGTAAGTTTTCTGTTGCAAACTGGAAAGCAGCAAGCAGCACAAACTAGACCAGGGCCTGCTTCCAGATCCTGAGTGTACTCCCTGTTCCCAGTTCCATTCCCCTTATTCTCTAGTCTTCTCCAGCCCTGGGATAACCTCCAGATATTGATCAAACAATCCACCTTATTTTTCATTTCTTTCCCTTTCCAGGCAGCTGCAACAAGGATCACCCCCATTGCTGGACATCACATCCTACACTGGGCTTCAGTTATTGGGTGAGTCTCTCTCTTCCTCCTTTCCAGATTCCTCACTATTTCTGCCTGTTCTCTAAAATATTCCAGTGCTAGATGAGAGGTCTCCACAGTCACCAGGTGACTGCAGCCTACATTCTTAGGGTACACCCTCAGAACGTTTGCCACTCTGGCCGCTCCAGCCTCTGGGGAGCATGAATAGTTATGGGGCTGCCCTGACTCTCCGGGTCCCTTCTCCCAGGAGGAATCGAGTACTCACTTTCCTCTGGGGTATTCACTTCTCTCTGGAGTACTCGCTCCCCGCTGGGGTATTCACTGCCTTCCAGGGTACTCACTTTCCTCAGGGGTATTCACTCCCATCCAGAGTATTCACTCCCCTCTTCCAAAGAAACAAAACATTCAACCTCCAAATTTAACATAATCTAAAAAACTTTCTTCAACACAAAGGTAAATACTCTAAGTGCTTTGCTTGTCTCCTTTCATGCCTCACTCTCTCTCTCTGCCAATCTTGTTCATCTTTTCAAATCTTCCTCCTCAAAGAGACACCCCCCAAAATGCCTCCTCCTACAGACAAGGCTTCCTCCTCTGAATTTCAACCTGGCCAACACACCCATTCTTCAGCCTCCTGCCCACCACCATTCCCTCCACCTTCTCCTTCGGATCTGGCTCCTCCACTCTCTTACTGTAGCCCTCCATCCCCCTTCCTTCTCCACCTCAAACCAGGTCTCATGCCCAACCCCTTATCTCCAGAAACCAGGCACATGCCCAAAGGCCTTCCAAAGTCCTTCCCTTGCAGGAGGTCGCGAGGGCTAAAGGCATAATCTGAATTCAAGTTCCCTTTTCTCTAGCTGACTTTTCCCATAGTGAAAAGAGCCTTGGCTCCTTTTCAATGGATCCTACCTCCTTCCACAAGGAATTTCTGTACTTCTCTAAATCTTATGGCCTTACCTGCCATGACATATATGTCATCTTCTCTTCTACCCTCACCTTGGAGGACAGGGAACACATCTGTATTGGCACCCAGGCCCATGAGAACACCCTCCACCAACAAGATGCTTCTCATAACCCAATAGGAACCCTAGCTGTTCCCAGAACTGACCCCAATTGGAATTTTCAGGCAACTTCCGTAGATAGACAGAAACCAGGCCATATGATATCATGCCTTCTAGCTGGCATAAATAAAGCTGCTCCTGCTCCTTTCATCTCCCACCTTTCAAAGGTCACAACTAAATATACCACCTTAAGCCCTAATAACACTAAAGGGAAAATCGACCTCCATTTACAATTTATCTCCCAGTCAGCCCCAGACATTTGAAAAAAACTTTAAAAACTGGGGGATGGCCCTCAAACCTCCCAAAGAGACTTAATCAAAGTGGCCTTTAAGGTCTTTAAGAATAGAGAGGAGGAACTAAAAACCCCAAACCTAAAAAAGGACCAGGCTAAATACCACATGCTGATAGCTGCCACTCAACAGGGTTCCCAAGGCATACAGAATTCCTCAACTTGGCAACAGTCAACTCCAGGAGCCTGTTGTAAGTGCATCCAACATGGACACTGGGAAAAAGCCTGGCCTAATCCCAGGACACGCTGGAAACCTTGACCCATCTGTGGTATCAAGTAACACTGGAAGTCAGACTGTGCTCAGTGAAACTCTTCATCCTGCTTCACCACCCATACCTGAAGACTGATGGGGCCTGGAGTCCACTGCCCCCACTGCCATCACCACCACAGAACCCAGGGTAATGCTATCAGTCTCTGGTAAGCCCACGTCTTTCCTATTGGATAGTCGATAGGACAACTACTTACTCAGTTTTACCAGAATATTCTGGACCCTTTTTCAGTTCTTTGATCTCTATTGTGAGAATCAATGGAATCCTCCCTAGGCGCAAACAGACTGATCCTTTATTTTATTTATTTATTTATTTTTGAGATGGTGTCTTGCTCTGTTGCCCAGGCTGGAGTGCAGTGGCACGATCTCCACTCACTGCTAACTCTGCCTCCCAGGTTCACGCCATTCTCCTGCCTCAGCCTCCCAAGTAGCTGGGACTACAGGCGCCCGCCACCATGCCTGGTTAAATTTTTTTTTTTTTTTTTTTGTATTTTTAGTAGAGATGGGTTTCACCGTAATAGCCAGAATGGACTCGATCTCCTGACGTCATGATCTGCCCACCTCGGCCTCCCAAAGTGCTGGGATTACAGGCGTGAGCCACCGTGCCCGGCCTCCAGACTGGTCCTTTATTATACAACCTATTCAATACCCACCTTCACCCACTGTTTCCTGGCTATCCCTCAGTCCCCTACACCTATCTTGGGGTGGGACATATTAAGTCAATTCCAGGTCTCCATGCAATGTGGCTCCTATAATTCTACCCCTTTTATTTTACTCTGACACCCAAATGCTTCCCTCTTCCCCTACTCATCTTCATTATCTACCCTGTTACCTTCTGTTAATTCTGAAGTTTGGAATGTTTCTAAACCCACAATAGCCACACATCACATCCCAGTTAAAATAACTCTTCCAAACCCCTCCATTTTCCTTCATCAGTCTTAACATATCCTTAATCCAGCCTTGCTCAGGGGCCTAAAACCTATTATCTGTAAATTTTACAAGCTCAAATTCTCAAGCCTGTCAACTCTCCCGACAACACCCCTATTCTGGCTTTCCAAAAGACAGACAGGACTTACCCCTTTGTCCGGGATCTCTAAGTTGTTAACCAGGCAGTGGTACCAATCCACCTAGTGGTCCTCAACCAATATACTCTACCATATTCCCCCATCTACCATACAATCCTCTGTATTGGAACTAAAAGACAACTATTTCACTATTCCTTGAAATCCAGCTTACTAAAGTCTTTTTGCTTTAACTTGGTAAAATCCTAATACTCACATGTCCTGTACTCTTACAGGACTTACACATGGACTTACACATAGACTGTACTCTTAGAGGGGTTCCGGGATAGGCCCCACCTGTTCAGACGGGCCCTCATCAAGGACCTAGCTGAACTTCTCCTTGCTCCTAGTACCCTCCTCCAATATGTCAAGGACCTCCTTCTCTGTAGCCTGTTCCTTAACCTGTCCATTCAACACACCACTCAGGTTTTAAACTTCCTTCATAATCGAGTATATTGGGCCTAACCCACAAAATCTCAGGTAGCCCAAACCAAAGTTACTTACCTTGGATTTGTCCTAACCCCTAACTCTCGAGCCATCCCAACCCAATGAAAGGAGCTAATTTGTGACATGCCACTTACCCACAGAAAAAAAGTACCTCCCCTCCTTCTTGGGCCTTGTGGGATACTTCTGGCTGTGAATTCCCAACTTTGACTTGCTGGCCAAGCCACTCTACGTGGCCTCACATGGGCCCATCCTAAAACCCCTAAACCCAGCTTGCCCCAACAAATCCTACTTCAAAACTAAAAAATGCCCTTTTAATTGCCCTGGCACTGGGACTGCCCAATCCCAAGGCCTGTACTTTGTATATATATTCCAACCAAGGCCTTGCTCTTGGACTACTCTGCCAAACATACGGCGATGCCCCACGAGCCATTGCACATCTCTCAAAACAACTGGACTCTGTCATCCAAGGCTGGTCACTCTGACTAAAAATCTCGGGTGTGGCCACATCGCTGGCCTTAGAGGCACGGAAACTCCCTCTCTACCAACACATTACTATTGCATCTTCCCATTACCTACAGGACCCCATAAACCATCAATTTCTTCTATCCCTCCCACCATCCCACGTTCAGCAGGTACACGCCTTATTCATAGGTAACCGTCTAATCACCTTCCAGAGATATAAAACTCTCAACTCGGCCACCCTCCTTCCTGTAAACACTTCCGACTCTAAGCTCTCTCTCTCCTGTCTGGACCTCTTAGACTCCCTCTCCTCCCCCTTCCAGCACATTTCAGCTGCCCATTTGCAGGGAACACACACACGGTTAATTAATGGAAGCTCTTTTAGGCAGCCATGTCCAGCAGCTGGCTATGTCATCATTGCTGAAAATAAACTCCTAGAATCCAGTGCTCTCCCACCCCATGCTACCTCTCAACAGGCAAAGCTAGTTGCCCTAATCAGGGCCCTCACCCTAGCGAAGGCAAAGAGGGTCAACATTTACACCAATTCCAAATATGCATACCATGAACTACACTCTCATGCCTTAATCTGGCAGGAACAGAGTTTCCTAACTGCAAAAGGAACCCCCATAAGAAATGGCAAACATACATAAGCTGCTGGGGGTGGATAAACTACCTCTGATGGCCACCATTATCCATTGCAAGGGCCATCGGAAGGCTACAGATGCCATAACTGAGAATTCTGCAGGCTGGCAGGCAGCCCTTAAAACCCCATTGTTATTGCTCATTTTTCCCAGCATACACCCTGTATATACCCAGGAGGAACAAATCCCAATTGCCTGGGCTGGTGTCATTCAGGAAAAAATGGTTCGACCTCAGTGATAAAGTGTCTTGCCCAAGTTTTAAAAACTATCTGTACTTTTATATGTGCACAACCATTTCCATGCCGGTTACTGCCCCTACTCCAGCTTTTAAAAACTTATATACATTCTTCCACCATAGTGGCCCATCTCAAACATATTACTAAGGCATGTTCCCTCTGCACTCAAACTTCCCCTCAGGAAGCTATCAAACCACCTCCTTTTCAACCACAAGGCCTGAGAACACTTACCAGGGCAGGACTAGCAAATCAACATCACTCACATGCCCCCCATAAAATGATTCCTCTACATTCTGACAATAGTAGATACATTCTCTGGATGGATAAAAGCTTTTCCTACCACCACCAAAAAGGCACACACCATCGCTTCTATTCTCTCCACCCATATTATCCACCAGTTTAAACTCCCCTCTTGCATCCAGTCAGACAGTGGACCACTTTGTTTCACAGTTTAACCAACAGGTGGCAAAGGCTCTAAACATTAAATGGGCTTTGCATATTCCTTACCACTCCCAATCTTCAGGAAAAATTGTATAAAAAACAACTAACCAAACTCTCC
Source organism: Rhinopithecus bieti (assembly GCF_001698545.2). Classification (NCBI taxonomy): domain Eukaryota; kingdom Metazoa; phylum Chordata; class Mammalia; order Primates; family Cercopithecidae; genus Rhinopithecus; species Rhinopithecus bieti. The sequence goes on along the minus strand of NW_016809843.1, from coordinate 127,488 downwards.
CTAAAGGTTAAAATGGCCTGGACTTCACTTCTCCCACTGTTCCTCATGCGTTTATGAGTCATTTCCCAAAAGCTCCTCAGCCTAAGCCCATTTAAACTCATGTACAAATGCCCATTTATCCTCCAGAATCTCCCTGTATTTTCTCCCCCTTCTATATGGAATACTAGGCCGGCCTTATACCTCACCCAACATCTAATAAGACAGTCTGCAAATGCTTACTGACCCAGCCTAAACGTCCATCCTGAAAACACTTCTCCCTCTCCCTACAACCCGGGGACTGGGTCTGAATCACAGATTCCTCCTCCTCCCCTCTCCAACCTATGTGGAGGGTTCTCACCAGGTTATGCTAACTACTCCCACAGCGCCAAAGCTAACATCCTTTCTACACTGAATATATCATTCGAAACTAAAAAGAGCACCAGATTCACATCTAGAAATTTGTTCACCCCCAAATTATTTTCCTTCCCTGACAGGACCAACTTCACTATACTTAACAAGAGTTCCAGAAATTGCCAATCCAGAACACCTTAGTCCATAACACTCTCCATCTCCAATTTCCAATATTTTATCTCCTACTTTATTTCAGGTCTTTCCTGGTTTCCCTTCCCCATGTCCCTGAACAGTCCATGCCAATTTCTCACACTAATCCAGGAGATATGACTGCAGGGCACCTTCCAAACTGTCAACTCCTACTCAAATCTCCTCTTTCTCCTTTTGTCCTCTTTGTCTGTGGGATATTCTAAGTCCCCACCCCGAACATCTAACATTTGAGCCCCCTTCATCAGCCTCACACATTGCCTCTTAAATCAGTCACATTCTACTCTTGCTTCCAACTGTTAAATTTGTTTGTCCACAGAAATCCAGTAGTTCACAGCCCTTCCTGTCAACCTGGCCACATAAACCTGGTCCAAAATAAACCTGCATCTCACCTACTTAACCAATTCATTCCCAAACCTGTTTATAATCTTGCTTGGCTAAACACCTTTCCCCCCAATCCATCAAATCCACCCACACAGTCACACAAGGGCTGTCACCCTCCTACGCCTCATAGCCTCTTAACTAAACATGATACAAGTCGGATTCTATAAAACACCTCTTACTAACCCCTCCCACACCTCTTACCAACCCCTCCCACACCTCTTACCAACCCCTCCCCCTCTCCGCTGGAGGCGCTCTCCATGTATCCAACTCAAAGGTGCTCCCTGGAAAACATGCACAAACAATTCCCTCAACTGCAACCTGTATCCTTCTGCCCTGTCGGGACCACAGTGGCTATTAGTTACAAAAACCCATTTCCCCCTCTCTCTCCAAAACCAAACAGCCTTCACCTCCTCCACCAGCACCATTTCCTATCAGGCCCTCAGAGGGGCTACCCTTGCTGGCAGCTATTCAACTTGGAAAAATATAAAAGTTAAAACAAAGGGTTTGTGCAGAATTCAACCCCCACCTTCTCATGGCTTGCTACCATAACCTACAACTTTTGTCTGTCCACCCCCAGCGTCTTCTTCCTTTATGGCACAAACTCTTATCTCTGTCTACTGGCCAATTGGTCAGGAACATGCACCCTGGTGTTTCAGTCTAGACATTAACATTTTGCCTAACAAGCAGACCATCCAGGTTCCTTTAGTAGCTTCTGTCTCATCTTCCTCCACACACACTAAGCAGGCTCTACATCTCGTTCTAGTGTTAAAAGAACTAAACATCTCTGCTGCACTCAGCACTGGGATAGCAGGTGGCCCCTTTCTTAGGGCCGTTAACATTCCTCCTCCTGATACTACAATTGGCCCATGTATACTCACCTTCATGTCCCGCTTTATCTCCCGAAGGCTAAACTCCCTTGTCCAGGCAGCCACCCAGCAACACATTGATACCATCCTTCTCCTCTGCCAAGTCCAGTACCAGTGCCTCCAGGAAAACAACTCTGAAGTCCAACACCCACTGCTTCAAAACCCAAACCCTGATTACAGCTCCCCCATTCAGCGGGAAGCAGCCAGATACTCAACAACGCCCCTCTTCCTTTTATACTAAAGTAGAAGGCAAGAATGCGAGTCCAAACCACCATTTAGTAAGCCCCCTGCTATTTTGCAGACCTTGGTCAAACTGAAACATTCCATGGGGGTTCGGGCCGGGAGAAAAATCTTGCCTACTCATTGTAACACAAGGTGGACAAAGGCCCAACTAAAGAAACTTTCCTATCGTATCTTGCTGGGCAAAGTTCCAAGAAACACCACAATGACATCCCACTGGAAAAAGGGCCAAACAGCCTGATCATAAAACCATCTTATCAATATCCTGCCAGGCAGGAAGCCATACTGCCCAGGCCCCTCCCACCCATACCTACAAGCACCCCAGCCGGTAAGCAGCGGTGGGCTCTGGCATTAAGCGGGCCCCCCGCTGCCACAGGTGTCTGCCATATTCCTGTGTTGCTGTTCGAGCCACCCCCTCTCAGTGTGTCTTTCTTTCACCCTCTCCTTCCCTTCAAAACCTAACAGTCTTACCTCATCATTTTTTT
>NW_016809843.1:120030-124084 GCF_001698545.2 Rhinopithecus bieti | reverse complement strand
AAAAAAAAAAAAAAAAATGCATTCAGATTGGAAGGGGAAAAGTAAAAGTATCTTTTGTCAAAGACTACCTGAGAATGTATGTAGAAAAGTCAATCTAAAAAAATGGTTCTACAGTAATTGAGGTTAGCAAAATTACAAAGTAAGAGATCAACACACAAATCAATTGTATGTTTATATATGAGAAGTTTCTATATTAGAAGAGGTAATGCTTTAGCCAATGGTAGTCCTAGGATGAACTGGAAGTTAATTTCAACAACTGAAAGATGAAACTAAGAACAGTGCAATTTAAAATATCACTAAAAATATTAAAGGCTTGGGGATAAATCTAAACAAAGATGTAAATGACTTGTACACTTAAAACTACAAAAAATTACATTGATAAATTAATGACATACGAAAAAATTGGGATGTATACTTTGATTTTCAGTTGGAAGATTCAATATTGTAAAATGGCAGTTATTTCCAATTTCATCTGTGGATTCAACTCAATTCTAATCAAAATTCAAAAAAGACTTTAATATAAATTGACAAGATAATTACGATATTCATATGGAAATATAAAGTGCCTAGAATAGTCAAAAGAAAAGTGTTGAATCTTAAAAAGCTCTGGATTGTATCAATGTCAATGTTCTAGTTTTGACAGTGTAATGTGGTCGTGTATTGAAGATTTTACTATTTGGGGAGACTGGTTGAAGGGTATAAAAGGCCTCCATGTACATATCATTGAAACTTCTTGTGAATTTATAATTGTTTCAAAATAAAAACCTAAAAATATTTTAAAAGACAGTAAGAAAGAGGATCAAAAATAGAGAAGGCATGGCCCAAGATTTCTCCCACGGGTTGACTGACACTTGTCTCATCCTCTGTAAGAAGTCACAAAACTTGGTAAGGGAAAAAAAAAATTAAAAATAAGACAAAAGAGAAGTAGACCCTGGAATTTTGTTCCTCTGTTCATCAAGCTCACATAACTTTATTTTATACACCATAAAAACAAGAAAGGCCTAGAAAAACATCCTGCTGACCTCCAGACACGAGGTATTTATTGCATTCTCATGACTGTCATCTAAACATTAACAGATCAAAAGAAGATTCTTATTAAGGTATACATTTTTAGTGAACCCCAGATGTTGTCTAGAGTTCAATAATTCCATTTATTAAATGCTCACAAGCTAACTTCTAATAACTTTTTGTACTCTTGCCTGCAATTAACAGTGACAATAACACCCTGTCATATCATGTTATGGAAAACAAAACAAACAGAAAACCAAAAGGCATATGCTGTATCAAATAGAGTAGGTCAGAAACTGATTACGATTGTTGAAAATAACAGCTTTCAATTATCTTATTACCTTTTAAAATTGTTTTCTAAATTTGTTTACCAAAAATGTTTTGATGGTTATATCATCATCCAAGGAAAATTAATCCAAATGTTAGGAAAACATTTAGTGCCTATTTCTATTGAAAGATTACAACTTACTTTGTAAAATAACTCCTATCGAAAACTTTAGTAATTATACTTTCAATCCAAATGAATAATAAACAATTAAAGGGAGTGGCTGGCAAGATGGCCAAACAGGAACAGCTCTGGTCTGCAGCTCCCAGCGAGATCAATGAAGGAGGCGGGTGATTTCTGCATTTCCAAGTGAGGTACCTGGCTCATCTCATTGGGACTGGTTAGACAGTGGGTGCAGCCCAAAGAGGGCAAGCCAAAGCAGGGTGGGGCGTCGCGTGAGCTGGGAAGTACAAGGGGTCAGGGAACTCCCACCCCTAGCCAAGGGAAGCTGTGAGGGACTATGCTGTGAGGAACAGTGCACTCCGGTCCAGATACTATGCTTTTCATATGGTTTTCACAACCTGCAGACCAGAGATTCCCTCGGGTCCTTATGCCACCAGGGCATTGGGTTTCAAGCTCAAAACTGGGCAGCCGTTTGGGCAGACATCAAGCTAGCTGCAAGATATTTTTTTCATACCCCAGTGGCGCCTGGAACACTAGTGAGACAGAACCATTCACTCCCCTGGAAAGGGGGCTGAAGCCAGGGAGCCAAGTGGTCTAGCTCAGCAGATCCCACCCCATGGAGCTCAGCAAGCTAAGATCCACTGGCTTGAAATTCTCACTGCCAGCACAGCAGTCTGAAGTCGACCTGGGATGCTCCAGCTTGGTAGGCAGAAGGGTGTCCACCATTAGGAGGCTTGAGAAAGTGGTTTTCCTCTCACAGTGTAAATAAGGCTGCAGGGAAGTTTCAACTGGGCAGACCCCACCCCAGCTCAGTAAAGCTGCTGTAGCCTGACTGCCTCTTTAGATTCCTCCTCTCTGAGCAGGGCATCTCTGAAAGAAAGGCAGCAGCCCCAGTCAGGGGCTTATAGATAAAACTCCATCTCCCTGGGACCGAGCACTTGGTGGAAGGGGTGGCTGTGGGTGCAGATACAGCAGACTTAAATGTTCCTGCCTACTGGATCTGAAGAGAGCAATGGATCTCCCAGCACAATGCTCAAGCTCTGCTAAGGGACAGATTGCCTCCTCAAGTGGGTCCCTGACCACTGTGCCTCCTGACTGGGAGACACCTCCCAGCAGTGATTTATAGACACTTCATACAGGAGAGCTCCGGCAGGCATCTGGTGGGTGCCCCTCTGGAACGAAGCTTTCAGAGGAAGGAACAGGCAGCAATATTTGCTGTGCTGCAGCCTCTGCTGGTGATACCCAGGCAAACAGGGTCTGAAGTGGACTTCCAGTAAACTCCAGCAGACCTGCAGCACAGGGTCCTGACTGTTAGAAGAAAACTGTCAAACAGAAAGGAATAACATCAACATCAACAAAAAGGACATCCATGCAAAACCCCATCTGAAGGTCACCAACATCAAAGACCAATAATAGATAAATCCATGAAGATGAGGAGAAACCAGCACACAAAGGCTGAAAAGTGCAAAAGCCAGAATACCTCTTCTCCTCCAAAGGATCACAACTCCTCCCCTAGCAAGGGAAAAAACTGGACAAAGAATGAGTTTGATGAATTGACAGAAGTAGGCTTCAGAAGACGGGTAATAATAAAGTCCTCCAAGCTAAGAAAACATGTTCTAACCCAATGCAAGGAAGCTAAGAACCTTGAAAAAAGGTTAGAGGAATGGATAACTAGAATAATCAGTTTAGAGAAGAACATAAATGACCTGATGGACCTGAAAAACACAGTGCAAGAACTTTGTGAAGCATACACAAATATCAATAGCCAAATTAGTCAAGCAGAAGAAAGCATATCAGAGATTGAAGATCAACTTAATGAAATAAAGTGTGAAGACAAGATTAGAGAAAAAAGAATGAAAAGGAATGAACAAAGCCTCCAAGAAATATGGGACTGTGTTAAAAGACCAAACCTACATTTGATTGGTGTACCTAAAATTGACAGGGAGAATGGAACCAAGTTGGAAAACACTCTCAGGATATTATCCAGGAGAACTTCCACAACCTAGCAAGATGGGCCAGCATTCAAATTCAGGAAATAGAGAACACCACAAAGATAGTCCTCGAGAAGAGCAACCCTGAGACACATAATCATCAGATTCACCAGAGAGAAAGATGAGGTTACCCACAAAGGTAAGCCCATCAGACTACTAGTGGATCTCCCTTCAGAAATCCTACAAGCCAGAAGAGAGTGGGGGCTAATATTCAACATTCTTAAAGAAAAGGATTTTCAACCCAGAATTTCATATCCAGCCAAACTAAGCTTCATAAGTGAAGGAGAAACAAAATCCTTTACAGATAAGCAAAGACTGAGAGATTTTGTCACCAACAGGACTGTCTTACAAGAGCTCCTGAAGGAAGCACTAAATATGGAAAGGAAAAACTGGTACCAACCACTGCAAAAACATACCAAATTATAAAGTCCATTAGGACTATGAAGAAACTGCATCAACTAATGGGCAAAATAACCAGCTAGCATCATAATGACAAGATCAAATTCACATGTAACAATATTAACCTTAAATATAAATGGGCTAAATGAACCAGTTAAAAGACACAGACTGGAAAATTGGATAAAGAATCAAGACCCATCAGTGTGCT
>NW_016809843.1:106578-116808 GCF_001698545.2 Rhinopithecus bieti | reverse complement strand
CAATAAATATAATCCATCACATAAACAGAACCAATGACAAAAACCACGTGATGATCTCAATAGATGCAGAAAAGGCCTTCAAGAAAATTCAACACCCCTTCATGCTAAAAACTCTCAATAAACTAGGTATTGATGGAGCATATCTCAAAAAATCAGAATCTGAAAATGATCATTCTCAGCAAACTAACACAGGAACAGAAAACCAAGCACCACATGTTCTCACTCATAAGTGGGAGATGAACAATGAGATCACATGGACACAGAGAGGGGAAAGACACACACTGGGGCCTGCTGGGGGGTGGAGGGTGAGGGGAGGGAACTTAGAGGACAGGTCAATCAATAGGTGCAGCAACACCATGGCACACGTATATCTATGTAACAAACCTGCATGTTCTGCATCTGTATCCCGAAACTTAAAGTAAAATTTTTTAAAAAAGGAAAGAAAAAAGATAAATGCTGCTAATTTTTGTACATTGCTTTTGTAACCTGAAACTTTACCAAAGTCATTTATTAGGTCTAGGGGACTATGGCAGAATCTTTAGCAATTTTATGGTGTAGAATCCTATTGTTAGTGAAGAGACACACACATGCTGAGTTATGGTAAGACAATGCATTACTGATAGGCATTTAAACTGTAAATTGCTATACATTGCTGGAAATTATTGTGACAGTATTCATTAAGCACATTAAAAGAAGTAATATTCTTTGATTTAGTTAGTAGTCACCTAGCAATATAAAGAAAATAAGTAAATATGTGGAAAAAATTGATGTACACAATTATCAGAGAGATAATTCTAATAGTAAAAAGTAGTAAACCACCTAATTATTGAACAATACACTGATTAATTACATTATCATCCATTCATATGAGGTATTGTGTAAACACTAAAATTTATATATTTTGTGAACCCTAGAAAAACCATTTGTCATATTTTATGACAATCACAAAATAAAGAAAAATATACATGAAGATTTTAATAAATGCAGAAAGCATCCTTTCTGAAGAATGCTTAGTAACATGAGAAATTCTATCCACGGTGAACAGGCTGTAAGGAGGTCCCTCATGATCCCTTCCTCCTGGAGTTTAAACCTTTGTATAATCTTTCCCCTTGAGTATGGTCAGTAACTATGGCTTTCATACAATCAATAAAATACAGCACATGTGACAGAGTATCATTACTGTGATAATGCTACATAGTTCATAGCACCAATCTTGCTAGAGGACATAAATCCCCTTTCCAGATTTGATGAAGCAAACTGACATGTTGTGAGATTTTCCTATAGAGAAAGCCGCATGGCAAAAAAGTGAAGGGTATCTTCAGCAGATGGCCATTGAGAAATTCTGCCAGCAACCACTGGAGCTTGAGAGGAAATTCTCCTCTGGTTGAGCCTCAGATAAGACCACATCATTGGCCAATATCTTGGCTGCAGCTTTGTGAGATGCTGAAAGACAGGATCCAGTTAAGCTGTTATCAAACTCCTGATCCACAAAAACTGTGTGATGGTAAGTATGTATTCTTTCAATCAACTAAGTTTGTGTTGATATTTTAAGTGGCAGTAGATAACTGATATATTACAAAATACTAAATGAAAAAGCAGGATGAAAACTGTGTATTGTTCTTGTAGTTTTTCTCCATAAAAGCCGCAAAACCTCAATGACTTACAAAAAACATCTACTTTTAAATTGCATTACATGTTATAGGTTTCAGGGCACTGGTAGCTACTGTGACTCTGCTTAGTTTTCCTTACTTCTGATTTACTCTGTTCCATATATGTTCTGTTCCATATATGTTCCTTTAGCCAAGGACCCACCTTGGCTAAAGGAACAGCCCCTGTGTTAGGCATTCCTATCCTTGTGCTAAAAAGGAAGAGCATGAACTATGAGCTTAATCTGAACCACACAATAACATTTAAAACTTCTGCTCAGATGTGACTTACATTACATCCGTTTGTTATGGTTATAGGGTTGAAATCCCATTTCTCAGCTGGAGTATCAGGCTCTTCTCCTACAGGCTTCTCACAGTCCCTTGTTATGGGCCTTCTCGTAGGCCCTGTCTCAACAGTGAGCAGCAGGATTTCTCACACTGAATCTCCCTCATGATTCAAATCTCTCTCTCTCTTCCACTTCTATGACCAGCCAGAGAAATTCACTGCTTTTAAAGGGTTCACCTGATCAGGTCAGGTCCACTCAGATAATCTCCATCTATTGAAGTCAATTTACTTGGAACTTGAATTATATGTGTAGAATCCCATCCTAGTAGTACCTCAATTCATGTTTAATTGAATAACCAGTGGATGAGAATCTTGGGGAAGGAAGGCACCTTTAGAATTCTGCCCACCACACTTATTTACTACTTTTGTTATCAGAAAAAGAATAAATTTAAAAGATTCAAAAATACACTGCCAATTAAAACTGAGAGGAAGCAGGGAACACTCAACTTGGAATCAGACAAAGCCATTTTCAAATCATTTTTTATTCACCTACCTATATGCACTTTGGATAACTTATTTGACACGTGGGTACAATAATAATGAACTCGTTTGGTTGTTTTGGATACTACATGGGATAATGTTTGCAACATGCCTAGCATAGCCCCTAACTCTCCAATTGAAGGCTCTCCAGTACTGGAAGCTCAGATCTTGATTTTATAGTAAATTTTGCATCAAATAAATTCCTGATAGTGACCATGCAAGTAAAGAAAATCANAGAAAAAGAATAAATTTAAAAGATTCAAAATACACTGCCAATTAAAACTGAGAGGAAGCAGGGAACACTCAACTTGGAATCAGACAAAGCCATTTTCAAATCATTTTTTATTCACCTACCTATATGCACTTTGGATAACTTATTTGACACGTGGGTACAATAATAATGAACTCGTTTGGTTGTTTTGGATACTACATGGGATAATGTTTGCAACATGCCTAGCATAGCCCCTAACTCTCCAATTGAAGGCTCTCCAGTACTGGAAGCTCAGATCTTGATTTTATAGTAAATTTTGCATCAAATAAATTCCTGATAGTGACCATGCAAGTAAAGAAAATCAATAAAAGATTAGATAAGTAGACAGATCGATATATTTATATGGTAAATATGTACTTAGGATATATTTGTGACTTGATACAACCTGTTTATTAAGATATTATAATTCAAATTATTATAGAAAGTGCAGGATTCCATCTGTATCACATGTGTTTTCTTATTCTTGGCAAAGAGATTGAGTGTAAAAGAATATGAGATGTTTCTTTACTCAGGCTATGCTAGTTTTCTTCACAGTGCCTTGTAGCGTGTGCCAAAAGAGATGATGAGAAAGCAGGTCTGAAATAAAACCCATTTTTTTTCATAAAGAATTACAATTTATCTTTATTTCATTTCCAAGACCATTGCCGTAGTGTTTTAAAATAAATTTTACTTGGAAGATGATCAATAATCACGGAAGGAAAAGCAACAAAATACCTAATCAATGCCACTGATGTGTGGTTTTCTAACTAGCAAACGCAAAGCTAGAAAAGCAGTCTAAAATGTCAGTATCATATTATGTATCCACAGTAATAACTTTCATATCACCAAAATGAAATAGAACCACAAATTAGAAACTTATCACAGTACATATGGAAGGGTCCTGAGAAATATTCAAATTTAATGTCATCATTTCTCAGATGAGGAAACTGAGGTGTGGAGAGCAGAAGGTGTCTGCTTAGTACCTCACATCAAGTTCTTCTCTTGAGTTCTTTTTAGAGCAATGGGATAAACAGAAACCTTGTCATCTTTGGCAAGGTAATGACTGACTCATCATTTCTGTTGTTAACAAGATACTTGTCTACTTAGAACATTTCTTCCTCATAGTAACTTATGACCAGCTAGGTTGGGTACAAATACAGGAAATGCATATTCAATGAGTTTATTTTCTTCTTTCTGTTCTCCTTTCTTTATTCAATGTTCATAAGGTCTGCCCATACCCCACCCAATGTTTTCTTCTGCACCTCTTCTATCTCACCTGAATCTCAGGAAGGGTCATGATATACTCATTCACATTGAGATGCTTTCAACTGATAAGGCCCAAAACATCAGTTTTTCTAGACATATCTATGTGTTCATAGAAGACAAAGGAATGCACTTTATAATTGGAGAATCATCAGGTATCAGTTAGCTCGACTGGGAGAGGAGAAGGATTTATTCAAAGTGGAATGGGGTTTTAGACTAGTACAAATCACAGGCTGGAAATCATTGGAAAACACCATCTTTTCAAGCTCACTGCTAAAGCCTGTTGATATTTGGCAGGTTATAAATCTATAATTTGTATAACCCAAGGCTTTGCCAGAGGGCGATTCTCTGGCAATGTTTCCTTCTGGACACATGCAAAATACCTCACAGGAGTTGTTACACTGCCAGTTATTTTGGATGAAGACACAGCCATAAAATGGAAAAAGATCGTGTGGAGAGAGGAGTGCTCCTCATCAGATGGAAGTGCCCTAAAAAGGTTGTGCCATAGTTGGATCAATGCTGACATGTCTCAGATATAAAGAGGATGAAAAAGTGAGAAGAAAGCTTATCATTTTCATTACATATACCCTCTGGACGGTATATCCCCAGCCTTTCTTCCTTTCATGGTCCATATTAAGTCCTATTTACATCAGAGTTCTCATAACCTTCTCAGAGTTAACATGTTCAGTTAGGAGCAAGCGCCAGTAGTATATTGAGGACTTGAGATGGCTATAGAGTGTCTTTTGCCCAGCACAACAGTAGCCATAGCAGTGACCTGCAAAGTAGCATGGTCTTTCCCAAGAAATATAGTGTGAGCTTAGTGACCAAATACAAAAAGCATGGATTGAAAGAAGTTATATTTCCACTTAGGATGTAGAAAGCTGCAAGAGCGTGTTGCTTCTATCCTAACAATAATAAAAAACCACATAATTTACAAAAACATAACTATTTCTGAGTTGCTCAGTTTGCAAAGGTTTCAAAGCAACTAGATGAACTAAATTCCAAAGAGTGACAAGTCCCTTTGCCTTTGAAGAGAGGCAAAGAACATATACTATTTTACCTTTTAGAGAGCATGGGAGAAAGGGGTGGTCCACATAAAGCAGGCAAATAGAAAACAACTTGAATTTTAATGGATTCTTAAAATCTACTATGGGTTACTAATTAATCTAGAGTACTTGAAAGCCTCAGACAAAATGAGAGTCTGTCCTCACTCATAGTATGTTTTTTTCTGGGCCTTCACTAGCCGCTCATATGAAAAGTTGAAAGCAACAAGACCTAACAGGGTGCCCTTTATTTGTGTTGCAGGCAAATAGGTGGTGATAAGCTGCCACTGAGAGACAGGCAGAAAATCTTGCCTGCTTCCCTGGACTTGGTTCGCATCCCAATCATAAACCATCTGCTACAGGAAGAAGGGGAGGAAATCCTACTGCCCCAGGACAAAGTCCTATGATTTCTGGAAGAAAGGTAGACACAAGTTTCATCTGCCTTTGGGAAAACAGTAGAAAACCTTCTCAGCCCTAGGAGATAAGCTACCACTGGAAAAGGGGCAGAAAACTTGGTTCCATCCAATACACTGACTGATATGACAGAAAGATAGAGATTGACTGTCACCAGAAAAGAGGGCAGGAGCACTATGAAATCCCCATCTCTGGGACTCATGTGCACAGTGTTAAAAACTGAGGATGCAATTGAAGAATGAGGACCTCCCCTGCCAACAGCACAAGCCTCTTACTGAGTAACAAGCAAAAGCAGTCTACTGCTGAGAAAATGCAAGCATGTGGCAAGAGAACACTCTGTCGCACAGGCATACGAGGCTTGCCAAAAGCTGAGGGTGGAACAGGATTACCAAGACAATAATACTTCAAGCATTTTGAGCTCGACTACTGACTAGATTGACTCAACACCACGTATTAATAACAGCCTGACAAAAGAAATGGAATACACATTTCTGGGAAAAAATTACTACTACCTAATTAAGGAAATGCAAATTAAAATCTCAATTATATATCACTAATATGTACTAGAATGGTTACAAATAAAAGACATGGCAATAACAAATGCAAAGTGAAGAGATCTCTCATAGATTGCTTGTGGGGATGCAGAATGGACAACCACTTTAGAATACAGTTTTGCATTTTCCCATAAAGTTAAATATAGTCTTAACACATGGCCCAATAGCAATTCCACTCCCTGGTAAAGAAAATTAAAACTTGTATTTACACAAAACCTCTATATGAATGGTGAGAGTAAATGTATTCATAATCACCAAAACTGGAAGAAGCCATTTTCATCAGTTGGGGAAAGGATAAGAAAATGTGGTATATTCATACAATGCAAAATACTCTATATTGAAAGTGATAAACGACTTGTGAACTCAACAACATAAATTTATCTTATAAAAATTATGCTACATGAAAGAAGTTAAAAAAGACTACATCACGTATTATTCAATGTATATAAAACTATATAAAACTAAAGAAAAGGCAAAACAAGATCAGTAATGTCAGCAAATTGGAAGAATAGGAGTTCTTGTGCTTTACTCCCCAGCACAGAAATTCAACTGTCAACTACCCACAGGCAAGAATCCCATCCCAAATATCCCAGAATGTGTCAATAAGACTGAGACACTTGGATGCAAAACCAAGAAAAGCCACAATGAAATTATAAGAGAAATGGTTCTTTTTGATCACACTTCCCCTTTTCCTAGCTAGCACAGCACCACACAAAAAGAATGTGCCTGGTCCTATGGTTTCTACAGTGGGAAAAGTGAGTTGGAGGTGCCCATGAAGCTTCACTACCATGCTGAGCCCCTTCAAAGGAGGGTCACTCATATCTCAACCCACAGGGAACATTAGGAGTACCAGCAGCACTAGATCAGTTATTTCAGTCAGAAATAAAGAATGCCGGTGAGACACACAGTTACCAATTTGTGGATCTAGATGACTGCTATGCCTTCTGGCCAAGAAAGGCACCACAATAGAGAAGCTAACCAACAGCATCATGCTGCTGGAAATGTGGTCCATTGATCTTACAGGTTTGAATCCCTAGCAAGCTTCCCCACACAACCTAGGTGCTCTTGTTAAGTATTCCTCAGGTTGACAGGCAACTGTACATTGGTGATTACCCATAGAGGGAGCATGTGGACCGCACTCAACCCTAGTAGTGAAGAGAAAATCTAAGCTCTGGGGCTCACATTAATTCTTCCCCAGGTTAGAAAGTAATTGCAGGTCAGTGATTACGTGTGGGGTGAGCATGAGACCATGCTTAATCTTTGCAGTGAAAAGGTAAAACAACCAAGTTCCAATGCTTACATTCAGTCTTTTTCTGACTGGGAAGCAACTGAAGGCCAGAAATTACTCACAGAGAAAGCATCTGGCTTCACTCAACCCCAGCTGCAGAGTGGTGACTTCACCAAATTTCAGTGCTGTGCTGAAGCCTACCCTAGGCCAGGAGGCAAGCCCAAGTCTAACATATCCATGGACCAGAGCCTCTGGGTTTTCCCACCCCATGTGGCTGAGTAGTAACCCCAAAGACTTCAACCAGTCTTGAAGTCCACAACACATACTTGCTCAGCTACAGATTCTAAACAACAGTACCATTGAGCCAGGGATGACGGCCTTCAACCTTACCTGCTCAGAGAAAATTACAGATCACTGGCAATAACATCACCTGATGGCAGAGTTCAGCCATTGATTTCACCAGACCATGGAATACAGCCAGCATTACCATTCAACCTCAGACCACAGGAGGTGGTCCAGCCCATCTAGAGAATCTGACACCAAGGTCTGCCTGTTTGGCATTACTGTCAACTCATACAGAAACCCAGGATAGACTAAATAGTAAAGATCTATCACCACCAAGGAACACCTGCAAAGGCTGGAGGAGTCAGCCGTTTTCTCAAATGTGCATGCTTCAACATAAGGACACAACAATAAAGAAAAATCAGGGAAATATAACACCACCAAAACAAATTAATAAAGCTCTAATAATGGACCCAGAAGCAATGAAGATTTATTAGATGACCGACAAAGAATTCAGAATATTAAGGAAGTTCATGGAACTATAAAAAGTAATGGTAGAAAACTAAATAAAATTTGGAAAACAATTCATGAACAAAATGAAAAGTTTGGCAACATATTAGAAACAATTAAAAATACAAATAGAAATCCTAATGATAATGAACACAATCGCTGAACTAAAAAAAATCAATAGAAAGCTTGAAGAGCAGACTTGATCAAACAGAAGAAGAATCAATGAGCTTGAAAACAGAACTTCTGAAATTATTCAATCAGAGGAGCAATGCAATATAATAATGAAGAAAGCCTGTGGGAATTATGAGACACTATCAATTGAACTACCTTTTGCCTAATAAGAGGTATTGAAGAAGAAAAGGCCTAGAAAGGATATTTCAGTGTATAAGGGCTGAAAATTTCCCAAATCTGGGGAACGATGACAGCATCTGAATACAGGAAGCTCGGATGCCACCAATCAAATTTAACCCAAAAGATGCACCAAGTGGCATTATAATCAAATAATCAAAATCAAAGGTGAAAACACTGAAAATAGCAACAGATAAATAACATACCACTTTTAAAGTAACCACAATAAAACTTTCAGGGAATTTATTGGCAAAAACCTGCAGTCCAGGAGTTAATAGAGTGATATATCCAAAGTGCTGAAGGGAACAAAAGAAGGAACAGCCCACCAAGAATATTTTACAGACACAGCTGTCATTCAGAAATGAGGATAAAATTACAACTTTCCAGGACAAACAAAAGTGAAGAAAGTTTGTCACCAGTAGCCCCCCTTTATTAAAATTGCTAAAGGGAGTCATTTAATCTAAATGAAAGGCTGCTAATTAGTAACAAAAACGTTTGAAAAAAATTCAATGATGTAATACATAGTCACACTCAAAATTCTCTAATTCTATAAGTATAGTGTGAAAAGTAATTTTATCCCTACTAGGAGGATTCAAAGAAAACCCTAAAAGTAACTACTATAGCTACAATAAATTGTTAAGAGATACAAATTACAAAAGTAAGTGTAAATGTTGACATCATATTATAAAAGGTTAGGGAGGTAGTGAAAATGTGAAGTTTTGTATACAATTAAAGGAAAGTTATTATCAGCTTAAAGTGAACTGTTATAAACACATGAACAGATAGAGCGCAAAAATACACACAAGGTCTTTCATAGGGTGGAGGGTAGGAGGAGGGAGAGGATCAGGAAATATAGCTAAAGGGTACTAGGCTTAATACCAGTGATAAAATAATCTGAACAACAAACCCCATGACACAAGTCTATCTATGTAACAAACCTGAACATGTAGCCCTGAACTTAACATAAAAGTTAAAAATATATTTTAGGTAAGCCTTATGGTAACCACAAAGGAAAAACCTATAGTGGTTGCACAAAATATAAAAGAAAGTATTCAGAGAATACAAAAATTTATTAAGCCACAGGGAAGAGAGCAAGAGAGGAAGAAAGAAATAAGTGACCTACAAAACAATCAGAAAACAAATTATAAAATTTCTGTAGCAAGTCCTCACCTAAAAATAATTACCTTGAATGTAAATGAACTGAATTTGCCTATAAAAAGACATAGGACCAGAAATACCATTTGACTCAGCAATCCCACTACTGGTATACACCCAAAGGAATATAAGTCATTCTATTCTAAAGATACATGCACACATATGTTCATTGTAGCATTATCCACAATAGAAAAGACATGGAATAAACACAAATGCCCATGAATGATAGACTGGATAAAGAAAATGTGGTACATATACACCATGGAATACTATGCAGCCATAAAAAGGAATAATATCACGTCCTTTGCAGGGGCATGGATGGAGCTAGAAGCCATCATCCTCAGCAAACTAACACAGGAACAGCAAACCAAACACTGCATGTTCTCACCCATAAGTGGAAGCTGAACTGAGAACACATGGACACGGGAAGGGAAACAACACCCAGTGGGGTCTGTTGGAGGGGGTGGTAGGAAGGAGAGCATCAAGATAAATAGCTAATGCTTGTGGGTCTTAATACCTAGATGATGGGTTGATAGGTGGAGCAAACCACCATGACACACGTTTACCTGTGTAACCTGCACATTGTGCACATGAACCCAGAACTTAACATAAAATAAAATTAAATTTAAAAAAAGAATAAAAAAAAAGGAAAAGGAATTTGCAATTTTACAAAAGGGAAAAAAAAAAAAAAAAAAAAAAAAAAAAAAAAAA
>NW_016809843.1:89724-104314 GCF_001698545.2 Rhinopithecus bieti | reverse complement strand
ATAATTTGTAACTGACTCATTGTATTCAAGTTGATTTTGCTAAAGTCCTTGGAAGCATTTATTTCTCTAAGCAGTTTACTATCATTTAACATTTTTCTTTAACATTATAAATAAGATTGCATTTTCTGCATATAGAGTCTAAAAGGAGAGTTAAGTCCACGATGTATTAAATTATTATAAAAATTAAATAATTAAGGCTTGAGCAACTTTAATAAGAAATACCTTTATAATGTATTGATTACATGCAAGCAAGGCAAAACTTCAGAAGCATTGGAAAATAATAAAAAATAACTAGACATCTAGCAAATACATTGTGCTAGACAGTACCAACACAACTGGTTTATTTGAACAAATTAGCATATTTTGTTAAAACAAAACAAAAAACTCTCAAGTTGTTTGACAGAATTAACTCATCATTTTCTTTTTTCTAACTGGCTGATCCCATACCCTTAAGGTAGCTGAAATATATTTGGTTTCTTAAAACTTATATTTATTTGAACCAACAGATTTTTAAAAAATGGGATGATATGATTGTCTTTGAAAAGATATTTTGAAAGACCAGATTATTCATCCGTTCTCAAGAAATTATGTAGGTCATTTTGTGTGTTGAAGATAAAATTTTTTGCTAGCTTTACTGAGCAGTGGTTGACAAAATTGGTATCTCTTTAAGACATAAACTATGATGATTATATATATGTATATATTGTGAAATGATTACCACAATCAAGTTAGCTAACACATCCATCATCTCACATACTTACCATTGTGTGTGTGTGTGTGTGGTGAAAACATTTAGTGTCAACTCTCTAGGCAAATCTCAAGTACATAATGCAGTATTATTGACTTTAGTAACCATGCTATAAATTAGACCCTCAGAACTCATTCATCTCACGATTGAACGTTTGTACATGTTGACCAAACTTTCTTCTTGTTCCCCCGACCCAAAGACCCTGTGAATCACCATCCTACTCTCTGTTTTCATGAGTTTGACGTTTTTAGTTTCTACATATAAGGTCACATAGTATTTGGCATTCTTTATCTGATTTATTTCACTTACAGTAATGCTCTCAAGATTCATCCATGTTGGTGCAAAAGGCAGGATTTCATTCTTTCTTATAGCTGAGTGATATTTCACTGTGTAGACATACCACATTTTCTCTGTCCATTTATCCATGGATGGACATTCAGTTTGTTTTTCTATCTTGGCTAGTGTGAATAATGCTACAATAAACATGGGAATGCAGATATCTCTTCAATATACCGATTTCCTTTCTTTCAGATATATACCCAGAAGTGCGATTTCTAGATAATATGGTAGTTATATTTTTAATTTTTTGCGGAATCGTCATACTGTTTCTGTAATAGCTATGCCAATTTACATTCCCACCAACAGTGTGCAAAAGTTCCCTCTATACCCTCACAAACATTTTTTACCTCTTGTATTTTTCATATAGTCCTCCTTACAGGTGTGAGGTGGTTTGGATTTTCATTTCCATGATGATTAGTGATGTTGAGCATCTTTTCATATACCTATTGGTCACATGCATGTCTTTTTGGAAAACATCTATTAGGGTTCTTTGCTTATTTTTAGACAAGGTTATTTGTTTATCTATTTGGTATTGGGTTGTATAACTTCCTTATCTAATTTTGGATATTAATCCCTAGGGCAAAATTTTCAGATCTTGAAACTTCAAGAACATAAGGCTGCTAAGAACACAAAGAAGCAGTATATATACATACATGTAATAATTAGAGAAAAATACACAGTAGGCTTCATCCATTCATTATTTTATTCATCTACTCAAGTAACATCTTTCAAGTGCTTATTGTAACAAGTTCCAAATTGTAAAAATGCATGAGGAAATTGTTATCTAAGGGCACTCAGTCTAGTGGAGAAGGCAGACTTATGAAGAGATAACTGAAATATGAGAGGTAGGCATAGTAGCCAGGTATCATAATTTGGAATTCTTTGTAAGAGATGATAATGACCTAATATGAGGAGATGTCTGCTGGGAACATGAAGAAAAGATAGATTTTGAGAGATACCTAGGGAGCATCATTGATAGTATGTAGTGATCCTATGATATTGGAAGAAAAAGGGATAGGGTTTTATCAATTTTCTACTTTTGTTTACTAGGCATTCTTCTGCCATCTGCTGAGACAGGAGACTCAGATGGAGTGGTAGATTAAGGTCTGAGTGCACAAACAATGGGTTCATGTTTTGATATGTTCACATGAAGTGTTTGTGGAATATTTAAAACTATGTATTAGGCTAGGTTCGGTGGCTCACACCTGTAATCCCAACACTTTGGGAGGCTGAGGCAGGCGGATCACGAGGTCAAGATATCAAGACCATCCTGGTCAACATGGTGAAACTCCATCTCTACTAAAAATACAAAAATTAGCTGCATGTGGTGGCGCATGCCTGTAGTCCCCGCTACTTGGGAGGCTGAGGCAGAAGAATCACCTGAACCCGGGAGGAGGAGGTTGCAGTGAGCTGAGATCGCGCCACTGCACTCCGGCCTGGCAACAGAACAAGATTCTGTCTTTTATATCTATCTATATATATATAGATATAGATGTATCTATCTATCTATATATGTGTAATATATAATAAATATATAAATATATTATATGCAATATATAATATATATTATATATATCCAGCAGATGGAAAGCTAATACATATCTGTAAATGGGTAGAGCAATCAGAAATATGGTTATGAATTTGGGAATAATTAGTGCACAAATGACAGGTGAGGCCATATAATACTAGTGTACCAAGAGAAAATGAAAGAGCCTAGAGAAATACTTATTTCAAGGATCATAGAGAGGAACATGAGCCCCCAAAACAGACTGAGAAAAGGCAACTAGAGAAGAAGAAATTTCAATGAGTGCGATATCACAGGAATCAAGTTAAAACACTGTTTTGAGGAGAAGGGAATAGCCAACTGTGAAGGCTGCTGCTAAGAAGTCAAGTAAGACGAAGATTGTACAATATTCTTTTGCTTTAGAGTCATAGAATTCTTCAGTGACATTTATGAGTTTCAACAGACTTGTGCAGACAGAAGCCAAAATGAAGTAAGTTGAAGAGTGAGTAGGAAGTGAGGAGGCATAGATGTTGAATTTAGATAGCTCATTAAAGACATCTGGCTGTGAAATTGAATAAGAAGGATAACCTGTAACCTGGATGCTATAAAAAAGAATCCAGGAAGGTTTTTGTTTGGTGCTGTTTTGGAAAAATACTTGAGCAAAACTATTTGTTGATAAGAAAGGCTCATAGAGAAAGGCTACATAATCAAGAGAATGGACGTAGGGTAAAGTAAGGCGATTTAATTTTTTGCAACTTCTTAGTGACTTAAGATTTTTGGTGAGCTTTTGCTCAGACATTAGGCTTTATTTATTTATGGATTCAAAAACATTTACTAAGTTTCCTCTGTGACAGGCTCTGTGTGAAAATCTAACAATCTAGTGATGTTTGCGTAAGGGGAAAGATAAAGCAACAATTCTGTAGCGTATACTAAGTGCTCAAGCTAGTGTTGAGAAAAGCAGGGTGCTATACAGGAGTGGTGAGAGATCTTCAATGCTGAATTTGTTCTCCTTATACTTTGAGGTTTATAAAAACAGCTTAGGTTAGTTCTGTTGACATTCCACTAGTCAGAAATCTATCACGGGTACCTTACCATTACTTCCAGGAGACTGAGAAACATTGTTTTCATTTAAACTCAGGAAGAAGAAATTCTGATGAACGCAAAACAATTTATCACACCATCTTAGTTTAAATTCTCCTGAATGCTGAACCCAAGATAAAGACCAAAGTGCAGGTAGTTTATTTGGGAGTTACCAGGAGCAGGAGTAAGGGAGCAGAGAGAAGATAGGAAGGTGGAAAAATAAATATGCCGATCTAAGGTATATAACTGAGACCCTCGCTGTGGGCAATAGGGGCTCAATTGTGTTGAGACTTCCTGAAAAGTGCAGAGAATGACTGCCAGAATTTTCCACCTGATGAACAGAGGCAATATAACATCTCTTGTCCCTCACTGGTTAAAAATTACTCTTCAGGCTAATAATCTCCCCTTTGTGATATGTGGAAACAATGTTCTTATTCCTGTGCTATTGGAGAAGGCCCTGGGAAGAAAGCAGAGAGACATTGTGGCAAATTTTTGAGGTGAGATGCTGCCAGCATGAGCTGAGTCTGAGCTCACATGAAATTGTCCACTGAAGCTGTAGGTGAAATAAGATGTGGGCTGAGCAGATGTGATGTGGAGAATCAGAGGAATCAGCTACACTGTACAACTATGTTTTAACAAAAATAAAGGAAACAAAATATCTTTTTGTCTAAAGATGTCCTCGATAGTCACTGTGACCTGAAAGCATCTGAATAAATTGTTTTAATATAACACTTTAATTTTATGATAAGGACCCTGTCTTGGTTGTATCTTTGGACTGCAAAATTAACTGGAAAGTAAAATAGAAAACTGAGCATTTGTTCAAGCAGTGTAATTACATAGATCACTCATCCAGGTGACCTAGACCCAAGCTCATTCTGTCTTTCTAGGTCTCTATTCCCAGATTGTTTACTTAATTATCTCAGTTCTCCATTCCACTCACTTCTGTAGAAATTGTTGAAAGATTCAGTGCTCATTCCATTCTTTAACTTGGTCTACAAATGTGTTTGTTTATTAGTTATTCAAATGAGAGTGGGGGAAGATCTGTGGAAATTTCCCCACATTTTTTCTTTAGAGGTACCCTATAATTTTTCTTTTATAATTTTAGATTTGAATTTGACAGGTAATTAGTCATATCATGAGGCAAGGTAGTCAAACCCAGCAAACGTAATGTAAGATTCTCTTTGTGGTTTTAATGAATTATCAGTATACCTTTCAAAGGGCATATTCAGTGTGGTGCTGAGACAGTGCAGCCATGCTCTCTTTTCTCTCCTCTTGTCATTGCTTCTGGTTAGTGCATTATGGTTTGTTTATGGTTGATACTTTCAAAGACATTATGATATATTGACTCCAGTTAGTTTGCTGTATATTCACAGTAGCCTTACCACAGTAATGTGTGCATTTTTGTGTATGTGTGTGTATGTAATCTTCCATTTAAACAAATCTATAAAAGTCACCCTTCATCCATTTGGTTGTGGATTTTTTAAAATGGAAATTTATATATTATTGATATAGGTTATTTTTTTAAAAGCCTTAAATTTTATCTAATTAGAAAACTTGCAAATTGTCTGGCTTCTTCCTTTCTATGCTCCTGCAGTACCTGTTCTTCAGGATCTGTATCCCTATCATGCCTTTGTCATGTTTTATTATAATTGTTTATTTTCTTATTTGTTCCTACATTACACTTGAAACCCACTATCTCAGTGACAATTAGTAGGGTCTCAGTAAATGTTTATTAAATGAGAAAATGATTAAATAGTGGATAATTTGAATAGCTGGATTTTTTTTTTTTTTTTCATTTAGAACACCATGCTTCTTTTGGGATGTTGCTCATGAGTAAATCCATACTGGACCCTCCAAAGGATTACATAAGTGTAAATACACAGAACAAAGCCTACAGCTGATTCACATGAGAGGAGATAAAATGCCACTGAGCTGTGCATCTGAATGGGAACCGTTATGCACCGTCATACCACGTTATACGCTGCAGGGGACACTGAGGACCTAGGAAAGTGATGCTTGCCAAGGTTCAGCAACACACTAATTCAGTGGTGCGAGGATGCACGGCTTTTCAATCCATCGACAGACACAACATAAGAACGCCTCAAAAGATGGTAGCTAAAAATGGTGATAAAAATATTTTAAAGGTAAAATAATGTGGTTCAAAAGATAGAATATTGCACTTTAGACTAGCAGTGAGTTCGGGGCTTAATCTAACATCCCGAGTGTCAGGAGTGACGGGCAGCATCTCACAGAAATAATTTCTGAGAAATGAAAACATTGAATAGAATCTATGAGCTGTGAGAAGAGGGGAAAGAGCAGTGAATCAGTCACTTCATTTTTGAGATTCAGCAATTTTTCATTTCCGCTGAAATTAGGGTGGATCTTCTTTTATCGACAGGGATCTCTGAAGGTCTTTTTAAATAACATGCTTTATTTGTATACAATTAAAATTAGCAAACTTGTTTTTATTAGGCTTTTTTTTTTCATAATTTACCGACCCACACTTACTCCTACTTCCTTTTCTGATTTATTACGCGAGCAGTTTTTCTCTGAGCAGAATAAAATGTATGAAGGTCTTTCACACAGGTCGAGTGACCATTTTCGAATGAATTCGAGAGGGTTTTTCTCCTGCTGCCTAAGCAATCTCTATCGCGTAGCAGAAAGATGATCCCATCTATGAACGGGAAGCCAAGTGATGAAATAATTATCATAACGTTTGTGGCTGTGAATGGAAGTCATTCTGCAGCACTGCTTAAGTGTTTATTTTTCTAAAAGGACTCTTCGTATTAAATGCTCCTCCATTCTATTATTCCCAACTAGTGGAAATTTATTGTGAGTATTTAAATCTCAAAGATGAGCTACATTCTCAATCTACATCTCATGTTTCTCAGCTGAGTCTCTCCTTTAAATAATATATGCATTTTCTGTATTTACATTCCGATTCATTTTTCACACTTTCACAGTCTAAGATGAGAACCATACATTTCATAGTTCTTGACCTATTTTAAAGTTGTATCAATTTTTTTTTTAACCTTTGGCTTTGTCCAGCAGGAACCACCACTTTAGATTGAATCACATTACAATTATTTTCTAAACTAAATCCAAATTGGATTGCAGTGGTATTTTGTGCCTAATCAACTTAAAATAAGTACTTTTCAACTAATTCTGCTTTTATGTTTTTTTCTTTCTAGATACATTTGCTCTTATTATAAGGGCTTTGTCAGCTGAAACTGTAGAATACAGCTAATACTATAATGTCCTGTTCAACAATTATTTCCAGTTTGTTTTAAAATAAATCTGTGAAAATATTTGCTGTCATGTTTCTAGCCCTCTGTGGCCTCAAACTGTCATGCTGAATGACCTCCTGTTGTTGTAGTGCACCAATTTTAAGTGATTTCACTTTCTCCCATAGAAATCACTAGTTTGATAAGCTTATAGAGAACATCCAATTCAATATCCTTATATCATAATCAAGAAAACTGATGTCCAGAGGGGTTAAGTAAGTTCTCCAAAGTCACACAGCTTGATAGTAACTGTATCTAAATTAGAACTCAAGGATCTTAACTTCTGCATTGGGGCTCTCTCCATTCTATTATCATGTATCGATATCACTGTCTAACAGAGATGCTTTAAGTTCCAACGTATTTGTCATATTCTTATTATTTTAACCTTTTAGTTTTGTGAAAATAAATATAATGTAATCTACCCTGATCCTATCATCCCAAATCATCTACACTGTCAATAAAAGACGTATTAATTCCCATGTATGGCAGAAAGCACATTAACTAAGTATTTTAATTTGGATTAATGACACCACTTAGAAAAGAAGGCCACATCATGTATTATAACTGGTCTTCATAATAATTTCAAGTAAAGCCCAACAGATGTACAGTTATAGCCATGTTGTGTTATGAGTGTTTCAAAATAGTAATTAAATGAGTGGTTCTGGACAAGACATTAGAACCAAGATGATAAAGTCAGTAACGCAGATCCAACCTTCACCCTCCCACACACACAGTCAAAGAAGTCCCTGTATTAAGTATTGGTAGTATTGTTAAGTGTTACTATTTTGTTTTCAGAAGTAGGGTACTCCCCATGTTTCCAAGTGTTAAGATACATTTTAAAATGTTTTATGAATTAAGACAAAAATTACATGGTGTTATAATGACATTTAGAGGCATTCAACAACAGAGTAATATAACAGTTCTATGGTTATGGAACACAGAAACCTCTGGCTTTCCGATAAAAATATGTGTAACCAAATACAAAAGTGAGAATGGTTATGTACTCATGGATACTAAAGAAAACACACCCTGTGTGTCTAAAACTAGTGTGTATTTTCCAAATGAATGACACATTACTAAGATGAGCAGAGTATCGGCTTATAGCTGTGATGCTGTCCATCTGCTGTCCTTAAAGTCTCCATGCAGTCTTTGAGGTGAATACAAAGGCAAACTCAAAGGAGGTAAGCAAAATCTTTTTCAGGGAAAGAAGGGTATATATGAAAATGAATCTATCAATTAACAAAGCAGGTTTACTTTTGTTGATGTACTCACACATATTTTGAGACATTAACTTGTCATTCTGTCAATACATTCTAGTTTGTGTCCAGCTTTTAAACAATTAAGAGGTAGTTTTATCATATGGAAATAAGCAAAGCTTTTTGTAGAGCAATAATGAACAAAAGCCAATGCCCCAGATTTTGTTTATTCAATTAAAGAATAACTTGTATATTCGAAAAGAAGAATTGAGGAAATTACCTGGAGAAGTCAATGATCACAGCACCCATCACTCAATTATGTGGACAGGTCATCAGAAAGAACATTTTATCAAGTGAAAGGCAAGCCAAATTAGAGAGATAATTGCTTAAATTTCCCCACTCATTTTTCATGTGTAAGCACAATACTTTGTATTCTATACTGAAAACATTGTTATTATACTTTAAGTTCTAGGGTACATGTGCATAACGTGCAGGTTTGTTACATATGTATACTTGTGCCACGTTGGTGTGCTACACCCATCAACTCGTCAGCACCCATCAATTCATTATTTATATCATGTATAACTCCCAATGCAATCCCTCCTCCCTCCCCCCTCCCCATGATAGGCCCCAGTGTGTGATGTTCCCCTTCCCGAGTCCAAGTGATCTCATTGTTCAATTCCCACCTATGAGTGAGAACATGCAGTGCTTTCAATCAATATACTGGAAGCATCTAGAGAACCTGTTAAAATATAATGTTATATGTATACGTTCTCATTATGGGATACATAAATATGTATTTGTAACCAGCTGTTCAGGTGATTTTGATGCATCTCGGCTGGCCAACATCAATTAATGTTTGGGAATTATTAAACTACATCATAGCAAATATTTAACAGTTGAGTTTCACTAGAAGGATTCTTATATATTTGATAGTTTACAATCAAGCATTTTATCTGAATCCTCTTACAACACTATTTATATATCATGGAAATTGATAGAGAGAAAACTATTTTCTCTAAAACTCCTGATCAGAGCTGTCCCAGTCTGGTATTTTCATAGCAGCACAGCTGGAGATTTGAGTACTTCAAGATCTATGCAAACTGCTATCTGGTAGAAGGGCTATTGGCTTGAAACTTCTCTTTGGAGCAAACTTCAAAAATAGTTGGTTGGGTACAGACTGACTGCTTTTTGGTAGGACTAAATGAATGTATTTTCACATTTGTCATAACAACCTTCTCTCACTAAAGGACATGTTGACATTTATGAGATTTCTGCACAGCTAATCTGATACAGTTATCAAGATGACTAAATTAACAAAATTACCATAGTTGTTATACACAAAATTACTCAAATTCTTAGGCAACTATTACTGAAAAAATACCAATTATCCTCAAACCATTTGTGAAGCTGTGACTTGGAAAGCATCATATTTTAATTAAGAAAATAATAATTTCATTTTCAAATTTTGATGTAATTTAGCTATTTCATTTGTCTGAATTAATGGCATATTTTCACGATTTATCACGTTACTGATGTAGTCAAACATTCTGCAGTGGTGTAATGGTATCCTGAAACGACAAGCTTTCTAGAAGGAAAAAATATGTATCATTTAACCAATTTGCGTGGCATTTTCAGTCACCCTGACTTCTTTCAATCCACCAAAATGATGTCACTCTATAAAGAATCAGGAAGATATGAATACAGTTGGCTCTCAGAAGCTGGTGTGATCTGTCTTCAATACAATATTGGCTGTCTGTTTTAAGGCTACAGCTATCAAATGGTAAATAAGGTGTGATTCTGCTCATTTCCTTATACTATCAAACCAAGAATTGTTAGGAACTGGGAAAACATGAAGAAGCGACTAGGGGAGTTGTGAAAAGATTCTCTGAGGAAGTAATATCTTAACTGAATCTCATAAGGTAAATTTGTGGACCACACTTTTATAAACCTCACATAAGGTGTTTGGTTGGAGAAAGAAGAGAAGAGGAGTACCAAGGACCAGGTCCTGGAGGAACTTGAATGGTATGATTAGGAAATTGGATATTACACACGTTGTTAATGGAAGACCACTGAAGTGTTGAAGATGACTGGATGCAGGGTGAGATAATACATTGGGTGAGGTGGGAACAGGACTGCAGGCAGGAAGTGATATGAGGCAAAATTCAAGGAGCCCATACACTGCTTATGGAGATAGACTTATAAACAAAGGTTTACCTTAATACAAGGCAGTAACAGTTTTAATAAAGGCATAAGGTTGTGAATTGCTTTCTAGTTTCCTGTTATGTGTGCACAACAAGATTATAAGCTTCATGAGTTGAATGTGAGAACTTTGAATGTCACCAATTGCACAGATATATCTAAATAATCATATGGTGGTATTGAAAAGCAAAATATACAAGTATGTTACTGAATGTTTCCATTTCAACCTGGAGCATAATTTTATGGAGAATATCTCCACGTGATACTTAAAGAAATAATGAGTTGTATCAATTAAAAGCACATGGAAATCAACCTGGACTATGAATTTATTAACTTGTTAGTATATAAAAATGATAGATATGTCTATAAATTTATTACCATTTACAAATTATTTATACGTTTCTGTTCTTTCTTTGCAAAAGGGTGACCAAAGTTTCTGAATACTTACAAATGTTTTAATTATGAAGGAATAATTACACTATTTTAATAATACTGGAAAAGTAGTTTATAAGTACCCATGTAATAACATACTACAGAGGACATGATTTGGATTTGGTTATACTCCCAAGTCAATTTCTCATAACCAAGCCCTCTATTATCAACACAGGTATTACTCAGCTCTACAACTAAGTAAAAATAGTATGTTCTCTTTGGAAAGCATTTGAAGAATTGGATGTATTTATTATAACACAAAATGCACTCACTTTTGTATTAAATGCACTAAACACAGTGCATAAAATTTACTAGCATTAGAAGATTAAATAATTATGTTAAAAGCACTGTTGTATATAAAATACATATAAGATGAAAACAAATTTGATATTTGGACTAAATTTTTCTTGGTGTTTTAGCCTTTGCCCCTTGTTGCATAAATGATGTTTTAAATATTCTTCAACCTCAAATATTTGGTTAAATGAAGAGAAGGTAATTCATGTGCATAGGACAGAGTATGATCTTTATGTGGTGGGAAGCCTTTATATAAAAAAGGATAAATGTAATTGATACTATGCTGAAGTAACAATACCAAAAATTTTAGTGATGTATTACAACTATGGCTTATAATTTGCTCACTCTACATGCTCAACACAAATAGGGAGTAAGACAGGGTGGGTAGGGTAGTTCACAGCTAAATGGATGGTTCACCATCTTATGATGCCACCATTTCAACTGGGAGCATCCAGTGTATCAATGTTAGGCAAAGAGAGAGCACGGACACTTTCGCCTAATACTGACTTTCTTGGAAGGGAAGTGATGCTCCAAGAGCAATGTCTTATATGATTTTGTATCTCTAATGGCTATGAAAATGCCTGACACACAAGCATTCATTAAGAAAAATTGTTAAATGATTACTTTACCAGAATCCACAGAAGAGTGAGAGTTAGAAATGTTTAAATGGAAGTTGTAACTTCATTGAAAACCATAAAAATACTAGATTGATTAGACACNTAGTTAAAAGAAATCCAAAAGTTGGATGACAAACTGAATTGACATAGTTAACTAAAGAAAGCTGTCAACAGCCCACTGATTCTTAACATAAATTCCATCAAACTTGCTGAATCACACAATCTGTGCTGTTTTGGTACCCATGAAAGTGTAACTCCAGAGATGGAAAGCACCTTAGCAAGTATTCAGTGTAGAGATTGTACTGGCAAGGCACCACTCCACAATCTTCTGCTTGTAAGTGAACTGATTTCCATAAAGACAATTAGCTATATATACACATGTATATATGTATATGTGTATATAATATACACTATGGGCTTACAGTGTGAAGGTGCTATGCTATGAACTTTATATGCATTATCTAATGCATTCTTTACAGAAAAACTGTAATGTAGGAAATATTCATCTTATTTTACAGGCTTAGAGATGTTAAGTAACATGATAATGGTTAGAGTTGATAACTGGGTCCAGAAAAGTTTGACTCCAAATCTAGTGCTGTTAACCCCTGCACCTAGCTGTTGTGTTATAATGCAATCATGATAGAGGACAGTGACCATACTGAACCAGAATACTCAGAATCTTTCTGAATACAGTGACTCAAACAACTTCTTCTAATCAGTGGTGATTGCTAAAAAAGGTGAAACTTATTTTCCTTCCTTGT
This sequence comes from Rhinopithecus bieti, assembly GCF_001698545.2. NCBI lineage: Eukaryota > Metazoa > Chordata > Mammalia > Primates > Cercopithecidae > Rhinopithecus > Rhinopithecus bieti. The sequence continues at coordinate 91,857 of NW_016809843.1, read as the reverse complement.
CAACTCCCTTAACTTACATGAGAAAATTGGAGCCCACAGACAAACTTGTCCAAGTTTAAGGGAGATAGCGTTAGAAAGAGAAATAGGAGGACTTGACAATCCTGATTCAGAAATGTCAGGCTCTTACACCAGGATATCCATGGAGATCTCAGCTCCAGCAAGGGCAGCAATTCAGAAATCAGGGACACTCGTTTTTCATCTGAAAATGAACCTGAAATGGGGCCAATACTCACGGCACAGAGTATTCAAACATTTCTAGAAGACTCAGTGAACGTGTCTGCACGTCACACATAGTAGATTTGCCAAGGATCACGCACAGTTTCAGGGATGGATCAGTGGCTACATTAGTGTGATTGTCTCCAACTAAGCTACATTGTGTCTGGTGCCTCAGGTCACTTGAAAAGGCTGACTCACAGAGAAGAAGAAAAGCCAGCGAGTTGTAGAAAGGAAAATTCTAAAGGAAAGGAAGAAGGGATAACAAACAGAAAGGAGAAAAAAACAGAACAAAAGGTAAAGTTATAAAAGAGATGTGATGCTTATTGGTAGAGAGAGGCTTTACAAAAACTCTCATGCCATCCTTGTTCTCAAAGTTAGTCATTTTTACCCTCGACTTTATCACAGACGAAGTATATCCCTTCAGTTCAAGGCTATCGCTTCTTCAGTGCGTTTCAGTGCAAGATCTCCTTTTCATTTTTGTAATTACTAGTTCTGCATGGCCGAGATTTCACCTTTTCCTACCTATCCATTCTCCGGTTTGCTAGGTCACTGTTTTGAGGGCCCTAAAGTGTACCAAGGGCCCTTAAAGGCAAGCTAAGTGCCTGTTTTCTCTGTCAGCTGGAAGCTACACGGAGTCCTCTCCTCTGATGATTTTAGAAGCACTCTCCTGCTCAGAAATGAGAGCTGTCTTTGAATGAGGAGTTTCAGGTTTGCAGAAGTACACACTCTTTCTAGCAAACTCTTTGGGCTTTTAAACTGATGGTGACAAGAAATACGGTTGCTGAACGTCTTCACGGTAACTTTTCCTACAATCCATTTTCTGTTCACGCATTGCCCTCTTCACTTTGCTAAGAAAGCTACAAGAAAGCACCTCTTTCTCTGGCATCACATTGTGTTAGCAGAACAGAACTGTTGAATGAAAGATGGAAATTAGCGAGAGAAATTCTACATTAACCTTAAGAGCATTTGACAGAACATCAAATTCTGTGTAATTTAAATAGCTGAACAGAACAAGCAGAGTTTAATTAAAGGAAAACTATGAGCTGCAAACTTCAGAAAATGATTCTAAAGGGTTGTGAACAATATTTTCACTTAGCTAATTTTATTTTTAAGACTCTAAGACTATTATTCTGAGTATCTAACATCACAAAGTCAAGAGAGCTGTAGATGTCAGCCCTGGCAAAACACATTCCAATATGTGAGTTTTAAACTAACCTTTCTGAACCATTGCTGATAAAGTATACTACTCCTGTGTCAAGTAGGGGTGTGTGTGTGGGTGTGTGTGTGTGTGTGATTATGAAAAGCTCAATATATATTTCAGTGTTTCCAATAGAAGCCCTATTGAGAGAAGTAACTTTAATGAATTCACTATAGTCCAGTGTCTGGGCTTCAGACTGTGTCAGAGATTGTCTCATTTTTACACTTTCTTGACAGGGGCACTCCCTTTATAAATGTGTTAATATCTTCAGTCAAGTCTAAGGACCTGGGGGTCAGATTCACTTCAAAATGATTCACTTTAAAGTCTTTTCTGTGAACCACTGTGTGCTGATTTTATCGTCTCCTGGCCTCATTCTCTATAAGCAGTGTTATTTTCTTGTTTTACAATGAGACATCTTGCAAAATGTTTCATGGTGGAGGTTAATTCTCATCTCAGATAAATTACATGAGAACCACTTTTTTAGCTATTAATGGTGGAAAAATGAGGAGCCTCAAACCAAGTTGCTTGTGGAGATCATAATCTATATAAACTTTAATCACATATATTCTGGAAAAAGGAAGAAAAACATACAAAATGCCTTGTACTTAAACTTACCAATTAAGTCTGAACTTCTGAAGTAGCAGGAAATGGCATTATATTACCATTCTTTCTGAGTCTGACACTCTTAGTACATTTGCTTTTTTTTTTTTTTTTTTTTT
>NW_016809843.1:55362-89522 GCF_001698545.2 Rhinopithecus bieti | reverse complement strand
CTTTTTGTTCTTTTTCTTTTTTTTTTTTTTTTTTTTTTTGAGATGGAGTCTCGCTCTGTCCGTCAGACTGGAGTGCAGTGGCGCGATCTCAGCTCACTGCAAGCTCCGCCTCCCGGGTTCCCGCCATTTTCCTGCCTCAGTCTTCCCAGTAGCTGGGACTACAGGCGCCCGCCACAATGCCCGGCTAATTTTTTTTGTATTTTTAGTAGAGATGGGGTTTCACTGTGTTAGCCAGGATGGTCTTGATATCCTGACCTTGTGATCCACCCGTGTCAGCCTCCCAAAGTGTGGTACGTTTGCATTCTTGAAAGGACATTTTCCTTTTTACTAAACCTCAAACTCTGTGACCCTGCCTGTTCCCCTTGGAAATCAAACTGCTATCTTACACTCTGATTTCAGTAATTGGATCCATGGTTTTTCTCCCCATTTCTATGTTCCTCACGTTTCCTTTCCTTCAAGCTTTATAGGATTTAGAATTAGGGATTACAGTTTCACTTTGTATCACTTAATCCTTCCAAAAGTGTGGCTGTTGTGATGCAGGCTTCTGGCTCAATACTGTCTGTGATACTGGCTGCATAATGCCAGAATTCTCTGGTACTGACTATCTGTCTAGACTAGATTTCTGTTTATACCTGATGGCTAGACCCTATTGGTGCATCTGCATTCTTGAGAGGGCAGCTTCCTGTTTTCTAATCATTGGACTCTTGAACTCTGTTGGACTTCCTCCCAAAGTTCTTTCTATTCCCTGACAAAGGGACTGCTCCAACTTTACTATCTTGACCCTGTGGGTTATGAAGACCAAACATGGAGAATTTGAAGAGAATTTGTTTTAATACTCTTGCCATGGAGCACTGAATGTGGTTTTTCAAATGAATGAAACTATTTTTTCTGCTAATGAAATCAATAGTCCATATGAACCACAACAATTTTTAGCATCTTTTACCTAAGAACTGATTTTGGTTTGTGCCTCAGTGAACTTTCTTAGTGCATTTGCAGTCCATTTAATCTTAAAATATAGTTTTCAGTGTATAAAATAGGGGAATGGGGGCAGTAGTATTCTGGGGCATCCTTGTGAAAACTCAGGCTTCAAAATTGACTTCTCAGAGCCTTACTTACCATATCCACGTGGCTATCTTTCCAGAACCCAAGAGAGGTCCTGTGATACAGGAAGCTACTTCATAGAAGAAGCAAACTTAGAGTACATTTAAGTTTGTATTCAAACTCTTCACTTCCCAATACCAGGTAGAAGAGCTGATGAAAGAGGGCTGCTTTCTCACTGTCCCAAAGTCTCAAGTCTTCTGATGACTAACTGAATATAATTGGAAGCCACCAAGCCTCTTTCATCCTGGTCACCTGCAGACTTAACATCTGGTGGAAGCTGCCAAGGTTTACCATATGTAGTCTCTAGAGCAGTGGCACCAGCGGTACCTGGGGCCATTTGAGCCATGGCTGGTGCTGGAGTGGTGAGGATGTAAGGAGCATCTTCCCAAGGCAATCCAAGACAACAGCAGCCCCAGGCCTGGACCCCAAAACCAATCTATCCTCTCACGCCTCTGTGCCTCTGATGGGAGGGGTGAACTTGAAGATTTCTGAAATGCCTTTGGGGAGTTTTTATCATTGTCTTGGCTATCCGCATCTGGCTCCCTCTTACTTGTGCTAATGTCTTTAGCAAGTTGTTGATCCACAAAACCCTTGGATTTATTACCTGAGAATCTTCTTTTCTTCTCTTCCCTACCACATGGCCAATCTACATATTTTTCAAATTTTTGTGTTCTGCTTTTCTTCTAATTATATATTCCACTTTTAGTTTACTCCTAGATGCTGCACACCCAGGAAGCTCAAAAGTTCCCAAATAGATTCAACCCAAAAACGTTCTCTCTGAGATTCACTATAGTAAAATTGTCAAAAGTTAAAGACAAAGAGTGAATTCTAAGAAGAATTGGAGAAAAGAATCAAGTCATATATAAGGGAATTCCAGTTAGCCTAACAGCAGTTTTTATAGTAGAAATCTTTCAGCATGTTACTACTCAGGACCCATTTTTGGTCTCAGTCCATTTGTATCCCTAGTCCCCAGGTCTAGGTTATTGCTGCAATTCCATCACTGGGGGCAGGGCATAGCACTGGTCTGCCTCCAGGGATGAATGGGCAATCTGGATGTTTGGACCTGGGAATCGGGGTGTGGTTGCAATTTGGGAACCTGAGCCAACAGAGCCCAGTGAAAACTCAGGTCCTCAGGGATTGCGCACTGCTAGTGGTAACTGTAGTTCCTGGAATGGTGGGGTGCTGCTATATCCTAGACTCTCTGTGAGGCCAGGTGTAGTGGCAGCAAGAACTTCAGAATGGCAGAGCACAGCTATTGTTTACACTTGTGGGAGCTGGGAGTAGCACAGTGATTACTCCTTTACCCAGAGAGAGGTTTCTTAGAAGCTCAGACTCCAGGGGCCTAGTCCAGCTTCAGGAATGAAGGTTACTAGAGTTGTCTGGCTTGGGGGACAAGGTATTTTAGCTCAGCCACGCTTTTTTTTTTTTTTTTTTGCCCTGGGATGTGGGATGCTATGTCAACTCAGCTCTGGGACGCATAGTTGCTCAGCTAGGCCAAAGCACCACTTCCCCTGGGGGAATGTTCTTCTTCAGCTCAGGCTCAGTGTGTGTGACTACTCTTGGCAGCCAAGGCACCATTTTCCTAGGATACAGGATATTGCTTCAGCTTAGGGACTAGGGTGAGTGACCACTTTGGTTGACCAAGGTACTTCTTCTTGGGAGTCAGGTTGCTGCTTCAACTTAGACAGTGGGAGGGCATGACTGCTCTGGGTGGCCATGGTATTGTATCCAGGAGGCAGAATACTTCTTTAGCTCAAGCACAGAGCGGGGTGAATATAATGGACAGCCAAGGCAAAGTTTTCCCAGAATGACTGGGATTGTTTCAGCACCAGCAAGGTCAGGGAAGGGTGCAGCAGCAACTGGCAGATTTTGTTGTTGTTGTTGCTGTTGTTATTGCTTTTAAATATCTCTAGAGGAAGTGTCTAGCTTCCGCTCAGGCCCCTATGGACAGGGTGTAGCAGTGACTTTGAAGGGCATATGGAGCAACCTCACCAAGGCACCATTTCCCAGGAAGAGGGTGTGTAACTTTAGCTTGGACTCCAAGGAGCAGGGTGCAGGAGGGACTGGGAGAGGTAGATGGAACAGCCCCATGACAGCACTGTTTCCCTAAAATGAAGTGTGCAACTTCAGACCTGGTTCCCAGGGGCCAGATGCACAATCAGTGACTATAAGGAGTAGATGGATCAACTCTGCCAAGGCACTTTTCCTCAAGAGAGAATGCTGCAGCCTCAGCTCACACCTGGGGGCGCAGGGCACAGCCACAACTAAAACGGGTAGAGGAAGTGGTTCTACCAAAGCTCATTTCCCTAGGAGAAACTGTGCAGCTTTAGCTCAGGTCCCCAGTTGCAGGACTCAACGGTGACTTGAAGAGGTATATGAGATTCACTGTAGTAAAACTGTCCAAAGTTAAAGACAAAGTGTAAATTCTAAGAAGAACCGGAGAAAATCATCAAGTCATATCTAAGGGAATTCCAGTTTTAGACTGGAATTTCACCGAGAAGCTTCTTCAGGAGGCAGTGTGCGGCTTCAGCTCAAGCCCCTAAGGGCAGGAAAGAACAATGACTGGAAAGGGGAGATAAAGAAGTTCCACCAAAGAACCATTAACCCAGGGAAGCAAGGTGAGTGTTCAGCCTAGGCCCCTAGGGCAAGGTGGAGCCACAACTGGGAAAGGCAGACGGAGTGGTTGTACCAAAGCACCGTTTATCCAGGAGGGAGCCTAAGCTTCAGCTCTCTTCTGCGGTGGCTGATCAGAGCTCAGACTGAGGACTCGGAAGGGTAGGTGGAGTGGTTGAACCACCACTTGGTTTCAGGTGGAAGGGTTGCCGCTTGGCTTGGAAATGTTGGACCGCCACACAGGGTTAGTTCAGCAGTGGCTTATCCTCAGGGATGAAGAGAATGTCACAGTCATTCATCTCCAGAGCAAGACATACTCCAGCAATAGTTCCAGTTTCAAGATGGCATAGCACAGTAGCCATGCGGGTCACAGGGCACAGGTCATAGTGTCAGCTCCTCTATGGAGAACACAGCTATATGGACTCCAGGAAGCTCCCTTACCCTGGCTTAGTGTCTGTGAGGACTGCAGGGACCCCAGTGGTATGGACTATAGGTGTCCAAGGTGTTGATGGGGTCTTCTGGGATCTCCTTACCTACCTTTGCCCTATATGGTGACATTTCCCCTAGTTTTCAGTGGTTCAAGGTTGGGGAATGGGGTGATGGAGGCTGGGTGTTTTCTTTCATTATCTATGTGAATACCCGAATCTCAGTTATTTTAATGGGCCTGAGTCCCTGGGATAAGACTTTTAGGAGAGTTTCTTTGCCTTTTGTTTTCTTCCCTTTTGTTGAGACAGGAAAGCTAGAGAGGGCTAAATTGTCTCATTGTTCTACTCCTAGGCCATATAAGGTACTCCTTAAGTAGTTTCCCCTGAGGTCAGGATCTCCCTGTATTTCAAAGTGTTTACTTTTCACCTGTTGTTGAAAGCATGAGGGGATTTTCTTCCAGTCTTCTTCATGAGAACCTGGTCCGGCTTCTGGAGGTAAAACACAGGAAAGTTTGATGCCCTCTCTAAAACCAGACCCTGAGAATGTTTTAACTCTTAAGCTAGTCCATGCTCTGCCTCCAGAAATTGTTTCTACCTCTTACTGGCTCCAGTAGTTTCTTCTTCCAGTAGGCTATGATTTTCTGTATTTGCATATATCTCCAGGTTTTGGGGTGGTGGTTTGCTTTGTGAAGCCAATTATCTGATAGATCTAAGAGTACCATTCATTTTTAGGTTGTTCAGCATTTCTTTTGTTAAGAAAGCAGGAGTTATGACTTCCAAGTTTTTTACCTGTTGGAGTGCGAAATCAAAGTCAAATCGACCATGTCGCAATTATGAAATGACCTTTTATCTCTGGCAAAAGCAATAACCTAGATTTGTTTAAATCTACTTTGTCTGAAATGAATATCATCACTTTTTTTCAGATCAGGGTTTAGTGTGAGTGTGTGTGTGTATATATATATGCTTTTACTTTTAACTATTTTAAAGAAAACCTGTATAGTCTGGTCCTGATTTTTTTTTAACCTAATCTGACAATCTGCCTTTTAATTCATGTGCTTACACCACGTACATTTAGGATAATTATTTATATATTTGGGTTAAAACTTACTATCTCATGTTCTATTTTCCTTGGTTTTACTTTTCTTTACTTTTGTCCTGCGTGCTTTGCTTTTTTTTTTTTTATAACTCCAGTTTAATTCTTTTACTGGTTTCCTAGCTAAACCTCTTGTTTTATTTTATTGTATTATTTTTGGTGGTGTCTCTTGAGCTTTTGTAATCATCCAGTGGATTCTTCTTGTTCACTGCACAGATAAAACCAATCCACTAAGATACCGGTATTGCAGTAGATAAAGAGTTTAATTAACACAGGACTAGTCAAGTAGAAGGTGGGAGTTTATTATTCAAATCACCCTCTCTGAGAACTTTTGAGACTAAGGTTTTTATGGATAATTTTATGGGCAGCTGGCTAGGAAATAGGTGCTGCTGATTCGCTGGGGATGTACTCATAGGGATGTAGAAAATGGTCCTTATGCATTGAGTCAGTCTCTGGGTGGTAGTCATGAGTCACAAGTCCTGATTGTCAGTCAGTTGCCAGAATGTAAAAGTCTGAAAACCATCTCAAAAGACACATATTAGGTGCTACAATAGTGATGTTATCTCTAGGAGCAATTGGGGAAGTCAGAAATCTTGTGACCTCTGGCCACAAGATTCCTGATCAGTAAGGGATTATAGAACAACAATGGCTGGTTATCATTTAACTAGGCCTACATATTAGCAGAATTTAGACCTCTCCCATAATCCTAATCTTGGGGCCTTTTATAAGTCTAACAAAAGTGGTTTCAGTCCCTGAACAAGGAGAGGGGTCAGTTTTAGAGAGAGAGTATTATCATCGATGTTTCAAAGTTAAACTACAAATTAAGCTCTACTTCAAATATAGTATAAGCATCTTTGAGTATGGTACTTTCCTCTCCTTAGCTATTCTGCTACTGTCAAATATTTTACTTCTAAATACATTATAAATCTCCACACTGTGTTCCTATTTTCTGTCGAACAATCAAATGTCTTTTAAAGCAGTTTAAAAATGAGCAAAAATGTTTTGTTAAAATTTTCCCATTATAACTGATTTTCAACAATTTAATTTTGCTGTGCTTTGGTCTTTTTTTATGTCATGCTGCCATTTAGAGTTTATTTAGTTTCTCAGATATCTGTGATTGTAACTTTTACCAAATTTGAAAATATTTCATTCATCAGTTTCTGACATAATCAATTTTTCTCTGGAACTTCAATTTCCCATATGTTAGGCTACTTTATGTTTTCTTATAGGTCCCTATAGTTACATGTTGTTGTTTTTTTTCAATCTTTACTTCTCAGTGTTTAGTTTTGAAAAGTCTTTATTACCATGTTACTGAAACTGCCTTTGCAAAATTGTGTCTGAGACAGTGAAAGAGATCTAACTTAATTGACTCCACCTTGCTTCTAACCTCCAAGCTGTCCTTGTTCATTCCTGGGTGTAGGCTGAATTAACTTTGGGAGAAACTTAGTTTATAGTTTATAGTTTGGAATGAGGACAATAACAGCCCTTTCCTAAAGCAGACTTCCTTCTTTCCTGAGAACTAGATTGCCTTTGTAGGACTAACCTTAGCCACGAGATTAGAAATTATGGGTTAGGAATCATGCAGCTGGAGGCTGCAAGATTCTGACCCTCCCTAAACTGTTCCTAAGATCAGTGCTTGAGACATTTTGCAGAACCTGAACTTGATGGATCAGCTGGCACCACCCAGATCGATAAACTGGCTCATCTGATCTTGTGGCCCCCACTCAGGAACTGACTATGCACAAGACAGCTTCAACTGCCTACAATTTCATCCATGACCAATCATTACTCTTAGCTCACAGGCTTACCCCCACCCACCAAGTTGTCTTTAAAAACTCTGTTCCCTGAATGCTCAGGGAGACTGATTTGAGTAATAGTAAAACTCTGGTCTCCCACACAGCCAGCTCTGGGTGAATTACTCTTACTCTATTGCAACTCCTCTGTTTTGATAAATCAGTTCTGTCTAGGCAGCAGGCAAGATGTATCCACTGGGTTAATTATGATTTTTTTCTTCTGCAGTGTTTTCACTGGTCACTCCCAGCTACAGTATGGAGACTCAAATCTTCTTCAACTCTGAAATTCCCAGTACCTCTTTTCCCCAAGACAAAGAAGTGCAAGTGAGCTTTAGTCTTATCTTTTATCTCTGGGTGTCAATACATAGTATTAAAGTTGATACATCATGATGTAATAATGCATTATTATCATTTTGAGTTAAACAGGTAAGTATCAGTGGGAATCAAAATAGATGTTTCCTCAACTACTACAAAAACTGACACATATTAAGTGGTGAATACATCTGATAAATGGATGAAAATAGCTTGCCTCTGTAAAATAGAACTGGGTGTGTGGAGGGTTAGTAGAGGTGGATACTTTTCCTCATAAGGTCTTCCTTGTCATTTTCCCTTTAAAATTTGACCACATTCACGTATTACTTTAAATTATTATATATGAAAACTTAAGTTGTTACAGACTCTCAGTTTAACAATAAACAAAATACATATGCATAACTAGTATCTGTCAGAAATTTAATTATGAATTAACTGGAACATCATGCCCACTGAATGTTTTCTCCAGAGAGACACTATGCGTCAACCCACCATATGGGATATGTTAGTTCTTCAAATACTATGGCTGCTTTAAGCAAAATTAGCAAAGTGGAAAGCAAAGTATCCGAAATCCACTTTTTTTTTTTTTTTTTTGTGAGATGAAGTCTCACTCTGTCCTCTGTTCCCCAGGCTGGAGTGCTGTGGTGTGATCTCAGCTCACAGGAGACTCTGCCTCGTGGGTTCAAGAGATTCTCGTGCCTCCACCTTCCGAGTAGCTGGGATTACGGGCACCCACTACCACGCCCAGTTAATTTTTGTAGTTTTAGTAGAGACGGGGTTTTGCCATGTTAGCCAGGCTGGTCTCAAACACCTGACCTCAGGTAATCTGCCCGCCTTGGCCTCCCAAAGTGCTGGGATTACAAGCATGAGCCACTGCACCTGGCCTGAAATCCACTTTCTAAATCAGCATTCTTCAATGTTTGGTTAATGAAACTTTGCCCTGTGCATATATTAGCTGTTCCTCAGGTAATATAGTGATGTCGAAAGAAACAAAATTAATAATTAAAAGCAAGATTAATCATAATTTTTATAGAAATCATCTTTCAAATTTTATTATGCTATTAAAATTTCCACATGTACTATAAGATTGCACTGATTAATCTCAATGGCACCTTATTTAGCAGATATAGTTCATCTAAGTTTATATATTTGTATGTCATTAACAAAACATTTTTGCAATGTATAAGGTACACATAACAGGCCAGGCGCGGTGGCTCATGCCTGTAATCCCAGCACTTTGGGAGGCCCAGGCGGGCGGATCACAAGGTCAGGAGATCGAGACCATCCTGGCTAACAACACAGTGAAACCCTGTCTCTACTAAAAATACAGAAAATTAGCCGGGCATTGTGGCAGGCGCCTGTAGTCCCAGCTACTCGGGAGGCTGAGGCAGGAGAATGGGATGAACCCAGGAGGCGGAGCTAGGAGGGAACCGAGATTGCGCCACTGCACTCCAGCCTGGGCAACAGAGTGAGACTCCGTCTAAAAAAAAAAAAAAAAACAACAAAAAAACCAAAATGCAAAAATACTAAAAGTATCCAAACAATACTAAGTAAACACATCCACATAACCAACACTTTTATTAAGATATAGATTATTACCAGTAATCTCTAAACCTCACTGGTATCCCTTCCAATTCACTATCCCTACAAATATAAGCAATTTTTCTCACTTATATCACCATAGATTTTTATAATTGGAAATACGCTAGAATGTCATTTTAATGTTATTTCTCATATCTGTTATATATGTCTTTTTTATTACAAATATTTAAAGATATATCCTCAATCCACAAAAATGCAGCAACAGACACAAATAATGCAAAGGTACAATTCAGAATAATGCTGTGAACATAACTAGAAAGTAGTATACCAGTGATAAAACAGAATATATATCTTTGAATTCAAGAAGAAAAAGTAAATATATTAACGTAGTAATTTTATTAGAGAATCCAGAAGAGTAACTGGTATTAGGAAAAAATACAAAGAATGTTTGAAAAACTAGATTTTATTTAATTGGTGGTGAATGTTCTCCTAGTTCCATAAATTCATTGTCACAAAAAGGTGGTAAACCATAACCTAAAGCAATTCATATTTTTAAAAATTATTTTTAAACAAAATACAATGACTTCACTGGTAAACTAATCTTTGCTTAACCATGTCTGATATAAATATATCAAGAAATTGATAAATTTGTTTATTGAAAAAGGGGAGGCACAAAAAAATGGGCATCTTTCAACATCATAGTCATCATAAAAAAAAAGGTACAATAATATACAATTAATGCTCTGTAAAGAAACTAGCTATATGGTATCTCTCATGAAAAAACACTGGTATGGGAATAGCTCATCTGCTACAAATGACTAGCAAAGTGGACAAAACAAATGGAAAAACCGTTTTTAAATACTGGGCAATAGGCAACACAGCACTCTGAGCTCTGAGAAAATGGAAACAGACAATTTGCCATAGTTCCTCTTCCTAGTTCCATCCAGAGAAAGAAGGTGATAAAATTCAGCTCCCAGCTTCTTCCTCAAGGAAAAAGGAAATTGAAGCACATTATCTAGTACCCCAACTTGCCTGGCTGCTTCCGAAAGGACTGGATTCTAGCTCTCTTGTCTTGGGGCACTGAAAATACTTCACACATTCTAGTTTCTTGGGAATCATTAAGGAAAAATACTACAGTTTAAATGAGTGCAAAGGTTTGAGAAACACCAAGAATCTCTGATGGGGCTTAATCATGGTGAATTGGCTCAAATGACAGAAATATGATTCAGAATATGGATAGGAATGAAGATCATCAATATTCAGGGAATAGTAAAACCCAACTCAAGGAAACGAATCACAATAAAATGGTGAGGAACTGAAGGATGAAATACCCAGTATAAAAAAGAACCCAAGTTATCTGATAGGACTGACAAACACATTACAAAAATTTCACAATGCAATCACAACTGTTGTTGCATAATCATATATTAACAGCAAAATAGATGAAGCTGAGGAAATAATCTCAGAACTTGATGACTGGCTCTCTAAAATAAGACAGTGAGACAAAATTAAAGTAAAAAGAATAAAAAGGAGCGAACAGAACCTTTGAGAAATATGCAATTATGTAAAGAAGCCAAATCTATGAATCATTGGTATTCCTGAATGGGACTGAGAGAAAGCAAACAACTTGGAACATGTATTTCAGGATATTGTCCATGAAAACTTCCCTAACCTTTCTAGAGACACCAACAGTCAAATTCAGGAAATACAGAGAACCCCTGCAAGATTCTGCACAAGAAGTTTATCCCCAAGACACATCATCGTGACATTTTTGAAGGATGAAATAAAAGAATGTTAAAGGAAGCCAGAGAGAAAGGGAAGGTCATCTATGAAGGGAACCCCATCAGATTAACAGTGGGCCTTTCAGCAGAAACCCTACAAACCGGAAGAGACTGGAGGCTTATATTCAACATTCTTAAAAAAAAGTTCAATGAATAACTTCATATCCATCTAAACTAGGCATCTTAAGTAAAGGAAAAATAAGATCCTTTTCACATAAGCAAATGATGACAGAGTTTGTTCCCAGCAGAACCACTTTACAAAAGATCTTGAAAGGAGCATTAAATATGGAAAGGAAAAACCATTACTGGCCACTAAAAAAAATACACTTAAGTATACAGATGAGTGATATTATAAAGCAACCACATAAACAAGCCATCATAATGACCAGCTAACAACAAAATGATAGGATTGAATCCACACATATCAATACTAACCTTGAATGTAAACAGGCTAAGTTCCCCATTTAAAAGACACAGAGTGAAAACCTGAATAAAGAAGCAAGACCCAATGTTACGCTGTCTTTAAGAGATCCATCTCATATGCAGTGACACCCACAGGCTCAAATTAAAGACATGGAGGAAAATTTAACAAGCAAACGGAAAACTGAAAAAAGCAGAGATTGCAATACTAATTTCAGACAAAACAGACTTTACACCAACAAGAATCAAAAAAGGAAAAGAAGGGCATTACATAATGGTAAAGGATGCAATTCAACAAGAAGACCTAACTATCCTAAATGTATGTGCACTCAACACAGGAGCACCCAGATTCATAAAGCAAGTTCTTAGAGACCTACATTTATTACTGGGAGACTTCAACACTCCACTGACAGTACTGGGCAGATCGAGGCAGAAAATTATCAAAGATATTTAGGACATTAACTCAACTCTAGACCAAATGGATCTGATAGACCTCTACAGAACGCTACACACAAAACAACAGAACATACATTTTTCTCATCACCACATAGCACATACTCTAAAATTAACTGCACAAGTGGATATTAAATAATCCTCAACAAATGCAAAATAACTGAAAACATACCAAACACATTCTTGTACCACAACACAATAAAAATAGAAATCAAGGCTGGGAGCAGTGGCTCATACTTACAATCCCAGCACATTGGGAGGCTGATGCTGGAGGACTGTTTAAGCTCAGAAGTTTGAGACCAGCCTGGGCAACATGGCAAAAAGCCATCTCTACAAAAAATACACACACACACACAATAGCCGGGTGTGGTGGCATGTGCCTGTAGTCTCAGCTACTCTAGAGGCTGAGGTGGGAGGATTGCTCGAACCTAGGAGACCAAGGTTGCCTTGAGCTGAAATTGCACCACTGCACTCCAGCCTGGATGACAGAGTGAGACCCTGTCTCAGAAAAAAAAAACAAAAAACACACAAATAAAAAATTGCTCAAAACCATGCAATTATATGGAAACTGAACAACTTGCTTCTGAATGACTTCTGGGTAAATGATGGAATTAAAGCAGAGTCAAAAATTTATTTGAAACTAATGAAAACAAAGATATAACATACCAGAATCTCTGGGACACAGTCAAAGCAGTGTTAAGGGGAAAATGTATAGCACTGGGCCCCCACATCAAAAAGTTAGAAAGGTCTCCAACAACCTAACATCACAACTAAAAGAACTAGAGAAGCAAGAGCAAACCAACCCCAAAGCTAGCAGAAGACAAGAAATAACCGAAATCAGAGCTGAACTGAAGGAGATCAAGACAAGAAAACAAAATTCAAAAGTTTAACAAACTCCTAAGCTGTTTTCTGAAAATTAATAAGATAGATAAAATGGTAGGTAGCCTAGTAAAAAGGAAAAGAGAGAAGACCCAAATAAACACAACATGAAACAACAAAAGGGGTGTTATCACTGACACCACAAAAATACAAACAACTACGAGAGACTATTGTGATCACCTCCATGCATACCAACTGAAAATCCTAGAAGAGATGAATGAATTCCTGGACATATACACCCTCCCAAGACTGAAACAGGAAGAAATTGATTCCCTGAACAGACCAATAACGAGCTCCGAAATTAAATCAGTAATAAACAGGCTGCCAACCAATAAAAGCCCAGAAACAGACAGATTAACAGCCAAATTCTACCAGATATACAAAGACAAGCTGGTATTGTTGCTACTGAAACTATTCCAAAAAACAAAACAAAACAAAACAAAACAAAACAAAAACACCTGAGGAGGAGGGATTCCTCCCCAACTCATTCTATGAGGCCAGCATCATCCTAATACCACAACCTGGCAGCAAAACAACAAAAAAACACGACCAGATTATCCTTAGCAAAGTAACACAGGAACAGAAAATCAAATATGGCATGTTCTCACTTATAAGTGAAAGGTAAATGATGAGATTACAAGGACACAAACACAGGAACAACAGATACTGTGGAAAGAGGGAGAGGAGCAGAAAAAATAACTACTGGGTACTTGGTTTAGTACCTGATTGACAAAATAATCTGTACAACAAACCCCCATTACATGAATTTGCCTATATAACAAACCTGCACCTAAGTACCCGTGAACCTAAAAGTTTTAAAATAATAATAATTTTTAATTTTTATTTGAGAATTAATTTTAAAACAATGATAACATTTTCCTTTTGGTTTTTAACATTTTGAAATAAAATACACGACAATAATAGCACAAAGTACGAGAGTGGGAAAACAGAAATACACAATTTTAGGTTCTCATATTATATGTGAACTTATCTGAGATTATTTGAACAGAGAATGTAGTAGCTTAAAATAGTTTAAGTCTCAAGCAGCTAATCAAAAAGAAAAAAAAAACCAAATAGGTATGGTCTATATGCTAAAAAAATTTGCCAAGTTAATAATAAACATTCTACATAGTAAAAAAGCAGAAAACCCATTTGGGAAAAATATGATAGATACCACTAGAAATCTCATTATGTCTATGGCAAACAAAGGTATAAAATAGATACCTGCATACATGAAAATATTTTTTTCTAAAATTTCCTTTACTGATTTGCAAAGTATGAATCACCTCTGTATACATATCATATACATATATCTTGAAGAATTCTAATTACATGTTTTATTTATCACGAAAACCCATGGTACAAGAAGAAAAAAAAATTAAAAATTCTCAGTTAATCAATATTCTTTTGTAACCAATATTAAGAAAGAGATATTTTCATTAAGAGTATCCTGTTACGAGCTAGTCTAGTTTTTTTGTTATGACAAATAAATGTAGCACTTGAAAATAATTTTTCACAGACTCGCTTTAGTCACATAAATCACTCCATACCTCTCTGAAGTTGATCCAGTGAAAATGTAATGATAACTAATCAAATTATGGCCCATTGAATGGATTTTTTTTGGTATGGTTTATAGAAATGGTAAAAATCATCTTCACATAGTGATGTATGCTTGCTTTTAAGGAAAAAAATATGTACATAAAATTTTTTGAAGGAAAGATTGAAATAAAATTTGTCTCACACCAGGAAGAGTGCACTCAGTGGTCCTCGAACAGCCCAAAATCAATGATGTTTATGGACAAAATGGAATGAATTTATAATACTGTCAATAATGTATCAAAATATCTTAAGAAGAAATGGCTTGCAAAAAGATTATCAACAACTTGGCTCTTTCTCCCAATCTAAACATCTTCCTCACTCACTGCAGAAGGAAACAGATAGCATATCATTAGGCATAGTTAAAACCAACATTTAAATGCTGTAACAGAACATGTTGAATATTTTTCAGAGCCAAATAAAACCAGAAACTAGAATTGGAAGCTATTCTCTGACATCTTCTAAGTTGAAATATCCAACCTTCCAGCTGTTGAGTGTAATGTGCTTGTCAAGTTCACATCTAATGGTGCACTGATAATAGTTTTTATTCAGACATCTCTTTATTATTCTTCAGTCTTCATTTCATCTTAATATTGCAATGCATCAAAGAGAGCCATCAAATACTTGCTGCCATTTGCCAACACTCTATAATCGTGAATGCATGTTTTCTAATTTTAAATAAATAAAGACTAAGAAAAGAAACTGATCATCTAGCTGTCTACTCATAAGTCAGATACAGATTTTTTGGGTGAAAGACTCACATCTATAGATAAAAGACATTAAATGAGAGTTATTTATTTTGTTAATGGGGAACATAAATGATCAAAATTGATTTGTTCCATATCATTATGCACGTTGTGTGTCAAAGGGACAAGAGGGTGGCAAGAATGTATGATCAGGTTGGGTACTGTTTTCAGTAGTTTATGAAAATGATGCAACAGAGATTGAGTTAAATAGGTAGGGTCAAGGCAAAGATTGTAAACGTATGGTACATGGTGAGGATAAAGTGAAAGAGAAGAATCAAATTAAGTCCATAGTATCTATTGTTCCAATGTTTACATCCATAAGTGCTCAAAGTTTGCCTCCCACTTATAAGTGAAAACATGTGGTATTTGGTTTCCTGTTGCTGTGTTAATTCACTTAGGATTATGGCCTCCAGGTACATCCATGTTGCTGCAAAGGACATGATTTCATTCTTTATATGGCTGTGTAGTATTCCATGGTGTATATGTACTGCATATGGTTAACCAGGTATCATAGCACCATTTATTGAATAGAAAGTCTTTTTCCCATTTATTATTTTTGTTGATTTTGTCAAATATCAGGTGACCCCTTCCTTCTTGAAAGACTCTTCACTTGACTTGACACTATACTCTCTTGATATATCTCCTCTACCTTAACCCTAAATGTGTTATTCTTCAGATATCTGCCTTATACTTGCTTCAATCACATGCTTCATGAATGATGTTATCAAGCCTATGGCTTTAATTATAGATAATCTCATGACTTCAAAATCTTATTCTCCAATGGCGTCATTTCTGATTTTTCTTTTCTGTTTTATTGCTCTGTATGTCTATTTTTGTATGTCTACTATGCTGTTTTGATTACAATATAGAGTACAGTTTGAGGTCAGGTAGTGTGATGCCTCCATCTTTGTTCTTTCTGCTTAGGATCACTTTCACTATTCAGACTCTTTTTTTGTTCTTGTTCTACTAGTGAATTTTACACTATTTTTTATCTAATTCTATGAAGAATGATGTTGGTAGTTTGGTAGGCATAATGTTAAATGTGTAAATTGCCTTGGGCAGTATAACCATTTTAATGATATTGATTCTTCCAATCCATGAGCTTGGAATGTGTTTCCATTTATTTTTTTTGTCATCTCCGATTTCTTTCAGCAGTATTTTGTAATTCTCCTTGTGAAACTCTTTCAACTCCTTGGTTAGCTGTAGTCCTAGATATTTCCATTTTTTGTGTGTGGCTATTGCAAAGGGGATTGTGCTCTAGATTTGGCTCTCAGTCTGGACGTTAATCATAGAAAGAAATGCTACTAATTTTTGTACATTGATTTCATGTCCTGAAACTTTACTGAAATCATTTATTTGTTTTTAGAGCCTCCTGGTAGAGTAAGCATTTTCTAGATATAGAATAATATCATCAGTGAAGATAGATAGTTTGACTATTTTTTTTTCTATTTAGATGCCTTTTATGTCTTTCTCTTACCTGATTGCTGTAGCTAGGACTTCCAGTACTATGTTGAATAGGAGTAGTGAGAGTGGGCATCCTTGTCTGGTTCTACATCTCAAGTGGAATGCTTCCAGCTTTTGTCCACTTAATATGATGTTGGCTGTGGGTTTGTCATAGATGGTTCTTAATATTTCAAAGTATATTCCTTTCATGCCTAGTTTGTTGAGTTTTTTTTGTTTTTGTTTTTTAAGTCATGATGGCATGTTGGATTTTATCCAAAGCTTCTTCTACATCTATTGAGATGGGTCATATCATCTTTGCTTTTAATTCTATTCGTGTGGTTAATCAAATGTATTGATTTGCATATGTTTTAGGTAACCTTTCATCCCAGGAACAAAGGTGACTTTATGAATATACATAAAAGTTACATAGGATAATAGCAAAGCTTGGACTAACTAGCAGTCTGTACATCAGGTGCCATTGCCTTGAATGAATAATTGGAAGAGGAAAGCTTGTGATGGGGAGATGTGTAAATACAGTAAGAAGTGGGAGAAGATGGCTTAGTTAGAAGATATGAAGCTCACAAATAGCAAGATATATTTTTAAAAAATAAAATGTGGATCAATAATATTTGGAAAGCAATTTTGTGAAGCCAGTAGAACATCAATCTCAATTATAAAATCTGAATGGCGGAGGACTGTGGGTGTATGAAGAGCTTCCTTTTGAGATAAAAGACAATGCTTCTAACAGAACTGGATTTACATTGGGACAGAAATTTATGTTTAGTGAGTGGGACATTTGAATTCTTGATTTTAGAAATGAAGCATATTTAGGTGATGACAATATTCAGCTTATGCCCTTAACAGTGGATGGAGAAAGGAAGGAATTTTTATGTAAAACTAGGAGTTTAAGGAACTAAAAAACGAAGATGTTGAGTAGATTCCTGATACAAGAGAAGTCTTTTCCAGGATGTTAAAAAAATTCAGAATGGAGAGGAATAGATTGAACCAGTCTGTAGATGACAGTGACAAGGTGGAAGAATAGGAGGCACACAGATGGACATAATAAGTCTCAAAGGAGCAAAAAAATTTATATTATTATGGTAAGAAGAAAGGCCTTATTACACTCATAGGAAACAAGAATGATGGATATCACTTCCTACTCTGAAATAGATGACGAGCCACCACTTGAAAAGGGATATTACAACTCAAAAGGGCACATATGCTTTAGTTAGCACAGTTTGTGGAGAAAAGTATTATTAATAATTTTGTATAAGTACCAGAGGGTATGGGGAAGGATTTGTAATGAATAGCTCTTTTCTTTGAAATCCAGAACTATACATCTAAATATCTGGCTATCATACCCACTTGGTTGTATGAAAAACAAATTGAGATAAATGCATCAAATATTTAATGAATGATCTTCCCTCCATACTTCCACTCCATCCCCAAATTCTATTTTTCTTGTACAGTATTGTGTATCTGTGATCATCTTTCATCTGAACTTCTGCCTTCTGATTTACCCTTATTTACACTACTCCCCCCAAAATATTTCTTCACATTGTAGTCAGCGCGCTACTTATCAAAACTCAAATGTCTTGCTACTGCTATTAAAGGCCAAATTTTTAAACATTTATACAAAAGCCTGTATTTTCCAGTCCCTCACTATCTAAGGCTTCATTTAGTAAGACGCTTAGCTCCCTCTGCATCTTAGCCAAACTGTTCTTGTTTTGGTCTGCCAAATGTCATATTCCTCCTACTTTAAGTTTGCTCTTACCTGCAGTTTTATTCGTTCACAATGTTAGATTCTTCCCTTCATATGTAACTTTTTGCCCTGTTATTTAGGATAGATCCTTTAAATCTCACCTTAAGCATCAAGGATTGATTCACTAAGGCTACTCTGACAACATTCCTTAAACAGGAAGGGGAAAACAATAACGCTTCTTGGAGAAAACATAGGAGAATATCTTCATAGTTTTCATCCACGAAAGAGGAAGCATTGCAGATCATTGGGAGGGATTATTTTCAATTAGTGGAGCTGGAATAACTATGTATCTCTTGAGGAAAATCAAATAGGATACCTGCCTCACACCATACACATAAGAACATTCCAGGTGTAAATAAATATATATGTATTTCATTTTAAGAGCATAGATGAAGACTTTCAAGAGGTTGGGATAGTCAAACATTTCCTTTTTTTTTTGTGAGACGGAGTCTCGCTCTGTCGCCCAGGCTGGAGTGCAGTGGCGCGATCTCAGCTCACTGCAAGCTCCACCTCCCGGGTTCATGCCATTCTCCTGCCTCAGTCTCCTGAGTAGCTGGGACTACAGGCACCCACCACCACGCCCGGCTAATTTTTTGTATTTTAGTAGAGACGGGGTTTCACCATGTTAGCCAGGATGGTCTCGATCTCCTGACCTTGTGATCCACCCTCCTTGGTCTCCCAAACTGCCGGGATTATAGGCGTGAGCCACTGTGTCCGGCCAACATTTCTTAAAAAGAACAATAAAAGAGAAGACTAACAAAATTTTAGCTCAACATCACTGATAATTAGAGAAATGCAAATCAAAACCACAATGATATGAAACGATACTTCTCAAAAGAAGACATTTATGTGGCTGAAAAACATATGGAAAAAAGCTCATCATTACTGAACATTAGAGAAATCCAAATAAAAACCACTATAAGAGAACATCTCATGCTAGTCAGAATGGCTATTAATAAAAAGTCAAGAAACAATAGATGCTGATGAAGCTGTGGAGAAGTAGGAACTCTTTTACACTGTTGGTGGGAATGTAAATTAGTTGAACCACTGTGGAAGACAGTGTGGCAATTCCTCAAGGACCTGGAACCAGAAATACCATTTGACCCAGCAATCCCATTACTGGATATATACCCAAAGGATTATAAATCATTCTACTATAAAGACACATGCACATGTATGTTTACTGCAGCACTGTTTGCAATAACAAAGACATGGTACCAACCCAAATGCCCAACAGTGATAGACTGGATAAAGAAAACGTGGTACATATACACCATGGAATACTATGCAGCCATAAAAAATACTATGCAGCCATTAAAAAGGAATGAGATCATGTCCTTTGCAAGGACATGGATAAAGCTGGAAGCCATCATCCTCGGCAAACTAACACAGGAACAGAAAACCAAACACCACATGTTCTCAATCATAAGTGGGAGCCAAACAGTGAGAACACTGGGATACAGGGAAAGGAACAACAAACACTGGAGTAGGTAGGTGGAGGACAAGGGGAGGCAGAGCATTAGGACAAACACCTAATGCATGCGGGGCTTAAAACCTATATGATGGGTTGATAGGTGCAGCAAGCCACCATGGCACATGTATAGCTATGTAACAAACCTGTATGTTCTGTACATGTATCCTGGAGATTAAAGTAATTTTTTTTCTAAAAAAGTAAAATAAAAAGAGTTGGGAGAGATGTAGATTAACTGGTATCTTCTACACTGCTGATGAGAATGCAAAATCTAGAGCCATATTAGAAAATAGTTTGGCAGTAAACATACATCCAATGAGCCTGCAATCATATTCTGAGTATATGCCCAAGAGAAATGACTGCATGGTTTCCCAAAGGATATGTACAAGTATATTAATGGTGGCTTAATTTATTATAGCTATAAACTGAAAATAATCCAAATGTACAGCAACAGTAGAATGTATAAATAGTTTAACATTCTTATAATGAAAAGTTATGATAAAAATAATGGGTTATTGCTACATACAAAAACATGGATGTGACACAAACATAAAATCCAAACATGAAAACCAGACACAAAAGAATAAATATGTGTAACAGTTATACAAGCAAACGCTAGTCTATAGTGATAAAACAAGGAAAACTAATATATGGTGATAATCACCATAGCGGTGACCTTGCATGAAGGTGAATGAGATGATATTGACTAAGAAGGGACATGAAAACACCTTCTAGGGTGCCAGAAATATTTAATCTCTTGCTCTTCTTGGTGGTTACATGGGTGTATAAACACAAGAAAATTAAGGTATACATTAAGTTTTCTGGATTTTACTGTTTATATGTTGTATCTCAATAAAAATGTTAAAATACTCTCAAGAGCTTGTATTAATGCATTATTAGAATTTTTGTAGAATGTAAGATTCATAAACCTAGGAATCTTGTCAATCTTATTCAGAAATGAATGAATCAATGTGAAAATAATTTGAAGGCAGAATCAAGAGAAAAGTAGACCAGGATATAAAGTTGAGAGAATTTGACAAGACATGGTCCTTGAACTGTTGTTTGCGAATTTCAGATTGTAACAGAATTCATTTCAGAAATTCCTGTGCCCTATTCCAAGAAACTTTGACTTCGTGTATCTGAGAGTGTGGCCCAAGAATGTGAGGTTTTAACAGATTCCCAAATGACTCTGATGTAGCTATTCTTAGATTTGCATATTGAGAACATTTTTTCAAAATTATATTGTGAGAAGAGTCTAAATAAATTATGGAGGAAAAACTGCACTTAATAGGGACAGTCAAGCTTTGAGATAAGAGTTGAGTACTCCTTTCACTCAGATCTTCAGCGATGACCTCTAACGTGAATCTCACAGATAAGTACTGGTTGTGAAGAGATTTGGTGGCTACAGTTAATACTAGTCGAAGAGCAAACACAAATAACTGGGGCCATCACACAACATATGGGCTATAGAAAGTGTTTATTAAGAAGAAGAAATAGATTGATTGGATTGGAACAGGTGTTATGGAAACAGGTATTATTGGAACAGGTATTTGGTGGCTGATTCTACCAAATCATTGCGTTACCAAAGCATGCTTTCTTCCTACTTCAATTCTATTTAAACTTTTTTTTTCAGTTCTCACTTTTTAATTTGTGTTAGTCTTCTTTGTTTACACGAGTAGCTTGGCCTCTAAATTATGAAATCCCTGATGGCAAAGCTATGTCTTATTATTTTTAGTATTGTATGTTCCTAATATGGAGTATGCACAACTGGTTTCCATTTAATGAGTAAATATTTGAATTTCATAGAGGCCAGAATTCAGAGAAAAGTGAGGTATTATACATGTTTCAGGGAATAGTATATACCTACCAGGATATATGTGTGCATAGGAATGGTGAGACAAGATGATCTGGGAAAGCCAAAAAACTTTTATGGCTTAGCAAGGTACATGTAGATACCTACAATAACTGTCATTAACAAAGGTCATCTCTGCATATGTTGAGTATATCTCTTAGAGAGATGCAGAATTATGGTAGAGGCCACATTTTGATTTGCTATACTGCGGTATTAAGCATAATAAACAACTCAGAACAAAATGCTTATTTCCTACGAGTAATTAATTAGGCATTACACAACTGTGTGTTGTCAGTATTAAGTGTTTTTTTGTCATTAGATTTCAAAATAACTTTTTATCTTGTTTCTGCTTGGGAATAAGTAAATTCCATAACCATGAATATTTCAAAGTGCTTGTAATTAAAACTTCATGTGCTTGGCACAAAAACGTTTTTCAAAGATTGAGCCAATTGTTCGCTGATTCTGCTGTCAGTCTGCATCCATGCATGCTAACAGCTGGCTCCTAAACACTGCATGGCATTGCTTCTCAGCTACTGTGTAAGTAATTAAATCTTTTCTTGTATATCATCATTTATATTCAAGGCAAAGAGTCAAATGCCCATGTGGCGTTTTCTGTTACAGTTTTCACTGGGGACAAAATAAACTCACCTGAAGATGGAGATAGGCATTTTTAACAAGTTGGGCTGCGGCAAAATAGAATATGGCCTACCAGTGCTAAAAAGCAACATGATGGTTTTATTCACTTCCTGGTGAATCTAAGGGAAGGCCGAGCTATGCAGAGTCCTTAGAGATGTGGTGAGTGTTCATGTACAAACACAGAGTAGGATGATGATGACCAATAATAGTGATATGTGTGGCAGTTAACAAACAAATGCACAGGTCGTTTACTTTAACTCAGTAGAGTCAAAGTCGAGGTAAATAGTCCCAAACTGTCTCCAATATAAAGGTCTTTCTTCATCAGCAAATTTAACACTAGATTTTAAACAGGGTGGAGAGGAGAATAATAAAATAAATGAAAAAGTAGTCTAGATGTAGAAAGGTCTGGAATATATCCTGAGGCATCCCTCAGGTGGAACGCAAGCACCCATGGTAGCTCTTCATGTCTTTATAAAAGGACTTCCTTGTATGATTAAAAGGAGAAATTTGGAACAGACAGATCACCTAGCTTCAACCATGCAATGTGAAGAAAGACTAGATTCAGAGGTAACTGTCAAAGTGCTCTGTTAGAAGCTTGCATGTCTACTTACAGAACTCCTCTCAGTTGTCATGTCTTTTCATTCTAAATGTTAACCACAGACAGTAGGAAAGCTACTGAGATGTATTTATTTCATAATCAAAGTGTTTAAGAAACACAGACCTGAGCTATTATAATTTCATCCAGCAGATGGAGACACAAATACTTGGGAGGAAGTGGGAACAATGGGACCCTCTCCTGCTTCCCTTTTCCTCACGGGTCTGCAACTTTGGCTGGGTTTACTGCTTTTTCTGAGCCTGACTCTTGATCTCACTTACTGTACTCTTATCATTGAGCCACCAAATTAAAAGTATTTCTTTCTGGTCTTGGTGCTCTGTTGATTACAAAGTTTCATATCTGGAGAGCAGCTTTCATTAAATCATTTCTAGTAACAGTGAAACAAGGTCCATTCAATTTACAGTGTGATACTCAGTTCCTTTATTGTTTCTTCTACAATTTATAATTATTTTCTTTCAGGAGTGAAGGCTAAGGGTAAGGTGCAATAGTCTGCAATTTTCTCTAATTTTCAGTATAGTAAGGTCTAGGTATACACTGATTTAATAGTCAATCAATTTTCATAATTATGCTAAATAGTCTTCTGAATTTCTAAAACCAAAGTGTGAAGCCTTGACTTTTTCAGCCCTACTCAGCCACAGGTACTATCTCATCAAATTGTAGGCTTTGTGCCACCAAGTGATGGGCCAAAATTGTAAGATTTGTCCAAGCTAGCAGAATATTAGGAACCCTATTTACATCATAGGCTGGAGTCCGAAACTGGTCTTGCTGTTCTGAGCACCGAAATATCTACCTCACTATCAATACTGGGCATCTGCCACAATTCCTTTATAGCTGTTTAGTCTCCCTTTGGAGCTGTGTCCCCCAAGCCCTTTTCCATTTAGATTCAGCCCTATTTCTCCATCTAGTCCTTGCCAACTTCTCATCTAGTAGTTGGACCCTGTCTTCTATTCACAAGTGATGGCTTGGGTTCTGTATTAGTCTTTTCATGCTGCTGCTGATAAAGACATACCCAAGATGGGATAATTTACAAAAGAAAGAGGTGTATTGGATTCACAGTTCCACATGGCTGGGAGGCCTCACAATCATGGCAGAAGGTGAAAAGCACGCCTCACATGGTGGCAGACAAGAGAAGAGCTTGTGCAGGAAAACTCCCACTTTTAAAACCATCAGATCTCATGAGACCCATTCACTGTCAGGAGAACAGCATGAGAAAGACCCACCCCTGTGATTTAATTACTTCCCACTGGGTCCCTCCCACAATACATGGAAATTCAAGCTGAGATTTGGATGGGTACATAGCCAAACCGTATTAGGTTCTATGCCAAACAAGACATTCCATTCTGAATTAAGACATTGCCTCCTATTTAAATGCAGAGTATCTTATCCGTGGGAGAATCTTATTCTTGTACCCTACTGCACTAGCATTTTTCAGGGTTTTCCAGAGGAACATAACCAATAGGATGGATGGATGGATAGATAGATAGATAGATAGATAGATAGATAGATAGATAGATAGATAGATAGATAGATATGAAAGGGATTGGCTCACACAATCACAAAGACAAAGTCCCCGGATTGGCTGGCTGCAAGCTGGAGAATGACAAAAGATGGTAGGATGGCTTCCAGAGCAGCTGGTAGTGTGGCTCGGTCCACGTCTGAAATCTCCAAACTAGAGAAGCGGACAGGGCAGCCTGCAGTCTGAGGCCGAAGATGTGAGAGGCCCAGGGAGGCCTCTGGGGCAAATCCCAGAGTCCAAATGCCAAAGAACCTGGAACCTGAAGTCTATGGGCAGGAAAAGAAAAAGGGTTTCCTGATCCTGAAGGGAGTGAGAGTATGAAAAAAAGAAGAAACCAATAAGCTGAATGTCCTCCTTCTTCTGTCTGCTTTACTGTAGGAGTGTTCCCAGACTATTGGATGGTGCCCGCTCCCACTGAGGGAGGATCTTCTTAGTCCACTGACTCACATTTCAGTCTCCTCTGAGAACATCCTCACAGACACATCCAGAAACAATGCTTCACTAGCCATCTACTCATTTCTCAGCCTAGTCAACACCTAATATTAACCATCACACCTATTCACTACCTTAAAAGCTTTTTCAATATCATTATTTGCTTACATTACCCCTGACTTTACCATGTTTACAGAAGACTACATCCCTCAGAGACTAGCAATAAATTTGGGTTAAGCCCCAAACTCTAACCTAGATCATCTATTGCAGCTTCTCCTTTCATTCTAGCATGTCAGGAGGTTGGAATATGACATGGGAATTGTATTAGACTTTAAGATAAGTTCACTGATTTCAGAGAAAATAAAATTAGAAACAAAATAATAAGTCTTTCTTCTGTGTACACCAAGAAGGCAAAGATGACATATTCACCAAGGTGAAGAGCAGGGACAAGTTTAAGGAAGCTGAAGGACTGTTATTTCCTAACTTTCCCCATCTCACCTTCAGCCCCACTTAGTTGCTCCCATTATACTTCCAAACTGTAGGTTTAGCCTCACTGACTTTATGTGAGTTTATAGTAATCTTACCTGGCAGAATATCAGGAATCAATTGGATGGAATCTAGAGTTGATAATGCTGTCTTCAGTCTGATATGCCATGTGCCTGGAAGTGTGTCTTGAATACATAAGTATTCGCTGCTTCACAGTCATTCCCTGTTCTCCTTCATTTATGCTCAACCCATATTACAGCACTCCATCTTTGTTTTCTCAATTTGTACTCTGAATTCCTAGAAATCTGTTCAAAACTCTAGTGTACTTCCTCATTAATAGAACCTCTATTAATCTCATACTACCCAACTTTCCTCAAGAGTTAAATCAAGTTTCCTTTATGCCTAATTCTTAGCCACATGCCCACCCCCAACACCTAGAATGCATGCTGCTTTCACTGGTCTGACTCTCAGCAACATTACATCTCAAAAATGCCTACTGCCATGTCCTATTCATCATATCAGTCCTTATTGACTAAAAACACACTGATTACTCTAGGCTGAGTTAAACGTCCCCATTAAATATCGTGATCTGGATGCTTTAACTTATCAGTGGCTAACCCCCAATTCATCCCAGTTCTGGTTGTAGGTTAGTCCAGCTCCATTCAAGTCTAGCTTTCTTTCCTTACCGTCTGGCCTGTCATTATCCACACCTAGGATTTTTTTATACCTAATCTTTTATCACCAAGATAGGATAGTCTCTGGTTGTAACAGACATTATCCATACCATGGGAATCCTTATCCCATACAGTTTGCTAGAAAATATATTTGATATATTTGGATTATGCTTAAACAGCATTTTAATGTCCCTTGTTTTTCTCTCTTTTTTAAGACAGTAAAAAAGACTCCTTTTTTTCCCCTTTCACTATAGGTTCCACCACTCTGTATTGTCTTATAACTGGTCTGCCTTGCCCATTTACCACAACTGCCTGGATGCTGAGGCATGAAGACTTATAACAAAACCTAATTTTGAGTAATGTTAAAGAAAAGAAAAAACCTGGCCGGGTGCGGTGGCTCATGCCTGTAATCCCAGCACTTTGGGAGGCCGAGGCAGGTGAATCACCTGAGTTCAGGAGTTCGAGACCAGCCTGGCCAACATGGCGAAACCCTGTCTCTACTAAAAATACAAAAATTAGCTAGGTGTGTTGGTGGGATTGCAAATTGGCCTTATGTAATACAACATGCTAACATTAATCAACATTATATGGAATTAACAAACCATACATTTGAATTATAAGAATTTGTAGCAAAGGATAAACCTCTAGGATAAAGTTCAAGAAGAATTATTTTGGATAATTTTTGACATAGTAAAATGATCGTGGTAGATGATTCTGATTATGATATAGAACTACCAATATGAACTTGATTCACTCAAATTTCATTTCTATGAACAACAACTGAGAGTCAAAGAAGTGGTTTAAGGACAGTGGTGGTCATATGTAGCATTGTTTTTATTTTATGGGAAATGTAATCTTTGTGTTTCAACTATGGGGAAAAGATAGGTGCACCTATAAAAATTATATATGAGACACACCAGACCAAATACATTAGCTCATCCCCAAACATGTTATTTTCCTGTACTCATTCTGAATTCTTCTGATTTTTCTTCATATCCAATGAATCGCCTCCTATCATGCCAATCTCACCTCTCTCTGTCTCTCTTCAACCCTGAATTGATTTATTTCTCTCCATCTGTACATACAGTGACCCCTAACTGTTATGTTGTCTTTATTCTGGATTTCCTTCTTTCACTATATTGCAGCCAGGATGGTATTTTTGAAATTGAAATAAGCCTTGTTAATCCCTATATAAACCTCTAAAATGCTTTTCATTTCTTCATCAAATATATATATGTGTGTGTGTGTGTGTGTGTGTATATATAATCTTACCTCTTTTTATATATATATTCTTAATTCCTATACATAAGATTATATATATATGTGTGTGTGTGTATATATATATAGTGTGTGTGTGTGTGTGTGTATATATATATATATATAAAATCTTAACTCGTTTTTTTTTTGTGGGGGGGGACATTATCATAGATTTCCTTACTAGACCCAATCGCTCTTCCAGCCTGGTTGTGGGCTTCTTTATTCTGCTTTTCATGCAACATAGCACCTTATTCCATGCAACCTATGTTCCATCCCTCAGTATATTTCACATTTTCTTTGAGGCCTAGAAATAATCTATTCCCTTTCCCTGCAATGTACTTCCTGCTCTTATGTACTTAGTACACTCCTAGTTAGAACATCTCTTCCCTAATAAATCTTTCCATCTCCCCTTTCATAAGATTTAGTAGGTCCTTTCTTTTTACCTTTATTGCTACTTTTTCATTTACGTAGTGCCTAATATAGAATAGGCATGATGGTAAAAGCTGGTGATCCCAAGATAAGCTAAGTAGACTTCTTGTAAAGAGTTCACGATTCAGTGATAAAAAACAGATGGTATAACATATGATTGAATATAATGAAATAATATCCCACTAAAGGAATAGGCAGAAACTATGGGAATATCAAAGATAAATAGCAAAGTCAGCCTAGCAAGAATAAAAAAGCTCTCTTGGAAGTGAAAATCTCATGACTGCATGAATCACTTTGTATTATGTTTATGTATGTGGGGAGGGCACACATATGCATGCACACACAATACACATGCTTACCTAAGAGTAAAGGACATGATAATCTATCAATATTGTACTGAAACTGACACATAGCAATAGACATTGGGTCCCCTTGATGATGCTGAAGCAAAATGGGAAGATTCCAGAAAAGATGATTCTATTGACAGACTACGTGGGCTCAAATCTTGATTCATCACTTAGTAGCTATATAACCTTTAGCCAAACACATAACCTTACCAAGCTTAGTTTTTAACTTCTGTTAAAAAAAAAAAAAAAAAAAGCAAAATGCTATTACCTTTCTCATTGGGTTGTTGTGAGGGTTAAGTTGCTTAATATGTGCAAACCTCTTAGCACAATGCCAGACACAATAAATCCTCAATAAATCGTAGCTAATCTTGTTGTCTTTGTTGATGATGTTACAGTTACTATCGGTACAGGCAGCTACTCAGAGTTTTACATCACAGTGTTCAAAATTGGAATTAGGTTTTACCTAGCATGCACTCTGAACTCAGTCAGAATACAGAAAGTATTTGTCTTGATAGGTTTTAGCTCACTGGACATGGAATCTGGCAAGAGTATCAGAGTATCAGAATTAGGCAAAACCACGTAGATTAATTGATCAAGCCTTTTAGATTCAGTAAAGCAATGTTATCCAAAATCGTTTGAAGCCCTTAGCATAATTACAAGTTTGGATATTATTTAATATGTATAGTATCAGCCCTACATCAATATGCTTAAGCTGCTTGCTTCAAACTTAACTGAAAAATATATAGACAGAAAGTGAAGAATAAAAAGAAGATGATGAGAGGAGATGGAAAGAAAAAAAATAGAGGTGGGGAGATGGTGGAATGAGGTGAGAGAAAGGGAGGGATATAAGAAGCTCAAAAGAAAGAAAGAAAACTCCAAGAGGACAAAAATATTCAATATGACAAATGTGAAACAAACCAGTTTCCTTGAAAGGGATATATTTTAGGCAGGGATTATATTTAAAATAGTTAACAACCCTAAGGTGCAGGAATTGACTGGTCAGAATGGGCATTCTGTATACTCCCCAGTATGACTCTACCAGCCAACCAGGAGTTTTTATCTTAGGCCACACTCTAACTCAGATACATGCCTCACAGTGTAAACAGCCACAGTCAGAGCAATACTCACTTTCTTAGAGAGGTAATTTTACTCAGTTTTTGAAATGGTGAAGGAATCCATTACATGGCATTTAATAGACTTAAATGCCAAATTTATAATTACATCTAGCATTAAAACTTGGGACTTCAAAAAGATACTGAGTTCACTTGTCCACTTAAAGCTGTATGCCCAGTCTTTCTGCAGAATGTGTTCTTTCTTCACAATTTAGGGAGAGGTTTCAGAAATACTTTAAGATGTCTGTGGAAGGAATGTATTAACCCCACAATGCTTGGATCTAACAACGAAGAGTAGAAGCGTTCATTCTCTTCTTTGTGCCAGTGTGATTGGTTGTATCCCATATCTCATTGAAAACTTATATAAACCTTAATTCTTGGATGGGGAGGTCTTGCCATGCTAGAAAAGAGAGTCACCACACGAGAAAAATGTGCTAGGAGAAAGGAGCACATAGAGGAATTTGTCATAGATTGGATTCTGTATAAAGCAGATACTCAGACAGAGATTAGTGTGTAAGATGTCTAATAAGGAATGTCTTTGGGATTAACACCAGTGGAAGGGAACAGAAAGAAGCTGAATTGGGTAGAGGGAAAAGTTGGTCTGTGATAGTCTCAACAAAGGCTTCAGCCAATGCCATGAGGAGTTCTGAAGCTGGGATGATCCTTTAGAATTTTCTGAGTTTGGGCAAGGATTCTGGGCTTTTGTACTGCTGCAGTAATTATTCAGGGGATATGGGTTGCCCCAGGAAGACGGGGGTGTGACTTTAAGAAAGGTGGATCTCTTCAGTTGAGGCAATTCCAGTTGAGGACTGACAGAGTGTTACCTTGCCACCTACACTCTTGTTAGTTGGAGGAATAAATCTTTCAGTTCTGAAAGAGGGATCTGAGTGAAGCATCACAATACTCACTGTAGGACAGTTCTGTGCACATTGGGGCATTACACAGCTGGGATTTACAGCAATCCACTTTCTAAGGATTAAATCAAGTATGCCTTGTATGCAGATTTATTGACTCTGGAGCTCTCAGATCTCTACAGTCTCAATGTGCAAAAGTTATGGTCAAGAGATTAAATCTCATGTTCCTTTCTACAAAATACCATGTTCTCCTTCATCCAAGAAATAAGTATTGAGTGTCTAAAATGTGTCAAGCATTGCTCTAGCTACTTGTAGACACTTGGGACGCAGCAGTGAGTAAGGCAAACATGGTTCTTTTCCTTCAGGTATCTACAGATTTTAAGGGAATAAAATTTGTTCTTAAAATAGCTAATCCTAGTAATTTGGTAAATGCCAGCTATTCTTCTGGTGAGCTAAGCAGAAATAAAAACAGAGAGGTAGAAATGGGTCATTATATTTTTCAAGGATTTGAGAAGCTCCAATTTAATATGTCATTGAACTGAGTGAAAAGACTGAATGGGTAACAGGTAGATAGGGTCAGTTGATTTGTTTTTCCCTCATACATTTATTATATATATGACTTTGGAAAAATTACTTGATCTTTCTGTCTCCTCAGTTTCTCCCAATGTGTAGTGCAATAGTAGCGGCATTTCTGAAATGTAATCTGGCAATTTTGTCCAAAATCCAAATTTGATACGTTGAAAGAAATCATGTAAATTTCTAAGCTTTCAATCTTTTTTATAACTAAAAGGCATTTTTTCTCATTTAAGCTGCCAGTGCTACAGCAACATAATTATTTGGTTTTCATCTGAGACTTGGTGGATTTTACTAAGACCCTAAAGATTTGTCTCAAATTAGTATCTGTATTAGCAGACATCTAGGGTGAGAAAGTAAAATCTAGTATTAGCCTAGTTTCCCACCCTGGGTGGGAATGCCCAATTACCTCAGTACAAAGCTAAATTGAAGCTTGGGAGTCTGAGGCATAAACTTTAAAATTGAGTAATTAAAATTCAATCACTTTCCTGTCAGATATATTAAGAAATGCCGCATATAACTTAAAGAAATCATAATCAAGCCATATGCATACACAGGGCTATTCGATCAATATTTTAGGCTTAATTAACCAGCCAATTTTTGTTTTTCTATATATGTTGGTTGTTCTGAGTCACTGGGTTGGGCATGCCAGTCAAAAAATAGTCAAATCACAATCAAGCATTGCTACTTTCCCCCAAGCATGGACTGGCCGTTTTGGAGACACAGCCTCAAAGGCATTTAATGCAACTCAAAGGAAAATGAGAAGTGATAGCAACTGTCATTTATTGAGTTCTTCTCATGTGCCAGGCTCTTGACATGCATCTTTATTTACCATTCTCATTGATCCAATAAGGAAGGTCTTTATTAGTATTTAATGTTAGTAGATAAGAGAAGTGAGACTTAGTGATGTGAAATAACTCCTGAGGTCCCAACAACTACTCAGTGACAGATTCAGGATTGGAATCCAGGACTGCTTAACTCATAAACTCATGATTTTCTTCTGTGCCAAGCTCTCTTTCACTTGAACCCATTACACCCCTTCATACCATGTATTTTCTTATTGGCTTATAATATACACACTTGCATCTGTGGGTATGTTTTACGTCTCAATACGTTTGTCAGTTGATGGATGCATAAATGGGGTGAATTAAAGCAACAACAACCTCCATCACTAACATTTAGTTGCTACCATGTGTTAGTTTAGTTTCTAACCTGAATACATAAATTATTTAATCCTCACTACAACATTCCACAGAAGGCACTTCTAGTCTTCCGTTTTACAAATGGAAAAACTGAGGCACAATGAAGCTAAAGAGTACTTGTTTTAAGGTAGGGATCAGCAAGCCTGCCTGTGGCCTGCTTTTGTACCTCCTGGGAGCTGAGAAAGGTTTTGGCATAAAGAATAGAAAAATAACAAAACAACAAAAAAGAATATATGACAAAAAAGAGCTATGTGCCCCACAAAGACTAAAATATTTACTATTTTTTACTTTGGAGACATCTTCCATTTCCTGGTATAGAGTCTAAGCCATGCAGAGAGTTAGTAATAAAAATAGAAGTATATTTCCTTTGTATCCCAACTGTGGCTGCTATTATAGGGTTTACAGTATAGTTTAATAATAATACTAACAACAACAAGGATAATACCAGTAGCAATTATCTATTGAGTATTTACTTTGTGTTAGACATATAAGGATGGACTTCACATAACATGTAGTTTCATGTACTAATCAGAATACCCTATGAGGTGTTTTTCATTCATTGTTTGCCTTGTCTAGCTTTCATTTTTCCTTTTATTCTTGCCAAAAGTATCCCTAGTTTGTTCAGATATCTACCACCCCCCAACAACATGGCAGAATATGGACAGCCCCATTGTTTCCTTAGGAGTTAGTCTTGGTGGACTAAGGCTCAAGGTAGTCTCAGTTTCCTTGCCAATCAATAATTATCAGGAGTGGAAATGTGACACAATTCTGGCCGACAACACAGAAGGAGTGTCTGCTGAGTAGGAAGTCTTCTGGTATAGGTTCACTTATTATTAAAAGAGACCCTGTTAGGAGATGGTCTCTCTCCTTCCTTTGGATGTTGACTTCTCTGGATAGGATGCCTTGATGTGTGGCAGATGCATTGCTCCAAGTCTGATGGATGCAAAGCCAACACAGAGAAGAGGATAGATAATTTCAAAGAAATAAAGCTAATCATTGGCATATCTTTTTTTTTTTATTATACTTTAAGTTCTAGGGTACATGTGCATAACGTGCAGGTTTGTTACATATGTATACTTATGCCATGTTGGTGTGCTGCACCCATCAACTCGTCAGCTCCCATCAATTCATCATTTATATCTTGTATTGGCATATCTTACTCGGAGGCTGCCCTACTTCAGGATTTCTTATGGTTAAGCCAGGTTGAAAGTCAGGGCTTTCTCCAAACTTTTTACGGAGTCTCACTCTCTCGCCCAGGCCAGAGTGCAGTGGCGCTATCTCGGCTCACTGCAACCTCCACCTCCCGGGTTCAAGCGATTCTTCTGCCTCAGCCTCCTAACTAGCTGGGATTACAGGTGGACGCCACCACGCCCAGCTAATTTTTGTATTTTTAGTAGAGACAGAGTTTCACCACGTTGGTCAGGCTGGTCTCAAACTCCTGACCTCATGATCCCCCCATCTTGGCCTCCCAAAGTGCTGGGATTACAGGTGTGAGTCACCGTGCCTGGCTGATAAAACTTTCTTTAAAAAAAATAGGGTTTTCTGACACATAATTGATCTCTGTAGTTAATATTATCCCTCACTTTAGAGTTGGTTAAATTGAGCACAGCTTAATCTGGAAGAGCTGGAATGTGAATCCAAATGTTGTCTACCCTAAAGCCTGTAATTTTGTTTTCCAATCATATGTTCTGGCTTGATAATAATAAATGAAACGACAATTTTGACATACAAAATGATAAGTTCTATACAGTTGAGTGATAGGAAAATTTATGATGTTTGTACCTACCCAGTTGCCATTTAGATATTATAATACATTTCTCTGCTAGGCAAGTATGAGATTACAAAACACTCATGGTATATCATATACAAACACATCACTGAAGAGGATACCAGATTGTGTGTATTCCATGAATACATATGAATAATTCAAAAGGATTTAAAGATCAATCTGTCCTCAGACTGTGACAGAACTCCCATTAATGAGCAGTGGCTCACAGGGCTGGCTTGGCTCAATGTAGTTAACCCCATCCTTTTGCAACTGAGGGCTGGTTGACTCATATTCTCAAATTGAATATCATGTGATTCTATTTCACCATTAGAATGATGTTGCCCTATACAGAAAGAAACTGACATTGCAAAGGTTCTCAAATTGCGTGTCTTTTGGAAGCATTATCTGATATAATGCCGAAATCACAACTGAGAATTTCGTTTTAAATATTCTGTCTTATGAACCTAAAACATCCATAATACTCAAGATTTATGATTGCCAACAAAAATGGAGAATACACATAAATTTAAGTATATGTAACTTAAATTGTTTAAGTTCCTATATCATATCTACTGATTTGAAAATCATAACTAAACATTATTGTTGCAATTTGTATCATATATTCTTTTCATACACACAAATACATACGCATATGTAAGTATATAAACACTTTCCTTGTTTTTTCCTAAGCCGTTCATATTTGGAAACCTAAAGGTCAAATACATGACATCTAAAAGAGCATTCCAGTACTTATTCATTATTCCAATCTAGAATTTAAAAAATAGAGATTTGCTGGATTTTAAAACTTTTTTTAATGATGAGTTTTGTCAGACTGTTGTGCTTTGCTTTGCTAATTTCCATTTGTATGAATTTATAATGTCTTTAAAATTTAATTTGTATCAAATTACGGTTTTTAAAATTTTAACACGGGGAAAGATTACTCTATAATTTCTTTCAAGACAATAAATTTATATAC
>NW_016809843.1:40997-53074 GCF_001698545.2 Rhinopithecus bieti | reverse complement strand
TTATCTTATAGAAAACTGAAGTCAATAATCCAGAACACATTGTCTAAATTGTTGAACAAGCCAGGGAATACAGAAACTGATGTCAAGAAACATGGATAATTGAATTGGAAAATGTAGCACATTTAAGAACTTAATCTATTTAGGGTATTATTACTACTATTATTTCAATTTCTTAAATAAACTGAACTATTTTCCACCTCAGGGCCAACATTTATCAGGCTAGCTGCTAGTTTTCATTGATATGTCAGCTTAAATACTTCTTACTCTAAAGAAACCTCTCTGACTCCCAGCTAAGTTAGCCAATGCTCTTTATACATTTTATTTTTCCCAGGATTTATCATAATTTTAATTTATTTTTGTTAATATGATTAATACTTTTTTTTTACTAAATTGTGAAGTTTAGTAGTGTAGAAATTATGAATGCCTGGTTTACTATTATATGCTCAACATCTAGCACAGGGCTTGGCATTAGTAAGCACTCAATAAATCTTTAAAGAATGAATAGATGTATGAATATATAAAGGAAGCAATGATTTCATGAACAAGCAAGAAGGTGGTTTCCTAGCAAATTTCTGGGAATGGCAGTGTTATGGCCTGCCCATCTCCTTTATGTCCTTGCTACCTAAGAGATCCTGCTACATTTAACGATCCATGAATGGGGGTTCAGGGTTTCTTTTGAAAGTGAAGAAACATTTCTGAAAATAGATAATAGTAAGTTTCACATGAGTGGGAATGCACAACTCTGTAAATATACTGAAAACCACTGACTTGTGCACTTTGGTGAATTTTATGCTATGTGAACTATATTTCATCATTGTTTTTTTAAATCCATGAACTGATCATCCTGAGTGTCCATTCACTTTAGTAGTGTAGGTGTTGTATGATTTGACACACTTCCATAGTCACCCAGAAGATAGTTACATGGTTTCTGCAATTACATTAAAAGGTAACATGGAGCCCATTTTACTAAAAGTGGGAGAATTTGCTTTTAATGGTATGATACCATGACTCTAGGGTTTACACTGCTCAGCACAGGCCTTGCAAAATCTCTGCAATTGTGTGATATTTCTCAGAACCCAATGCATCAATCTGTAAGCTCCCATGATATGAAGGGCATATGAAGAAAAGGATGTCACAAACGATTCAAGTGTCAATTTACTGCCTGCTTCGCTTCCACTCTCTCCCCTCTTCTACTGGACACTGATTCTGCAAAGCAGAAAATCATTGGTGAACTGAAATTTCTGGTTCAGATCCTTACCTCCTGCCATCAGGAGGATTTGCTACTATGACTTTTTCTTCTGCCTAACCTTCTTTCTCACTGCCATTCAGCCTGATTGCCAAAAGGTTTTCAAGGTAAAAACCATTTGAAACAGACAAGCTCACCCAGAGGCTTTGCTTAGCTATCCGGAGGAACAGTCTTGATTTTACTCTTACTCTTTGCTCAAGTACCTCAGTATGAGCCAGCAGCCTCAAAGCCACATATTACGACCTGGGGAGAAAAGCACAGAACACAGAGCAGCTGTTATAAAGAATGTCCCAGTGGTCTTTTGGAAAGCAAGAGGTATTTTAGCCCCAATAAACAACTAAACCTCAAGATCATAGCAGAAAACTTCATCAGACTGTGAACCTCTATGGCGTAGGGAATTGTCTTACTTTATTCTAGGTGCCAATTACTAACGTGTTCTCCTATAACTATATATTTATTAATTAGTGGCTCCTTTCACTCTCAAAAGTGTCCTTGTGTATATGAGAATTTATATGATCACCTTTGCTAAGAACCACGCCTGACATACGATAACACATAAGGGAGAGCAATTATTATTATTCAAAGTGATGCCTTGTTTTCTTATTGATTGTTACCTTTCAGCAACTTCAAACTGTTAACACTGTTAAAAGAAAAAGTATAATTCACATTATCACCAGCGTTTAGATAAATCCTTTATCCTTTTCACTTTTTCAAATGCACAAGGAGACGACAAAGTTGTGGTTAAAAGACAGATAGAACCATAGCAGAGGCCGGGCGCGGTGGCTCAAGCCTGTAATCCCAGCACTTTGGGAGGCCGAGACGGGTGGATCACAAGGTCAGGAGATCAAGACCATCCTGGCTAACACGGTGAAACGCCGTCTCTACTAAAAAATACAAAAAACTAGCCGGGCGAGGTGGCGGGCACCTGTAGTCCCAGCTACTCGGGAGGCTGAGGCAGGAGAATGGCGTAAACCCGGGAGGTGGAGCTTGCAGTGAGCTGAGATCCGGCCACTGCACTCCAGCCTGGGCGACAGAGCGAAACTCGCCTCAAAAAAAAAAAAAAAAAAAAAGAACCATAGCAGAACTGTCTCAAGCTTAGGTGATGTCTTAAACTATTTCCTCTCTCCCTGAATACTCTGTGATTTGTAAATTATTTTATTTCTTTATAGCATATAGTCATCCTAATTTGTAATGCCACTTTAGTAATATCGTGGGGAAATTTAACATAGTAATTTGCAAGAAGTTTCTTCAAGAAATACAACACATGTAGTTCATTATCACAGTTTTGTTTTATTACATTTTTAAAAATCATAAGTAAGCAAGAAAAAAGAATAACAGTACTGATTCCTTCTTTTCCAATACTGACGGCTTCTAGTGAGTAGCTCTAAAAATCTCTGTAAAATGGAAGTCATACTGTGTCACACCCTGCTTTGAAACAAATGGCTGTCAATGTTTCAGAATAAAGGCCGCACCCCTCCTAAGCTGGCGCTCAGCAAAGAGAAAGTCATGTTCAGTTTGAGCACCAAGATTATGAAGCGCAACCACAAGAAGCCACATGAGTTCGAGTCCAGCTTTTCTGGAGCTGGAGATGAACTCGGACCTCAAGCCTCAGCTCAGGGAACTGAATATAACAGCAACCAAGGAAATTGAAATTGCTTATAGTTGGAAAGTTATTATAATCTTTGTTCCCATTCCTAAACTGAAATCTTTCCAGAAAATCCAAGTCCGGCTATTACATGAATTGGAGAAAAAAAAAGTTCAGTGGGAAACATGTTGTCTTTGTTGCTCAGAGGAGAATCGTGTCTACACCAACTCGAAAAAGTCACACAAAAAATAAGCAAAAGCTGCCAGGATCTTCTCTCTGCCAGTGGTGCAGAGCAAGGAGGACCCTGTTGCCATGCTATGGATTGCAGTCTACATCTTTTTTTAAATTTTCTTTTAACTGTGAATATGCATTTTTTAAATCATTTTTGTTTGCAACTATGGGAATTCAAAATGAACATCCCTGCTCATGAGCTTTTTACAGACATCAGAAAAAGTTTTCACCTTGAGGTCCACATTGTTCTGCTATGGTTTGTCCAAAGGAACCTTTATGCGCTGGCCATTCAGTGTCAGGAGGATTCTGTTACCCACAATTTCGCTTATGTTATGTTATATAATTTTGTGTCTTTTAAAGTACTTGAGAGAATAAACATTAT
This sequence comes from Rhinopithecus bieti, assembly GCF_001698545.2. NCBI lineage: Eukaryota > Metazoa > Chordata > Mammalia > Primates > Cercopithecidae > Rhinopithecus > Rhinopithecus bieti. The sequence goes on along the minus strand of NW_016809843.1, from coordinate 49,630 downwards.
TGCTATGTTAGCCTTCTTATTTATGTTTCTGGTTCTCTTTATTTTTAGCTGTGGATTTAAGTCACCATCTCATATCACTTTCTTATTATAATGCAGATCTATTCCCACACACTGCCTTCATGTAATTACTGTCAAATATATTACATTTTTTTCCATTGTGGACTCATCAATACTATTAAATTTATAGTGTTTTATTCAACTGCTTTTTAAATCAATTAAGCAAAGAAAAGAAATACGTAATTATATGCCACTTATAATTGGCTCAATAATTATCTTTAGAAAAACTCTGTTTTTTGCATGTTAATTTTAATTTCCACTTGGATCCACTTGCTTTCATATAAAGAACGTCCTGTAGTCTTATTATTTTTTTTTGTAAGTAGTGTGTGCTAGCAACAAACTCTCATGATTTTTGTTTATCAGGGGATAGTTTTTATTTTGCCTTCATTTGTTAGAGGTAGTTATTTTGCATGTAGGAGTTTCAGTTGATTCTTTCAGCACTTTGAATATATCACCACAATGCCTTCTGCTTTTTCCTTGTCAACTTGGCATGCATATTCATTTTCCTAAATAACACTGATTTCCAAATAAAGACAATAACAAGGTAATAGTTTACGTGACACAATGGAACTATTCTGTGATTGTTATTTTGGGATTTTTAGACATTAGGGTTTTTATACTTTAGGGACTTGGACAATAGAGATTTTGATCTTTCAGGATTTCAGCATCCGGGATTATCATGTTTAGGATTTTGCCTTTCAAGATCACGACTGGCTACCACTAAATCCATTATCTAAAATATCCACAATTCCAAAAAAATTACAATACAACAGGAAAATGTGAGCCATAACTAGGAAAAAAATAATGCAAACAATAAAAGCTGCCTCTGATTGGACACAGATTTCAGAAAACGTGTTTCCCACTGAACTTTTTTTCTCCAATTCATGTAATAACCAGAGTTGAATTTTCTGGAAATAAATTTATTATGCAGATAAATTTATTGGAGGAGCTAGTATAAGAAAGTATCAGTGAATTCAAAGAATATCAACAGAGATTGTTCATTCTGAAGAGCAGCAAAACGAATGAACAGGAATAAACAGCACATCCGATAAATGTGGGACATCATTAACACACCAGTGTACATGTAATGGAGTGCCAGAAGAGGACAGGAACAAAAGAGCAGAAGTAATAATGGGTGTTTTGATCTTTTGAAATTTCAGTGCTTGGGATTGTGTCTTTTAGGATTACGATCAGCTCCTTATCAGCATCTTCCCGTCTCTCCTCTTTCCTAACCACTCAAATTCTCTGATAATTATCATTCTACTCTCTACTTCTCTACTTTATTAGATTCCACATGTGAGTATGATTGTGTGATATTCGTCTTTCTGTGTCTGACTCAATTCACTTAACATAATGTCCTCCAGGTTCATCTGCATTATCATTTGTTTTTATAAGTGACTTTCCTGAACTTAATCTATGGTATTTTTTCTTCCCTGCTCTGTGTGGGCACTAATGTTTATATTCAGTTTTTATTTTATGTCATTTTAGTGTAGTTTAGTTTGAATACGTTTGGATTAGTTTAGCATATTTGCCTGATTTCCTATGGATAACCCTTATTTCTACACGGCTTAGTGGTGTGGCAACAGTTGATCAGAATTTTTTATCAAACACCTTGAGTCAGTGTTCCATCTTCTGACAGTGGATTTGTGTGTGGCTCAAGGGAGGCCTTTCGAAGTTCTAAAACTTTTCACATTATTTTCTTCTTTTAGTTTCCTAAAAGAAGTGTCCTGGTGTCTCTACTGTTCTGACTAAACTCATGAGGGATAGATATAGCCTCAGGCCAGAACACTATAGACTCCCACAGTTTTTACTTGATTTTTAGGAGTAAACTATTCTCAATGTGTTGTTTGCCTTAGATCAATTTCCACAACCTTCAAATGATTATTATCAAACACTTGTCCAATTTCGTACTATTTTAGGGAATAGGGTTTTTCACCTTGTTCACTCCTTCAAAGCCATGAGCAACACCCCTCCATGAGTTTATGAATACATAATTGAGGTCATATTCGTAATAAGATTTTATATCCAGATATTTTCAATAAGCTTAGAATTACTCATGTCATTGTAAATACATTAAAACTTGGTTTTTAAAAATCACATGGAAATTCTATGTACCAAGGCATCATAATTTAACCATCTACTATTGGCCATTTAGGTTCAATTTTTTGCCTTTATGAACTGTGATGTATATTTTTGCATATAAATTCTTTCCCAAGCCATTCCTGTCACTAGAACTATTATGTCAAAAACATAATTTTTAAAGGTTAAAAATACATATCGCGACAGTCTTCAAAAAAAAGACCGCAAGGATTAACTCCTCTAGCACCGTAGTGCTGTTTGTTATACCCTTACCATTATTGAGAATTAACATTAAAAATATATGCACTTTGATAATAAGATAATTTAAAAGCTCTGGCAAATTTTGAGTTGCTTTTCTTTTTTCTTTAATCATACTTTAAGTTCTAGGGTACATGTGCACAACGTGCAGGTTTGTTACATATGTATACATGTGCCATGTTGGTGTGCTGCACCCATTAACTCGTCATTTGAGTTGCTCTTCTAAGTGTCTTTATTCAGCTCAACTCTGTAATTCTTTATTTAGGATTAATAGACATTTTCCCTGTTTATGGCTATTTCATTCAACGTCTTTTCTTGCAATAGAGCAGCATATCGTTTCCCATCATTGCATACAACATCTACCCCTTTTATCTTTCTAATGGAGCCATTTTTAGAAACAGCATTTTCATGATCAGTTCTCCACGACTGTAAATTGATTCATTCAATTCCTATGTCTTAAATTTTAATTAGATCACAGAAATATCTTTTGGCTTTAAGGAGTAAAAACTCCATGTTCCTTTGCAAAATACCTATCTAGGTTTTACAAAATGTATGAAGGGAGAGGATGGACAATAAATTGCATTTTAAAACATTTTGCTTTTATTATACTACTTTTTGAACAGAGACTAAAATACATTCAATGTAATCTACTGTAGATGTACATTGGGTTAACTCAGTGATTACCTTTTTTGAGGCTATCTGAACATTTTCTTTTAAAGATTTTTTCCAAAAGATATTTATCTTTGCTAATTCTTTTTAACTATGAAGGATTGAATCTAGAAAGATAATTAGTCTAGACTATGCCACAGCACCTTGTGTAAACTTTTAGCAATGTCCATGACATTGTTCATGCGGAAATGTCTAGTAATATTTATTAAACATTTTGAAGACAATTTCTTCCTGAACTAACCTTCTACCTGAGGTATCTGCTTATGTCCCAGTAGAATCATTCACCTCACAATAGTCAGAGTAATCTTTAAAAACATCAGATTATATGATTCCCCTTTTAAAATCATTTAGTATGTGGTAAATTTATGACAATTTCTCCCATCCCATTATGTATGTCCTTTTGTAATGACTTTGTCACTTCTCATTTGAAGAGATAAGGTCTGTTTCCTTACCCCTTCAATCTGAGATAACTGTGTCCCTTGCTTTGTGCTAAAGAATATGATGGATTTTTCTAGTTCTCTGAAGAATGATGACGGTATTTTGAAGGAAATTGCACTGAATCTGTTGACTGCTTTTGGCAGTATGGTCATTTTCATAATAATGGTACTACCCATCCATAAGCATGGAATGTGTTTCCACTTGTTTGGGTCATCTATGATTTCTTCCAGCAGTGTTTTATAGTTTTTATTGTAGAAATATTTCACCTCTTTGGTTAGGTATATTTCTAAGTATTTTATTTATTGTTTTGTAGCTGTTGTAAAAGGAATTGAGTTCTTGATTTGATTCTCAGCTTGGTCGCTGTTGGTGTATAGTAGTGCTACTGATTTGTGTACATTGATTTTGTATCTGGAGACTTTACTAAGTCTAGGAGCTTTTTAGATGAGCCTTTAGGGTTTTTTAGGTATACAATCATATCATCAGCAAACAGTGACAGTTTGGCTTCCTCTTTACCAATTCAGATGCCCTTTATTTATTTCTGTTGTCTGATTGCTCTGGCTAGACTTCCAGTGCTAAGATGAATAGAAGTGGTCAGAGTGGGCATCCTTGTCTTGTTCCAGTTCTCAGAGGGAATGCTTCCAATTTCCCCCATTCAGTATTATGTTGGCTGTGGGTTTGTCATAGATGGCTTTTATTACATTAAGGTATGTCCCTTGTATGCTGATTTTGCTGAGGGTTTTAACCATAAAGGGATGCTGGATTTTCTCAAATGCTTTTTTCTATGTCTATTGAGATGATCATGTGATTTTTGTTCTTAATTCTGTTTATGTGATGTATCACATTTATTAACTTGCATATGTTAAGCCATGCCTGCATCCGTAGTATGAAACCCACTTGATCATGATGTATTGTCTTTTTGATATGCAGCTGTATTCAGTTAGCTAGTACTTTGTTGAGAATTTTTGAATCTATGTTCATCAGGAATATTGGCCTGTAGTTATGCTTTTCTCTTTATTTAGGTATTAGTATGATAGTGTCTTCATAGAATATCATAAGGAGGATTCCCCATTTCTCCATATTTTGGAATAATTTCAGCAGAATTGGTACCAATTCTACTTTTGACTGTCTGATAGAATTTATCTGTGAATCTATCTGGTCCTGGACTTCTTTGTTGGCATTTCTTTTATTAGTATTTCAGTCTCACCACTTGTTATTGGTCTGTTTAGAAAAATAAAGCCAACTACTTACATCTAACTGACTTCAACAACGCAAACAAAAACATAAAGTGGGGAAAGGACACCCTATTCAACAAATGGTGCTTGAATAATTAGCAAGTCACATGTAGAAGAATGAAGCTGGATCCTCATCTTTCACCTTATACAAAAATCAACTGAGGATAGACCAAAGACTAAAATCTATGCCATGAAACCATAAAAACTCTAGAAGAAAACATCAGAAAAACTCTTCTAGACACTGGCTTAGGCAAAGAGTTCATGACCAAGAACCCAAAAGCAAATGCAACAAAACCAAAAATAAATAGATGGGACCTAATTGAACTAGAATGCTTCTGCACAGCAAAAGAAATAATCAGTAGCATAAACAGACTACCCACAAAGTGGGAGAAAATATTCACAAACTATGCATCCAACAAGAGGCAAATATCCAGACTTGTCAAGGAACTCAAACAAATCAACAAGAAAAAAACAAATAACCCAATCAATAAGTGGACAAATAACTTGAATAAACAATTCTCAAAAGAAGATACATGAATGGCCAACAAACATATGAAAAAATGCTCAACATCACTAATTATCATGGAAATGCACATTAAAACCACAATGAGGTACCACCTTACTCCTACAAGAATGGCCCTAATAAAAAAAAAAAAAGATAGATTTTGGCATGGATGTCGTAAAAAGAGAACACTGTTGCACTGATGGTGGAAATGTAAACTAGCACAAGCACTATGGAAAACAGTATGGAGGCTCCTTAAAGAACTAAAAGTTGAACTACCATTTGATCCAGCAAGCCCACTGCTGGGTATCTCCTCAAAGGACAAAAAGTCATTATATGAAAAAGACACTTGCACATGGATGTTTAAAGCAGTATAATTTGCAATTGCAAAAATACGGAACCAGCCTAAATGCCTATCAGTCGATGTGTGGATAAAGAAAATGTGGTATATATACACCATGGAATACTACTTAGAAATATATATATATATATAGAGAGAGAGAGGCATTCACAGCAACCTGGGTGGAGTTGGAGACCATTATTCTACGTGAAGCAACTCAGGAATGGAAAACCAACATGGTATGTTCTCACTTATTAGTGGGAGCTAAGCTATGAGGACATAAAAGCATAAAAATCATGTAATGGAGTTTGGGGACTTGAGGGGAAGGTTGGGAAGGGGATGAGAGATAAAATTCTATACATTGTGGACAGTGTACACTGCTGTAGTGACAGGTACACCAAAATCTCAAAAGTCATCACTAAATAACTCATCCATGTAACCAAAACCACCTGTTCTCCCAAAATTTTAAAATAAAATATATCTCAAGTACCACAAAATATATACACCTATGTACCTACAAAACTAAAATAAAACATTATAAAAGAAACAAAAAATGTGATGGAAATGTTATGCAAGTTCAAGAGCTTTGTTTTAAACTTGCATTGCAGCCTCTGTTCACAATCTCTTGGAATGTTGTATTGAGTTTGTCATATAAGGTAGCTAGTCTAACGTATTGAGGAATTAGAGGCCGTGTTGAGTGTAGCAGATCCTCCAGAGTCAACAACCATCAGAAACTGCTGGACATGTAAGTGAGACAGACATCTTGGAACCTCCAGCCCATCAGCTCCTCCAGCTGAATACTTCTACATAAATTAGCTCTGAAAAAACCAGCAGAGGAACTGACCAGCTAACTCACAGAATCTCTCTATATATACATATATAGATAGATAGATAGATAGATAGATAGATAGATAGATAGATTATATATATAGATTACAGAATCCATCTATATATATAGAATCAATATATATATTGTAATATTAAGACAGTAAGTTTGGGGGTGGGTTTTGTTGCAGCAATAGCTAAATGATAAAGTGACTTTCCATCTTAATTTGTATTTTACTCTAATTTTTATTTTTTTTTACCTTTGCCCACAAGTCCCTTGGTTATCTATAATTTTTCCCCATGACATCTTTTTTTAATATTATTCTTCCTATTCTTTGTTGCAAAATATTGAAAGCTAAAATTCTCCTTGATTCCCACTCTTTATCACCCTAGGTTAGTATGTCATATTCTCTTGCCACTGATTCTGTTATGGCCAGAGACCAGAACATGAGCTATTATCTCACAAATAAAAATAAGCCACAGTGTTCAGCTAGCCTATCCTCAAATAATTCCCACTGGCAGTGAAACTCAAGGCACACCCCTTCTGATAGTTGATCAGCATAGGTAATCTAAAGTTTGCCAAGATTCGGAGGATACGGGCCAAGGCAAACAGCAGTACACTGTTAACGGGAATGTAAATTAGTACAGCAAAATGGAAAACAGAATGAAGTTTCCTCAAAAACATAAAATAGATCTACCATATGATCCTGCAATCCTACTACTGGTTGTATGTCCAAAATAAAATAAATCAGTATATTAAAGATAGTTTTGCACTCTCATGTTTACTGTAGAAATATTCACAATAGCCAAGATGTGAAAGCAACTTTTCATTTCTAACAACATGAATGAAGCTGGAGATCATTATGTTAAGTAAAATAACCCAGGCACAGGAAGACAAACGTTTCATGTTGTCACTTACTTGTGGGACCCAAACATCAAAACAAATGAACTCATGGGCATAGAGAGTAGAAGGATGGTTACCAGAGGCTGATAAGGGTAGCGGGGGTGGGGGTAAGTGGAGATTAGTTAATGAGTACAAATTGTCGAAAGAATGAATAAGACTTAGTATTTGATAGCACCATAAGGTGGCTATAGTCAAAAATAATTAAATTGTAGTTTTAAAATAACAAATAGGCTGAGCACAGTGGCTCATCACTATAATCACAGCAGTTAGGGAGGCCAAGGCAAGTGGATTGCTTGAGGTCAGAAATTTGAGACTAGCCTTTGCAACACTAAGAAACTCCCATCTCTACAAAAAATATGAAAATTAGGCAGGCATGATGTTGACTACCTGTAGTCCCAGTTGCTTGGGAGGCTGAGGTGGGAGGATCGCTTGAGCCTGGGAGGTTGAGGCTGCAGTAAGCCAAGATTGCACCACTGCACTCCAGTCTGGGCAACAAAGTGAGATATTGTCTCAAAATAAATAAATAGTAAATAAAAATAAATAAAACAACTAAAAAATATAATTGGATTGTTTGTAACACAAGAGATAAAGTGCTTGAGGTGATGGACACCCTATTTAACCTGAAATTATTATTACTCATTGCATGCCTATATCAAAACATTTCATGTAACCAGTAAATATATACACCTACTATGTACCCACAAAAGAGATTGGGAAATAGAAAAAAAAAAAAAAGCAAAACATTAGTATTGAGGATCTCTTATTAAGAACTCATACAATTACGTATCTCCCAATGAGCTATTGCCTAATACTCCTGTCTCTGATCAACACCGCTTATCATACAGTCTCTCAGTGGAGGCAGAAGTAAAATCAGCGGTTCACTGGAGAACTGGCAGCATCGTAGGAGGAGGTAGGCTTTGATACTTAGGTACAAGGAAAAGCATCAGAAACACCTTGTGTGGAGTTTCTAAGCATAGAATCTTGGCTTAGCAGACAGTCACAGAATGAGAAATTGTAGAAAAACAAATAAGACAATGGGCATAAAGATTTGTACAATGTTAAAATATTAATAAAAATATGAAAGACAGCAATACATATCTATACATATGCATGTGAAGAAAAGAAACACTGGAATGAGAAATAATATTAAGTAACACCTCCTATATCCCAAACACTGTACTTGGTAGGTGATAGATATTATTTTGTCTTAAACATTCAAAAAACCTGGGAAGTTGATTCAGTTGTTCTATTTTACATAGATATAAATCAAAGATGAGAGAAATGAAGCACATTATCCAAGGCTTAAAGATAACTAAACTTTTTTTTTTT
>NW_016809843.1:37448-40280 GCF_001698545.2 Rhinopithecus bieti | reverse complement strand
TTTGTTATTTCAAGGCCAAAAGAGGCAAAACAAAGATTTAAATGGAGTTATAGTCAAGATTAATATGTGAGCATATATAGCATATATATTTGTCTCTTGTCATCCCTATTCCCATTGAAATAATGAAAGAAATATTAAAATATGATAAAATATATTTAATTTATACAAGGAGTATGTGGATGTTTATGGTTCTATCCAATGTTGGAAACTTTAAATTTTTTCCAACATGGATTAAATCAGAAAATTACATTCATCCTTTAAAAAGAATGATATTTATCATAAGGAATGCATTTATTAGAAACAATATCTGGAGCCAAACTGCCTGGGTTAAAATCCTGTCTCCTCCAATTATAAATTACATAGTCTTTTTTCAAGTTATTTAAACTCTCCTTGTCTTGTTTTCCACATATGTAAATTGAGGTTGTTATGAAATCAAAATGAATTAATATTTGTGAAGATGTCAGAACTGTTTCTGATGTATGATAAATGTAAATTAATATTTGCTGAATAAATCTAATTCAAAAGAGTAATTGTTATTTTTTTGTCATAGACTTCTGTGAAGAAGTAACATTAACACCAGAATCTAATTATTGCTCTTCTGAATTCTTATCTATATGACTGTGAAAGGCCAAATAATGGCTCACAAAGATATGTAGGTCTTCATTCCTGGAATCTGTGAAAGTTACTTATATGGTAAAAGAGAAATTTATATATGTAATTAGGTTAAATATTTTGAGATGGGGAGATTACCTGAATCTGGGTAAGCCCTAAATGTAAACACAAGCGTCCTCAGAAGAGGGAGGCAGAATAAGAAGGAAGAGGAGAAATATTTGGAGGAGGAAGAGGCTATGTGATAATAAAAGTGGGGGCGGGAAACACAATATGATAAGGAGGTATAAGCCAAGGAATAAGGGCAGCCTATAGAAGCTATAGAAGAAAAATAAATGGATTATCCCATAGAAACTTTAGCAACATCACAGCCCAGTTGACATTATGACTTTGATACAGTGAATTCTATTTTGGATTTCTGGCATCCACAACCATAAAAGAATAAATTTGGCTGGGCAAGGTGGCTCACGCCTGTAATCCCAGCACTTTGGGAGGCTGAGGTGGGTGGATCACCTGAGGTCAGGAGTTCGTGACCAGCCTGGCCAACATAGCAAAACCCTGTCTGTACTAAAAATCCAAAAATTAGCCGGGCATGGTGGTGAGGTGGTGGGTGCCTGTAATCCCAGCTACTTGGGAGGCTAAGGCAGGAGAATCGTTTGAACCTGGGAGGTGGAGGTGGCAGTGAGCCAAGACTGTGCCATTGCACTCCAGCCTGGGCAACAAGAGCGAAACGCCATCTCAAAAAAAAAGAATAAATTTGTGTTGTGTTAATTATTCTGTTTTGGTCATTTGTTACAGCAGCAATAGAAAACTAATAAAAATGACTGGCTAAGGCATTTAAGAGTGGAGGAAAATCTACATTAATGCTAAAGACTAAAAAAGGTAAACAATTTCCACTCAATATAATACTGATGTGACCTCTTTGAAGGAAGACACAGGGCTGACATTTGACATACTCTATAATAAAAGAACAGTATATCTAAAACTGAATTTGACACCTCTTATTTTATGTGATTCACATCTGGAGATGAAAGCATGCCATGAGCAGTCACAACACATGACTTGGGCTTCTCTTCAACAATAAGGACAAATCAACACAATGTGGAGTCCAGTAGTGTTACTTGGTGAACCCAGAAATCGTTTATGGCCAAAGCTCCTGTAACAAACAAAGAGCTTTGGGAGAGTAGCAGCAAGGCTGCGCTAAGAGTTGAATGTTGCTTCCTGACATGGTCTTCTTGGCAAAAACAGAGGCACATGTGAAAGTCCCCACTGAGCATATTCTTGTTCCTAACTTTTTCTACACTTCTGCCCACGAACTAGATCTCTGAATTTAAAAAATATATTTCCAGCAAATGTAATATTTCCTTTTCCCCTCACTTGTACCTTTAGAATTTGGCAGAATCCCTGTCTATTTCACGAGATACCCATTTCAAATCAACTTTATTGATAACAAAAGAGTAGTTGGAATGCCTAGACGTTTCTCTATAAGAATGTAAAATTAAAGGAAAATCAACAGACCCAAAGACATGTGTTGCAATTCAAAAAGCTCCCCTGAAAAATTAGAACAACAATCTTTATTTGAAAGAGATGTACTGTAAGAAAGAAAAGAAATCCAGACATTAAATCTACGAAGTCAGATGAAGCAGCCACAATGAAAGAATAATCAATGAGCATAAAACATTGAGGAAGGTGAAAACTATTATTGTCAAAAAATAAAATAATAGAAGTCATAGCGGAAGTCTTTTAGTAAGCCTCTTGAAGTAATAGTTGTGGGCTCTTAGTTATTTTTCTCTCATATTTCAAAACACAGATCAATGAAATTTAAAGATTTTGTCATAAATATTGAGTGAATGCATAAATATGATTTTTGATAGCACTGTAAGCATACGCAGGAATTTCATTTGCTGGTTGTTTGGTGCCTTTTACCCGTTTGAATGTTTTCAGTGTATTTAACAGCATATTATAGACATTCACATTCAAAAATGACATAAATTAACAGTTCCTGACACAAACTAAACCGATACAAAAGTAAAAACTGACAATTTCATTGGAAAGTAATCCTTGGGAAAACAATTTGACAAATACGAGAAAAGTTTCCAGTTACGATAAAGCTGATAGGAATCTACTGAAAAAAATTACTTTGAATTCACTTTATGATCTACTCATACACTGCTTTATGAAATATACAATCTGATTTTAAAATGGCCAACATTTTTTGTTAAT
>NW_016809843.1:31143-35061 GCF_001698545.2 Rhinopithecus bieti | reverse complement strand
TTTATTCCCTCAAACTTCATGTTGCAGATTTCATGTTTCAGAAGCTCTCTTCCAGAAAAGATGTTCTATAAGTAACTATACTGAAAAAGAATGAGTATCTCAAATAAACAGCCTAATTTCCCATCTTAATTTATTGTAAAAGGAAGAGAAAAGTAAGCCCAATGCAAAGATTTTAAAAAGTTGTTTCGTTGGAAAGATCAATAAAAGTAACAAAACTTTAGCTAGTATGACCACAAAAATGAGAGAAAAAAATCTAATTGCTAAAATCAGAAGTAAAAGAAGAGCCTTTACTAAAATCTTTACAGAAATAAAAGGAATTAAGAAGAAATACAATACTAGGAACAACATATGCCAACACATAAGACAACTTTGATAAAATGAACAAATTCCTTGAAAGATGCAAATTGCCAAACTCACTCAAGATAAAATAGAAAATCTGAATAAACATATAGTAAGTAAAGGGAATGATTTAGTAATCAAAATATACCCACAAATGAAAGCCCAATCCAGGTATCTTTGCTTCTGAACTCTATGAAAAATTTAAAAAATAATTACAATCAATTTTTCACTATACCTTCTAATAAGTAAAAGATAAATGAACATATATGATTCATTTTAGGAGGCCAGTATTACCTTGATACTAAAACAAGACAAAGAATCAAAAAAAAAAAAAAAAAAAAAAAGAAAGAAGGAAAGAAAAGAAAAACAAGTAAAGAAAGAAAAAAATACTACAGGCCAGTTGGGGTCCTTATGTGCTGATGCACTGCAAATGGAAATGTAAAATGTTAGAGGCACTTTAGGAAACAGTCTGGCTGTTTCTCCAAAAAAAAAAAAAAAAAAGTTAAAAAAAAAATTATCTTTGACCAAGGAATTCCACTCCTAGATACATACGCAAGGGAAAAAATAGCATCTATGAAACAAAACTTTTATATGAATATTAATAGTAGCATTATTCATAAAAGCAAAAACGTTGGAAACAAACTTAAATGTACATCACCTGATAAATGTATAAACAAAATGTTGTATATACAAACAATGGAATATTAACTGTCCACTAGCATTACTAAATAAAACTAGTCTTACAATTAAGATGGATATATTAGAGTTGAAAAACACTAAAAGAGACAACTAGACCTCATAGGAATATATGAAAATTTCCACCCAATAATAGAAGATTACACATTTTCCTCACAGTCACATAGAACATTCTCCAGTATAGACAATATGTCAGGGCATAAAACAAGCTGCAATATTTTTTAAATGATTCAAATATTAACGTGCGTTCTCTCACTCAAATGCAATGAAATAATGAATCAAAACAGAAGGAAATTCACAAATATATGAAAATTACACAACATACTCCTAAATAACCAATGAGTCAAAGAAGGAATCACAAGACACATGATAAAATGTTTTGATATGAATGAAAATACAGACACAGTATATCAAAATGTATGCTAAAGCTGTGCTCTGAGGAAAACTTATCATTGTAAATGCCTATATTAAAAACAAAACACACATTAATAATCTAACCTTCCAGTTTAATCACCTGAAGATGTTACCAAAACACCACAGGTTCAGTCTAGGTACTGGGGCTTGCAGCAGAGAAAGCCAGTCACTGAGAAAATTATTGCAAAGGATGAAGGCCTTAATTGAGTGCTGCAGCCAAGGAGATAGGAGATCAGTCTAAAATCCATCTGCCTGACTGACTAAAATTAGTTGTCTATATAGTAGGGAATAAATGTAACTATGCGTGGGAAACCAGGACATCAGGAGAGGTAAGGAAGCAATCATGATAAATGAGGGGCCTGGTGTCTTACTTTCCGGATGCAATGATCTGATCTAGTGAGTTTCAGTTCTTTGATACTTTCTGAGAGACCTATGGGTCCTTTCCTGAGGAAGAAACTCAGAGAACACAAATACAAGTTTCAAGCTTTAAGACCAGAATGGTCAACTTCTATGCAAAACAAACACAAGAACAATAAAAAAAAAAACAAAACAAAAAACTGTCAATGGGACTATTAGGTTGGTTTCAAAGACAATGAGAAAAAAAAAGCAAACTGACAAACTTTTAGATAGGCTGACCAAGAAAAATAGAGAAAAAAAATCAAATTACTTGATTCAATAATAGAATAAGGTACATTGCTTGTAACAAGTCCCAACTAATTCCTTGAGATATGCATAGCTCTGATACCCATTTCATAAAGATATCACAAAAAAGAAAATGACAGACCTGTATTGAGAGGTGACAATGTGCTAGCAGCCATCACTCTCGGTGCCTCCTCGGCCTCGGCATCCACTCTGGCGGCGCTTGAGGAGCCCTTCAGCCCGCCTCTGCACTGCAGGAGTCCCTATCTGGGCTGGCCCAGGCCTGAGCCGGCGCCCTCTGTTTGCCTGGAGGTGTGGAGGGAGAGGCGTGGGCGGGAACCCGAGCTGCGCCCGGCGCTCACAAGCCAGCGCGAGTTCCAGCGGGCGCGAGCCCCGCGGGCCTGGCACTCCGAGCGGCCGGCCGGCCCCAGGGCAGTGAGGGGCTTAGCACCCGGGTCAGCAGCTGCAGAGGTTGCGCCAGGTCCCCAGCACTGCTGGCCAGCATGCACAGGTCGAATTCTCCCGGGGCCTCAGCCACCTCCCCGTGGGGCAGGGCTCAGGACCTGCAGCCCGCCATGTCTGAGTTCCGCCTCCACGGTGGGCTCCTGAGCGGCCCGAGCCTCCCCGAGGGGCGCCGCCTCCTGCTCTGTGGCGCCCGATCCGTCCACGCCCAAGGGTTCAGGAGTGCAGGCGCAGCTGGGGACTGGTGGGCAGCTTCGCCTGCAGCCCCCGTTCAGGATCCACTAGGTGAAGCCAGCTGGGCTGAGTCTAGTGGAGACTTGGAGAACCTTTATGTCTAGCTAAGGGATCATAAACGCACCAATCAGCACTCTGTGTCTAGCTCAGGGTTTGTAAATAACACCAATCAGCACTCTGTGTCTAGCTCAGGGTTTGTAAATACACCAATCAGTACTCTGCATCTAGCTAACCTAGTGGGGACTTGGAGAACTTTTCTGTCTAGCACTGTGTCTAGCTAAAGGATTGTAAACGCACCAATCAGCAGTCTGTCAAAACGGACCAATCAGCTCTCTGTAAAATAGACCAATCAGCTCTCTGTAAAATGGACCAATCAGCAGGATGTGGGTGGGGCCAGATAAGTGAATCAAAGCAGGCTGCCGGAGCCAAGCAGCTACAACCTATCTGCTTTCCCTTTTGCAGCGTGGTGGCTTTATTCTTTGGCTCTTTGTAATAAATCTTGCTGCTGCTGGCTCTTGGGGTGCATGTTGCCTTTAAGAGCTGTAACACTCACTGCAAAGGTGTGCAGCTTCACTCCTGTCAGCCAGAGCACGAAGGCACCAGAAAGAAGAAACTCCAGACACATCTGAACGTCTGAAGGAGCAAACTCCGTACACACCATCTTTAAGAACTGTAGCACTCACCGCGAGAGTCCGCGGCTTCATTCTTTCGGTCAGCCAGACCGAGAACCCACCAATGTCGGACATAGTATTTCCTATGAATATAAATGCAAAACCTCAGCAAAATACTCAAACATAAAATCAAAACTTGGCAGGGATTTCAGTGAATTTGTTTTGGATAATATTTTCACAGCATAAACTAATAAACATGCAATGTTTTCCCATTCAATTAGGTATTCTTTAATTTTTTTTAGCAGTGCTTTGTAGCTTTTAGTGCACAAGAATTTCACCTCTTTTTAAGAGTGTTTCCCTACGTATTGTATTATTTGGATGATATTTTAAATTGAATACTTTTTAATATTTTTTGTTTTTCTTGCGAAGGTATAGAAAGATAATTCTTTCACACTTATTTTGTACCCTGCAACGTTCTAAAATAATTTACCACTCATAGTGTTTGTTTTTTTTTTTTTGTAAA
>NW_016809843.1:20734-28776 GCF_001698545.2 Rhinopithecus bieti | reverse complement strand
CCCTCCACAACGCCCGGCTAATGTTTTGTATTTTTAGTAGAGACGGAGTTTCACCGTGTCAGCCAGGATGGTCTCGATCTCCTGACCTCGTGATTTGCCTGCCTCGGCTTCCCAAAGTGCTGGGATTACAGATGTGAGCCACCGCGCCTGGCCGAATTCTTAGAACTCATACAAAATGTGTGTAATCTGGCTGGATACAAAAAAAGTCACTTAAAAACAAAAACGGCAAAAAAAAAAAAAAAAAGTAAAATTGTTTAATAACACGTTTAATAAAATACATGAAAAGTCTTTATGTGTGTATAACTTTATTTGAATGTATAGTCAAGGCATGTGCTTGGCTTGGAAAGACAATATTTTAACATTCTGAATCCCTCTCTAGTTAATGTATAAGTAAGACATTCCAGTAAAAATCTCAATAGCATTTGAGCACTAACAAAAAGCTTTACATACATGTAACTTTATTGGAACGTAGAGTCGAGGTTTGTGCTTGGCATGGAAAGATAATATTTTAGCATTCTGAATTACTCCCTAATTAATGTATAGGTAAGAAATTCCATCAATAATTTCAATAGCACTTGAGAAATAACAAAAATATTCTGAAGATTATCTGGAAAAGCGTTCCTAAATGTAGCCAGGAATAAATAAAAAGTTAAACAGTACAAAATTTCTCTACAAAATGTTAAAATAAGGAAGTTCTACTAAGTTACAATACAGTAGTATTCATCTAATTCATTGAGAAAAGAATCAGAAAAAAATACATGAAAAACGCCATCAATCAATAGTAATAACAGAAGTACAAATTATAGCAGTATAAATTGTACTTTTCACTGGGAAAATGATCACAAAACACCTTTAAAGACTACATTTATTATTGGTGAAGATTGGAGGAAATAAACTTTTCATATACCGACTACTGTCGGAAGGTGTGTTCATGTGTATAAAAAATCTGATATATTGCAGGGTGACAATGTCACCTTTGATTATTTCACAGTTTGCACTGAGTAAAGAGATGACTATATAAAGGACCTAAGAGCTGCTGAATTCCCTAGAAAAGACTATTTAGAGCCATTCAGCCTTTGGATATTGCTTACTTTTTTGCTAATAATTCAAGGAATGTCAGTAAAAAATAGAATTCAGCACACAAACTTGCAAAATGCCTGACAAATATTTCTACCTTGAGATTTTCTGTCTTGAGCTTCATCTTGTCATAAATGTTTAAACTTGCAAGTTCCATAAAATAAAACTCACAGTTATGTCAGTAATTACTTTGTTTTCCAGTCCTGTTTAATAATGCTATTAAGCAAACACTGAAATAATTGAAAGGACAAAATGATCGACACGTCGCTGAATTTAACCAGGTGTTTCTAATTGCCATCAATTACGAGATGACATTTCGTTCTTTTTCTAACTCAAATAGCTCCATCTTTATCCTCATCAAAAGAGTACATTCTTCCAAACTTTTTAACTTTCATAAGAAAGAAAATGTGAAGCAACAAAGATCTGTAAGATCAAAGCAAGCTGGCTGTACTAAAATGCACTGCAATTAGATTGGCTTAACAATATATTTATATAAAGATGTGATGTTTCCTTTATTACCATCTCATTATCTACCAATTTTGGACAAAATATTACTTTCTTAGAAGTAGAGGTAAAAGCATATTCTTGTTGTTAAAAAAACACCTACTTTACATGGCCACGAACTTCCTAAACAAGAGTAGACAGATGAAATCAACATCTTGAGAGACGATGAAGTTAAAACGTGCATCTAGAGTTATTGTACTATTAAGTCTGTACATCTTTGATAGTAGTAATCCAAAATCTTTGGAATATTAAAAACATGTTTTGTTACTGAATGGAGTTAAGTGTTTCCAGTTGAAACTACATACTTTGTTTCAATTAAGTTCTTCTAGCCAAAATATCCTCTTATTAAGTGGACCAGGTTGCTTATCTCTAAGTATGCATGTTCTCACTCATAGGTGGGAACTGAACAATGAGATCACTTGGACTCGGGAAGGGGAACATCACACACTGGGGCCTATCATGGAGATGGGGAGGGGGGAGGGATTGCATTGGGAGTTATACCTGATGTAAATGACGAGTTGATGGGTGCTGACGAGTTGATGGGTGCAGCACACCAACATGGCACAAGTATACATATGTAACAAACCTGCATGTTATGCACATGTACCCTAGAACTTACAGTATAATAATAAAAAAAATTTTTTTTTAATTAAAAAAAACAAAAGGAGTTTCAGTTCTCTCATGGCCTCAGAATTATTTAAACAAGCCAATCATTTTTTTCCTACTGGAAATAAGGAACAGTGTACCCTCTTGATCCTAGGAAGCCTGCTTCCCATAGTCCCTGGTTGTTTACTTTGTTCCTGAGTGCAAACCTCATCCCCATGTGGCCTATCATGCCTTCCTCTTCCAGGCTTTGAGTATATGTGACCAATAAATTGCTGTGGATAGCATTTATTTAGTATCAGGTGTTGTGTGTTCAGCCATCTCAATAACCCTAGGGAGGGAATTACTTCCTTACAAATGGGGTGAATAAAAACAAGAAAATAATAAATATGGTTCATGAGAAGTGTTAAGGATAGTCAATAGTAGTTAGTATATCGGAACAACTCATATACATATGTTAAGTATTGACATTGGGTAAGCAAGTAATTTACAAGACATAGTCAAAATTCAGATTACAGGCATGCCTCCTTTTATTGTGCTTCACTTTCTTGTCTTTCACAGATAATGTTTTTTTT
This sequence comes from Rhinopithecus bieti, assembly GCF_001698545.2. Taxonomy (NCBI): domain Eukaryota; kingdom Metazoa; phylum Chordata; class Mammalia; order Primates; family Cercopithecidae; genus Rhinopithecus; species Rhinopithecus bieti. The sequence goes on along the minus strand of NW_016809843.1, from coordinate 26,017 downwards.
ACAAATTGAACATTTGTGTCAATCTTGCATCCAGCAATCAATCAGTGCCTTTTTCCCAACAGAATGTGCTGACTTCATATTTCTGTGTAATATTTTGGTAATTCTTATAATATTTACAATTTATTATTATTATACATTCTGATGACCTTTGATCAGTAATTCAAAGCAATTATTCTAGTAATTGTTTTGATGTACCACAAACTATGCCCATATAAAATGGTAAACTTAATGATCAATGAATGTGGTGTGTGTTCTGACTGCTCAACCCACATGCTGTGCCCCTATCTCTCTTCGTCTCCTCAGGCCTGAGGCAAAACAATGTTGAAATTAGGCCAACTAAGAGCCCTATAATGGCATTTAAGTGTTTCAGTGAAAGGAAGAATCACATCTCTCAATTTAAATCAAAAGCTAGGAATAATTAACCTTAGTGAGGAAGGCATGTTGAAAGCCAGGATAGAGCCCTTGCACAAATTAGCCAAGTTGTGAATTCAAACGAAAAGTTCTTGAAGAAAATTATAAGTGCTACTCAAGTGAATACATGAATTATAAGAAAGCAAAACAACCTTTTTTTGCTGATGTGGAGAAAGTTTGAGTGGTCTGAATAGAAGATCAAAAACTAGCCTCAACATTTCCTTAAGCCAAAGCCTAATTCAGAGTAAGGTCCTAACTCCCTTCAATTCTATCAAAGCAAAGAGAGCCAAGAAAGCTGCAGAAGAAAAATTTGAAGCCAGTATGACTTTGAAGTAAAGATGTCTTCCTAACGTCAAAGCACAATGTGAAGAAGCAAGTATAGAAGCTGCAGCAGATTTTCCAGCTCTCACTAAGATAATGATGAAGGTGGCTACAATAAACAACAGATGTTACATATAGATGAAACAGACTTCTAACTAAAAGAAGATGCCATCTAGAATTTTTACAGCTAGAAAGGAGAAGTCGATGCCTGGCTTTAAAGCTTACAAGGACAGGCTCACTATCTTGTTAGGGGCTACTGCAGTTGGTGACTTTAAAAGTAATGAAAATGAAACCAATGCTCATTTACCATTCTGAACATCCTAGGGCTCTTGAGAATTAATACTAAATCTATTCTGTCTGTGCTGTATACATGGGACCACAAAGCCTGGATGACATCTGCTTACAGTATGGTTGACTGAATACTTTAAGCCCACTGTTGAGATCTGCTGCTCAGAAAAAAAGATTAATTTAAAAATATTACTGCTTATTAATTATTCACTTGGTCACCCAACAGCTCTTGTGGAACTGTATAAGGAAATTAATGTTGTTTTCATGTCTGCTAATAAAACACCCATTCTGTAGCCCATGTATCAAGGAATAATTTCTACTCACGTCTCATTATTTAAGCAACACATTTGTAAGGCTATAGATGCCATATATAAAATTCCTCTGATGGGTCTTGGAAAAGTAAAGTAAAACCTTTCTGGAAAAGATTCATTATTCTAAATGCCATTAAAAATACTTGTGATCCACTGAAGGTCAAGATATCAACATTAATAGAAGTTTAATGAAGTTAATTCTAACCCTCATGGATGACTTTTATGGGCTCAATATTTCAGTGGATGAAGCAACTGCAGATGTGGTAGAAATAGCAAGGAGCTAGAATTATAAGTGGATCCTGAATATATGGCTGAATGGCAGAAATCTTATAATAAATCTTGAAAGCATGAAGAGTACCTCTTAAGAATGAATGAAGAACACGGTTTCCTAAAATGAAATCTACTGGTGAAGCTGCTGTGAACATTGTTAAAATGACAACAAAATATTTTCAATACTACATAAACTTAGTTAATCAAGCAGTGGCAGGGTTTGAGTGGATTGATTCCAATTTTAAAGAAGTTTTACTGTGGGTAAAATGCTATAAAACAGCATTGCATGTTACAGAAAAATCTTTAATTCAAGGCAGAGTCCATCAATGTGACAAACATCATCATGTTATTTTAAGAAATTGCCACAACCACCCCAACCTTCAGCAACCATCACCCTCATCAGGCAGCATACATCAACATCAAAGCCAGATTACCCCTCAAGCAACAAGATAATGGCTCACTGGGGCTCAGATGATTGTTAGTGTTTTATCAGCAATAAAGTATTTTTAATTAAGATATGTGACCGGGCGCGGTGACTTACGCCTGTAATCCCAGCACTTTGGGAGGCTGAGGCGGGTGAATCACGAGGTCAGGAGATCGAGACCATCCTGGCTAACACGGTGAAACCCCGTCTCTACTAAAATAAAAAAATAAAATAAAATAAATTAGCCAGGTATGGTGGCGGACACCTGTAGTCCCAGCTACTCTGGAGGCTGAGGCAGGGAAACGGCATGAACTCTGGAGGCTGAGCTTGCAGTGAGCAGAGATTGCACCACTGCACTCCGGTCTGGGCGACAGAGACTCCATCTAACAAAAAAAAAAGAAAAAAAGAAAAAAAAAGATATGTACATGGTATTGCACACTTAATACAGTATGGTGTAAACATAACTTTTGTATGCACTGAAAAACCAAAAAACAATAGTGACTTCTTTTATTGTGATATTTGCTTTATTTAGGTGGTATGATATGAAACCTGCAGTATGTCCAAGATATGCCTGCATTTAATTTGTTATGTGGGCCTTTGTGTTCCATGACTTCTGGGATAACTTACTTGGCAGTAAACCTGGATGCCACCATTACATCAATGTAATTTCCCTCATGGCACTTTTTCTGACACCTCTTATTTCTCGATTCTCTATCCAATTTTAAAAAAAGAAGGTGTCACACCTCTCACCACTTTTTGTTACTATGATGCATTCTCCCAAAGTTATTAAAAACTACCAGAGTACCAAATGAGGGGATGATTTGAAATATTGGTGATAGTGTTGAGAAATTGAATAAGTGAAAAGACTGACTAAGCTAGGTGATTTTTGTATATTTTTTAAAGCAAAACTAAAAGAGATGCATTGGAGTTTTCAGCTGACAAATTGTTTTATATTACTCAGAAAATGTTTTAAGTAATTGTGTTACAACTTTTCTCAGAACATATCTATAGAAGCAAAACAAAATGGCACAAATGAATCGTTGCAGAATCCTGTTTTATTCAAAGCTCAAAAAATGAATATCATTTATAGGATTTTTTTTCCACAAATAATGCATTACTTAAAAATGCTCTCTTCATCTCAATAACATGCATTTCCTTTCCATGTTTAGTTGTAATTTATCAAATTTGTAGTTTAATTTTGCTGTTCTTGATCAATGCTATACTAAGAATCATATAATGACAAACTTACGTACCATGTGCGATTTTAAAGTTAAAGTTTAGAGTTAATAGGAGTTATAGGATAATAAGAATTTTCCAATGAGTATGACTTTTAAACATAAAATATATGTAATTAGGATACAATTCTGTTATGAATTAAGTGGTAACAAACATTCAAAGAGAAAAAAGTAAAGATATCCATGCTTTTTCGTATAAGCAAGATCTTGTTTATATATTCAAATCAACATGGTGCCTAGAATTTACTGAATATATTGGAAAGAGCAGAGAAACTAGGTTGTTACTAATGAAGTAACAATGAATGAAGAGCTATCAATGAAGGTTGGAAGTAGGTGTGATTCCTCTCACCAAGACAGCTAACAACCTAATAACATAATTTTTGGTTTATGTTCTGGCAATTTTAAGCTCTGCTGATTCAAAGGTTTCAGTTTCCATGAAGTGAATACTTCTACCAGTAGACACAACAATGGTTTTATTCATTTGGATAGTAAAACTTCCACCTGGACAGTTTTGGTCCTTATGACACTCAATTGACAGATGAAGGAGGAGTTAAACTAATGGGTAAGGTAAATTCCAATTACTCATATTTCTTAGTACTTCTATGGGCAATAGTAAAATTTAATAAAAAGGGTAGGACAGCTTATTATGAACCTATGTTCTTTTTACTTTGAACCAACCATTCTGGTGATCAACTGTGGTCTCATGACTGTTATAGAAACAAGAAACAAAGTAGGTTTGCACATGAGTTTTCATACTTATAGAAATATTTTCTTTCGCTATCTCTCCTATTATTTCGTTTAGGATATACTTGTAGTGGTTAATTTTATAATTTAAAATTTAGATTAAATAATATGCCTATGGGATAAATACTGAATTCGAAGAAGAATTAACATCTTCCAGTATCGGATACTGAGGTTTTGAGTCTTCCTTTTTGGTGGGAGAGTGTGAGACCATCTTTGTTTTCATAAAGAATTGTTACAGAAGAAGCACAATGTTCTTGTTATCTTTTGTTACACAGAATTTTAAATAAGAGAAGATGGTAAGAATGGATTCTAAGCAGCCAGGTTCATGGACTGTGTTAGACATTTCTATTGGCTTTATTTCCATCCTTTCATGCCTCTTTTTGTATTGCAGGGTGTTGGACACTTGCAAACTAATTTCCTGACATTCTTGCCGGTTAGCGTCGATTCAGGATGTGTCTATTGGAGGCACAGAGGGAGAATGAAACGCAGAAGAAAGAAAGACATTTTTCTTTCTTTCTTGGGTTTCTTATAATGCCTTTGAGAATGTCAGAAGCAGGATGGACAACCTAGTATTCCAGGTTCTGCTTGACATTAAAGTTCCAGGGGACATGATGGCAGCTGATGCTCCACCAGTCTTGGTAGTGTAGTGTAGTGCTCGTAATCATTGGCTCTGGCAGCAGCAGCAATAATGGGTGACTCCAGGCTCTCTGTATCTTTCAAGGTCAGCATAAAGTAAGTGATTTAATGTATTTAAATTCCACTTGACATAATTGCATGACCCATGTAAACTGTTCGTGTTAAAATTTCAATGTTTTAAATATGTCTTTCTCACTTTATAAAAGTATGAAAAATTTTATGTGTCAATGTAAAATATGCAAACACTTTTAAAGGCTAAACAGAAAAAAATAAGACAACTCTTTTGCAAGATCAAGGCTGCCTCATAGTCACATCTTTAATCTAGTTCACAGGACAGACAAAAAGAGGAAGTCCAGGGCAACAAAATTCTCTTCAAGTAAGTGAGTCAGAAATTACACGGATTGTTTCGACTAATTTTTCTTGTGAGGTAATCTAGTAACCTGGCCATAAATAATCAAGACTGAGAGTAGGACACTTAATATTTTACTCAGGTAAAATTACTGACTTTATGAAAGGGAGAGAAGGTTTTTATTGAGAAATAGCTGTCACTCCCCACGATATTTTTAAAAGCCAGTATCAGAGTCTTTAATTTACATCTGAAATATCTAATGAAGTTTCTATTTTCTGGGTTTCAAAGTCCTCT
>NW_016809843.1:17996-20727 GCF_001698545.2 Rhinopithecus bieti | reverse complement strand
ATATATTATATATTATAATATATAATACAATATAATAAAGATGAAGAAAGATAGTACCAAATAATGAAGAGTGTTAGAATAAAAGCAGACAGCACCCTGCCTAAAATGTTCAGGCCTAAGACAAATTGCAAATAGAGGCTCTGCATGATTATTACATATTTAATTATGTATTCTTCAAAAGTGTCCTTTGAATACTCACAAAATTAGAGTGTATAATGCTACATATTGTGCCTTCACAAAGTAGAAATAAAGATAGATAAAATTCTCTGATTACACAAAGAATCTTACATCCCAAATTTAGAAAAACAATTAAAAAATAAATTCCAGGGTAAAATTGGCGATAAACAAAAATTTAAAAATTCATACAAATAAATAATAAAAATAACAGTGCTAGAGCCTGTACAGGACAGCTAAAGGAGTATTCAGAGAAAAATCAATAACCTTAAATATGTATGTCAGTAAAAAGACAGATAATTGAAATAGGCATCTAAGATAAGAAAAAATAAACAAAAAAAGCAGAAGGAAAGTATTAATAAATAGAAAAGCAGACATGAATTAGAATAAACAACAGAACATATAAATAATTCTAAATTATGATTATTTGACTAAAAAATAAAATAAGCAAATCTTTTTTAGGTTTTTATTTTGTTATTAATTAACACACAATAATTGTACATATATATGGGATACAGTGTGATGGTCTGACACATATATACAGTGTGTAGTAATCAAATCAGAATATTTAGTACATTTACCACCTCAAATACATATCATTTCTTTGTTACTAAAACATTTAACATTCTTTCTTCTAGCTATTTTGAAATATACAATACACTTTTGTTAACCATAGCCAACCTACTAAGCAATAGAAAATCTAAACTTATAGAAATACAAAATGCACTGGAAAGTCTCAGAAATAGAATCAAACAAGCAGAAAAAAGAACTTCAGAGCTTGAAGATAAGGTTTTTGAAATAACCCAATCCAACAAATACAAAGAAAAAAGAATTTTAAAAAATTAACAAAGTCTCCAAGATGTTTGGGATTACGTTAAATGACAAACCCTAAGAAAAATTGGCATTCCTGAGGAAGAAGAGAAATTTAAAAGTTTGAAAAACATATTTGGAGAAATAATTGAGGAAGACTTCTCTGGCCTTGCTAGAGATCCAGACATCTAAATACAAGGAGCTCAAAAACAACTGGGAAATACATCGCAGAAAGATCATCGCTTTGACACATAGTCATCAGGTTATTTAAAGTCAGTCAAGATTAAGGGAAGATTATTAAGAGCTATGAGGCAAAAGCACAAGGCAATCTATAAAGGAAAACCTGTAAGAGTAACAGAGGATTTCTCAGCAGGAATCCTACAAGCTAGAAGGAATGGGTGCCCTATCATCAGCTTTTTTAAGCAAAACAACTATCAGCCAAGAATTTTGTATTCTGTGAAACTAAGCTTTATAAATGAAGGAAAGATGGACAGGCATGATGGCTCACGCCTGTAATTCCAGCACTTTGGGAGGCTGAGGCAGGTGAATCATGAGGTCAGTAGTTCAAGACCAGCCTGACCAGCATGGTGAAACCCCGTCTCTACTAAAAATCAAAAAAAAAAATTAGCCAGGCATGGCGGTGGGTGCCTGTAATCTCAGCTACTTGGGAGGCTGAGGCAGGAGAATTGCTTATACACTGGAGGCAGAGGTTGCAGTGAGTGGAGGCTGTGCCACTGCACTCCAGCCTAGGCAATAGTGCGAGACTCTGTCTCAAAAAAAAGAGAAGGAAAGATACAGTCTTTGTCATACAAACAAATGCTGACAGAATTTGCTGCTACCAAGCCAGCACTACAAGAATTGCTAAAAGGGGCTCTAAATCTTGAAAGAAATCCTGGAAACACATCAAAATAGAACCTCCTTAAAGCATAAATCTGATAGGACCTATAAAACAACAACACAATAATAATTTATAAAAAAGATATTCAGGCAACAAATAGCATCACGAGTAGAAGAGCACCTCGCATCTCACTACAAATGATGAATATAAATGGCCTAAATGCTTCGCTTAAAAGACACAGAATCACAGAATGGATAAGAATTCACCAACCATCTGCTGCCTTCAAGGTACTCACCTAACACATAAGGACTTACATAAACATAAGATAAAGAGGAGGAAAAATACATTGCTTGCAAATGGACACCAAAAATGAGCAGGAATAGCTATTCTTATGTCAGACAGAAAAAAAAAAAAACTTTAAGGCAACAGCAGTTAAAAAAAAGAGGGACACTATATAAAGATAAACAGCCTTGTTCAACGTGAAAGTATCAAAATCTTAAATATATGCATCAATGCTGGAGCTCCCTCATTTATAAAGCAATTACTACAAGACCTAAGAAATGAGATAGGCAGAAACACAATAATAGTGGGGGACATCAATACTCCACTGGCAGCATTAGAAAAGTTATAGTAACAGAAAGTCAACAAATAAACAATGGATTTAAACTATACCCTGGAACAAATAGACTTAACAGATATTTATAGAACATTCTATAAATTAACCACAGAATACACATTCTATTCTTCAATGCATGGAACATTCTCTAAGATAGACCATATGATAGGCCACAAAACAAGTCTGAATCAATTTATGAAAATTGAAATTATATCAAGTACTCTCGCTAACCACAGTGGAAAGAACTGGAAATTAACTCTAAAAGGAACCTTCAAAACCATGCAAATACATGG
>NW_016809843.1:5664-17632 GCF_001698545.2 Rhinopithecus bieti | reverse complement strand
CAAGGAAATCAAGACGAAAATTTAAAATTGTTTTAACTGAACAATAATAGTGACAGAACCTATCAAAACCTCTGGAATACAGCAAAGGTGGTGCTAAGAGGAAAGCTGACAGCCCTAAACGCCTACATCAAAAAGTGTGAAAGAGCACGAATAGACCATCAGGTTTTTTGCCCATTTTTTAATGAGGTTATTTGCCTCTTGCTATTGAGTTTTTTGAGTTCCATATATAATTTGGGTATTAACAGATTATCAGATGTATGATTTGCAAATATGTCTCTCATTCTGTAGGTTGCCTTTTCACTTTGTGAATTTTCTATTTTGCTGTGCAGAAGCATTTCAGTTTGATGCCATTCCCCTGGTCTAACTTTTGTTTTTGTTGTCCATGTTTTCAGAATTATATCCAAACAATCATTACTAGAGCAATGCCATGGAGCTATTTCCTTATGATTTTTTAGAAGCAGTTTTACAGTTTCAGGTGTTCTATTTAAGTATTCATTGTTTATGGCTGCATAGTATTCCATTGTGTATATGTACTACATTTTATTTATCCAATCTATCATTGTTGGGCTTTTAGGTTGATTCCATGTCTTTGATATTGTGAATAGTGTTGGAATAAACATACATATGTGTGTCTATATAAAGAGTAAGTTCTATTCCTTTGGGTATATACACAGTAACAGGATTACTGGATCAAATGGTATTTCTGTCTTTATGTCTTTGAACATGTCCTTTGCAGGGATATGGATAGAGCTAGAGGCCATTATCCTTAGCAAACTAAAGCAGGAACAGTAAACCAAATACAGCATATTATCACTTATAAGTGGGAACTTAGATAAGAATACATCAATACATAGAGGAGAACAATGCACACTGGGGTTTATTGGAGGGTGGAAGGTAAGAGAAAGGAGAGGATCATGAAAAATAGCTAATGGTCTTGTTATAAAAAAAAAAAAAAAGTTACAGTAACACCTGAGTTCTCTCAAATGCGAAGGAAGAAGTTTTGCCTTGAAATCACTTTGTGCCTTTTTCTTTCCCCTTCTCAATAAAATTGTACACAAATGTGAAAAAAAAAAAAAGAAAGAAAAATAGCTAATGGGTAACAGACTTAATACCTGGGTGATAAAATAATCTGTATAACTATCCCTTATGACATATGTTTACCTATGTAACAAAATTGAACATCCTGCACATACACTCCTGTATGTAAAATAAGAGTTAAAAAAATACATCTTTAATTCATTTTGATTCAATTTTTATATGGTGTAAGAAAAGGGTCTAATTTCATTCTCCTGCATGTGGATATCCAGTTTTCTCAATACCATATACTGACAAGATTCTCCTTTCCCCATTGTATATTCTTGGTACCATTTTCAAAATCAGTTGACCATATATGGTTTAGTTTATTTCCTGGTTTCCTATTTTGTTCCATTTGTCTGTGTTTTGTGTTTGTGCCAGTACTATGCTGCTTTGATTACTGTAGCTTTGTAATATATTTGTAAATCAAGGAGTGTGATGTCTTCAGCATTGTTCTCTTTGCTCAAGACTGTTTGGCTATGTAGTCTCTTGTGGTTCCCTAGCACTTGAAGTATTTTTGATAGCAGCAGTGGCCCATCTGGAGTGGCTGTTGCCAAGACGCCACTGCAGTGGGCAGTTGTGACCAGGACTATACACTCCATGGAGCAGGCAGGAACCTCGTGCCCCCAGGCTCAGGCCTCCTGTTCCACAGAGAAGGCTGGAACCCTACCACAGCTCCAGACCTGGGTGTCTCTGTGCTACTGGGTGCCTGGGAAGTTCCCCTGCCCCCGGCATGCTCAGAAGTGCCTTCTCCCATTGTCTGACTTCTCCCCACTGTTGACATCTGCTCTGATATTGGAGGTGTGGCTGGAAATGCATGCTTCACAGAGCCAGTGGGAGCTGTGGACAAGCAGGAGCCCCACCCTTTTAGAACTGGCTAGGCAAGATGTCCTTGGATGCAGCTGCAGCTGCCCAAGCCTGGCTGCAGACCCAGACATCTCTGTGCTCTTGGGGAAATGCAAAGGTCCCCATGCCCCCACCTCCCAGACTCAGAGTTGCCTTCTTCTGCTGCCTGGCCTCTCCCCTCTCCCAGAGCCTGCTCTGATCTTGGAGCAAGGTTGGGCTGAGTCGGGTGCTGTTGCAGCCTGCCTGGGTGGGTGCGTGCTCATGGCAGTGCTGACACACCAGCCCCCTGCCACCTTGACCCCCTGTGGATTTTGAGCACTGACAAGTATAGGAAGAAAGCCAAGGGGGCAGTGCTGAGGGCAGCACAGTACTGGTCTGCAGGTGCCACTCATCACAAGCAGCCTGGACACCAGAATGGCATTGAGAGACAGAGAGACTCCTTGGGCAGTTTTTGAGGGTGGGTCCCCAGGGAAGCCCCACCTTCAGGCCAGGGAAGGCCTGTGCCTGGGAACTGGTCTGCCAATCCTGTGGACTGGAGGTGGATTGCTGATGCTTTTTTCTGGGCCTGCCCATGGTTGTCCATGGAACAATTAGCATGTACTTTCTCTCTCTGAAGACCATAAAAAGCCCTAACTCAGCCAGAGCAGAGCAGACATCAAGGTGACTAGCTGCAGAGAGAAGCTGCCCTCTCCAGGGCCTCCTCTCTGCTGAGGGCTGCAGACATCAGGACAACCACCTGCAGAGAGGAGGTACCCTCTCCAGGGCCTCCTCTCCACTGAGAGCTGCAGATGTTGGGATGACATGCCTGCAAAGAGGAGCCACCCTCTCCAGGGCCTCCTCTGTGCTGAGGGCTGCAGACATCAGGACAACCAGCTGCAGAGAGGAGCTACCCACTGCTGGCCCCCTCTGGGCTGTTGTAACACTCATAAAGCTCCTTTTGTCTTGCTCACCATCCACTTCTGTGCATATCTCATTCTTCCTGGATGCAGGACAAGAACTTGGGCAAAAGTGCCTCTGGCTACAAAAATGTCCAGCCGGAAAAGTGATACCAAAAGATCCCATAACGTTTATTTTTCATTTATTTTAAAAATGGCATTGACACTTTCATAAGGATTGCAATAAGACTTTAGATTGCTTTGAGTAATATGGACATTTTCATAGTAAAAATGAATGTGGGAAATCTTTCCATTTATTTTTAAATTTCTTTTATCAGCTGTTTTGACAGTTTTCAGTACCGATCGCTTTACCTCCTTAGTGGATTTGGCACCTAAGTATTTAATTATTTTGTTGGCTACTATAAATCATCATTGTTTCTTAATTTTCTTTTCAGAGTATTTGTTAACGTAATACAGAGGAAGTGGGCCACTAATGTTTAACGTTGATTTTGTATCCTGCACTATACTCAACTTTATTTATCATTTGCTAACAGGTTTTTTTGGTAAAGAGTCTTTAGGGTTTTCTTAAGGTAAGATTAATGTCATTCAAAAAATGGAGAAATTTTCACTCCACCACTGTGATGGGATTATGGCAAGAAGGGCTTCATCAGATGTTGATGACATGTCGCATTTTGAGAAATTCCTAGCCTCCAGAACTGTGAGAAAAATATGTTTTATTTATAAATTACCCAGACTCAGGTATTGTATCAGCACAAAACAGACTAAGATAGTTCATGACAGGTATATATTGATTATTCTAATTACTATGAATGTTATTATTACTGAGTATTTATAATGTGAAGCACTATAACAGACGGGCATATAAAAGGAGTAAGAATCTTAGCAGATGAATAATTTAGAGAATTCATTCAACAATTGTTTTTAGTTACATGTGTCTGCACTTGGTACTGTTCTAGGCACTGAGGATCTGAGAGACGGAAAAAAGATAAAATTCCTGCCATAAGGAAACTTGCATTTATCAGCTCAAGAACAAAAGCCTAAGAACAATTGACAACTATATTACAGTGTGATGAATACAATGAGAAGCCAGAGCACACGGAGGAGGAATTTAAAGGGAAGGAGCATGTAACCTGGTTTTGTGAGAGCGAGATTATGAAAAGAGTCTTAGAGGTGGTCATGTCTATGCTAAGCCTGGAAAGACTCATTTGTTGATTTAAAAACTTTCTGCATAATACCTGTTATGTGCTTGAAATTGTTCTAAGTGCTTTACAAATGAGTTATTAATTTGATTTAATTATCCTGATACCTCAATGAGGTGGGGAAAGTGAAGCATATTGGGGGCTATATGACTTGCCCCAAATCACAAAACTAGACAGTGGTTCCAAAGTGCATGCCATTAACTGCAATGGACTATGCTGCTCTCCCTCTTATAATGTTTTTGTAAGCTGTGTTGGGTGAGCTGGAAGTCAAAGAAATGGGGCATAGGAGAAGCAGTCAACAGTCCTAAAGACTCTACCAAAAAACTGTTAGAAATGATAAATAAATTGAGTATAGGTACAGGATACAAAATCAGCATTAAAAATTAGTGGCACTTCTATGTATTAGTAACAAATAACCTGAAAAGAAAATTAAGCAAACAATATGATTTATAGTAGCAACAAAAGAATTAAGTACTTAGGTGTAAATTCCACTAAGAAGGTAAAGGATCTGGGTACTGAAAACTAAAATTCTATAAAACTTTCAACTTTACTGGAGCAATAAAAAGAACCTAGTGGAAAGCTCAAGAAGGAAAATAGAGTGTGATTATGAATTTTCTAGAAAGCCAGGTGAGAAATTTTGTCATTTTTTGTATTGTGTTCACAGCTGGCACTCATCTAGTGTTATATGACGACGCGAAATAATGCATTATTGTGAAGGTAGAAGTATTAATATATTTTACAGCTTCTAAGATAGAGATCAAATAACATGGTTAAGTTTATAAAGGATATGCACTGCCTGTTTAATCCAGGAATAGCAATATTTAGATTCCCTCTCATGTGTTTCATAATTAATTTAGTTACAATTTAAATCATGCATATCTACGCTTAAGTTATTATATCTTTTGTAAGCAGCTATACACGATGCCCTTGTTAAGAATGCCTAGCATACTAAGGTAAAGTGAGATTGCCAAAGCGTAATCCAAATGATAAAAAATAGAGCTATACATCCAGGAAAAGATCTAATTTTATTTTATCCCTTTAGTAGTTTTATGTTTTCTCACTATATACCAACAGACCTAAACTAGGTTCTCAGTTAAGTATTTGTATTAGTGCGTTTTCACACTGCTATGAAAATACTACCTGAGACTGGGTAATTTATAAACAAACAAGGTTTAATTGACTCACTGTTCCGCATGGCTGGCAAGGCCTGGGAAACTTACAATCACGACAGAAGGAGAAGCAGGCACCTCTTTCACAAGGTGACAGGAGAGCAGGTGAGAGGGTTTAAGTGCCAGACGCAACTCTAACTGGTGCCCTATCACGCTGTTGCCAAACTGGTATCCTGGATGCAAGACGAAGTCCTCCCCACTTGTTTCTCTCCTCAAGCAGAAGGAAGGGATCTTCTTTGGATCCGGGAGTTGTGTAGGTTACGGAAGAGGTGATGTAAGCACTCTGTTGGCTGCCCCAGCTGGTGTCTGAGTAGGTTTCCCCCCCACTCCACCCAATTCACCGTCTCTGGGCCTAGTTCAGCACTAGGACTCACCTAAGTGTTACAGTTTTTATGGCCTACACTCACTTTTAAGTTCATTTATAGACACAGATCACTGAAGTCCTCAGTGGTGAGGTTTGCAGACACTCAAGTTTGGCCTGCTGGGATAGAAGATTCTCCTCTGGCCAAGGCTGGCTTAAATGCTACCTCTGTGGGCTGGTGTCAGCTGAGCTTGGTCCTCTTTTTCTTTCTGCTTTAACAAGACAGCACTGAGTTCAATGCCTAACTGCTGCTGTATTCTCCCTCCCTCAATGCCCAGAGACACTCTCTGCACCAGGTCACCGCAGCTGGGGTGTGGGGGAGGGGCGTTGTTGGCAATTCAGTATTGTTTTTTCTCTCTTCAGTACCTCTGTCAGCAATATGAGAATAAAACCAGGTACTATGAGGGCTCACCTAATTTTTGGTTCTTCCAATGATTTGCTTTTTTCTGTGTAGATAGTTGTTAAATTGGTATCCTTCTGTTGGGGATTACTGCTGGAGCCTTCTGTTCTGCCATCTTGCTTAGCCTCTCCGTATTTTCTGTATCCATTTATCTTTATTGAACATCTCGGTTGATTACATTTCCTGACTACTGGAAATAATGCCATAATAAAGATGAGAGCACAGATATCTCTTTGACATACTAATTTTATTTCCTTTTGGTATACATCAAATAGTATAATTTCTGGATCATATGTTAGTTCCATTTTTTATTCTTTGAGGAACCTCCACACAGTTTCCAATTATGGCTGTACTTACGTATACCCCCACCAACAGTGTATGTGTTCTCCTTCACATCCTTGCCAGCATTTTTGATGTTTTATCTTCTTCTCAATAACTATTCTAATGGGGTTAAGCTGATATTCTATTGTTGTTTTGATTGTAATTTCTCTGACGATAAGTGATACTGAACATTTTTTCATATACCTCTTAGCCACTTGTATGCTTTCTTTTGAGAAATTTCTATTCAGATATTTTGCACATTTAAAAATCAGATTATTTTATTTTTGCTATTGATTTGCTTGAGATCCTAATATGTTGTAGTAATTAACTTCATGTCAGGTGCATAGTTTTTGGTGTGGTTTGGATTCTTATCCCCACCCAAATTTCATATCAAATTGTAATCCCCAATATTGAAGGAGGGGCCTGGTGGAAGGTGATTGGATCATGGGATCAGATTTCCACCTTGCTGTTCTCATGATAGTGAGTGAGTTCTCATGAGATCTGGTTGTTTAAAAGTGTGTAGCATCGCCTGTTTTGCTGTCTTCCTCCTGCTTGGACCATGTAAGACATGCTTGCTTCCCCTTTGCCTACTGCCATGAATGAAAGTTTCCTGAGGTCTCCCCAGTCATGCTTGCTAAATAGCCTGTGGAACCATGAGCCAATTAAACCTCTTTTCTTTGTAAATTACCAAATCTCAGATATTTCTTTATAGCGGTGTGAGAATGGGCTATTAACTACCACAGTTTTCAAATATTCATTCCATTATATAGTTTGTCTCTTTACCCTGTTGATTGTTTTATTATTGGTTTCTTTGCTGTGGAGAAGCATTTTAGTTTGATATAATCCTATTTGTCTATTTTTGCTTTTGTTTTCTGTGCTTTTGAAGTCTTATCCAAAAAACCTCGTGTTTATTCCAATGTCCTAAACTATTTTGTCCATGTGGTCTTCTAGTAATTTTATCATATGGGGTCTTACATATATGCATTTGATCCATTTTTAGATCATTTTTTATATGGTGAGAGATACAAGGCTAGTTTCATTTTTCTGCAAGTTGATATCCATTTTTCCCAACACCAGTTATTGAAGAAACTATCCTTTCACCAATGTGTGTTCTTGGATCCTTTGTTTAAAATCAGTTGACTCTAAGTCTATGGATTGATTTCTCTATTCTCTAATTTGTTTCATTAGGCAAGATGCATATTTATATGCCAATACCATGCTGTGTTGTTTACAATAGCTTTGCAATATATTTTGAAGTCAGGTAGTGCGATGTCTCCAGCTTTGCTCTTTTTTGTTCAGTATTTCTTTGGCAATTCAGGGTCTTTATGGTTTAATATAAAATTTAAGTTTGTTTTTCTGTTTCTGTGAAGAATATCATAAGCATTTTGACAGATTCCATTGAGTCTATGGATTGCTTTGGTAATATGAATGTTTTAGCAATGTTAATTATTCACATCCATGAACACAGGATGTGTTTCCATTTCTTTGTGTCCTTATAATTTATTTCATGAATATTTTATAGCACTAATTGCATAAATCTCCCCCTTTTAATTAAATTTATTCCTAATTTTATTTTATTTGGTTATTGTACATTGGATTGCTGTTCTTCAGATAGTTTGCTGCTTGAATATAGAAATATTATGATTTTAATGTTGATTTTGCATCTTGAAACTTCAATGCATTTTAAAATTCTAACAGTGTTTCTATGAAGTTTTATTTTAAAAAAATACATCATGTTTCTGTAAACAGAAAAAATTTGACTTTCTTTTTTTCCAATTTGGATGCCTTTTATTTACTTCTCTTTCTTAATTGATCTGCCTAAGACTTACAGTACTAATTTGAGTAAAAGTGGTGAAAGTGGGCATTCTTCTGTTATTTCAGATGTTAGAGGAATAACCGTCAACATCTTTCCATTTAGTATGTTATCTGTGGATTTGCCATACATAGCTTTTATTGTGTTGAAACACATTCTTTCTATACTAACTTTGTTGAGAATATTTTTATAAAAGGATGTCTCCCTTTCTGCGTTACCTACAGAGGGGTCCATATGGCGTTGTTCTGGATTCCCGTCGTAACTTAAAGGGAAACTTTCACAATGTCCAGAGCCCTTGATGTCCTGCAAATGAAGGAGGAGGATGTCCTTAAGTTCCTTGCAGCAGGAACCCACTTAGGTGGCACCAATCTTGACTTCCAGATGGAACAGTACATCTATAAAAGGAAAAGTGATGGCATCTACATCCTAAATCTGAAGAGGACCTGGGAGAAGCTTCTGCTGGGGGCTCCTGCCATTGTTGCCATTGAAAACCCTGCTGATGTCAGTGTTATATCCTCCAGGAATACTGGCCAGAGGGCCATGCTGAAGTTTGCTGCTGCCACTGGAGCCACTCCAATTGCTGGCCGCTTCACTCCTGGGACCTTCACTAACCAGATCCAGGCAGCCTTCCGGGAGCCACGGNTTTCTTGGTATATATTTGTTCAAAATTGTCTCTAATGATTCTTAATATTTCTGTGGTAACAGTTGTAATATCAGCTTTTTCATCTCTGGCTTTATTTGGTTCCTTTTTTAAATTTTAGCTAGTCTAGCTAAAAGTTTGTCAATTGTGTTTACCTTTTAAAAAATCCACCTCTCTGTTTTGTTGACTTTTTTACTCTTTATTTTGTTTATTTCTGAGCCAATCTTTATAATTTCCTTCATTCTTCTAATTTGGGTTTCTCTTTGCTCTTGTATTTTTAGTTAACTGAAGTGTAATATTGGGTTTTTTATTTGAAACCATTTTTTTTATGTAAATGTTTATTGGTACAAAGTAGTCTCTTTAAACTTCTTTTGCTATATTCTATAGGTTTTGGTATGTTTTGTTTCTATTTCTATTTGTCTCAAACATTTTAATTTCTGTTTTAATTATTTCTATTGACTACTTGCTTGTTCAACAGCATGATTAATTTTCATGTATTTGTAAAATGTTCAAGATTTCTTCTATTATTGATCTCTAGTTTCATAGAACTGTGGTTAGAAGATATTTGATATGATTTAAATCTTCTTAGATTTGTTCATATTTGTTTTATAGCCTTATATAATCTACCTGAAAGAATGTTTCATGTGGATTTGAGAAAAAACTGTATTCAGTAGCTGTGGCATAGAATATTCTGTACATGTCTATTAGGTCCATTTGGTCTCAAGTACAGTTTAAATACATTTTTTTCTTAATTTTTTAAATTAAATTAGGTAGGAAATTACATGGGTAATGTAAAATTGTCCTTCATACCCTGTTTAATGCATATTTATTATTATACTGAAATGAGGTACAATAATCTTTCACCTAAATTCCTGAGTTCTTGTGGTGGATTTTTGTGTGTGGATAGTTGTTCAAATTGATGTCTTTGTTGGAGGATAATCCCTGGAGCGTTCTACTCTACCATCCTGTCCTGCCCTCTCATTACATAAGCAACTCTTTAAATAACTTAATTAGCAAAAACCACACATATGTGAGATAAAGAAATGAAAATTGGGAAGTAATTAAATAAACTGATAAAATTGAAACTATAAGAAACTAATATTTCACCTTTATGGTAAGAAATGTGAAAAATTGGATGAAATAGATAATTTTCTAGAAAATGTACTTTACCAAAATGACCATAAAATACATGGAATATCTCAGCAGACTAATTTGCACAGAATAATTTGAGAAAATTATCCAAAAGATCACCCCACCTCACATAAACAGAAACAAAAAGACTCCGGTAAAGGTTTATCTGGAAGATTCCATCTAACTTTAAAAAACAAACAAACAAACAAACAAAAAACAGTTTACTTCAGAGATGGGAGAGGAATAGCATTAGGAGAAATACCTGATGTAAATGACGAGTTGATGGGTGCAGCAAACCAACGTGGCACATGTATACCTATGTAACAAACCTGCACATTGTGCACATGGACCCTAGAACTTAAAGTATAATAAAAATATAATAATAATAGAGTGTAGACATGTAAGGACATTCCCTATAGTAATAAAAAAATCTCTGAAAAAAAATGCTTCAGAGCATGGAAATAAATAGAACCTAAACCTATTTATTTTTCGTGAAACTACTTAAGACTCATAGAAAATTTCAAACAACAGCACAAAAAATAAAACTTTAAACCAATCTCATTTAGAAAAATAGATGTAAAACTCAACCTAAAATATTAGTAATTCAACAGCACATTAAAAGAGCAAATCCATATTGACTATGATTTGTTTCAGGAATACAAACACAGTACGGTAATAGGATACCTGATAATTTAACTCATTATCATAGCAGACCTAAGAAAATGTTTGATTGACTCTATAGATGCTGAAAAGCATATTGCAAAATTCAACAATTTCTTGATTTGTAAAAATAGCTCATAAAATAAGAATGCATGGATATTTTCTTAAGCTAATAAAATTCACACCCCAAAAGCAGCATTATGCTTAATAAGTAAATAATAGATCCATTCACGTTAAAATCAAAAAGTAGATGAGAATGTTCACAATTATTCTTATTATTTGATGTTAACTTGGAAATACTAGCTAAAGCAATAGACCTCTGAAAGAAATCAGATATAAATTGCAGAGAGGGATGTGAAACTATCCCTATTTGCAAGTGATAAGATTGTATTTATAGAAAATCCAAGTAGATGAAATGAAAAAAGTAATTAAAAGCAGTGAATCAGTGAGGTACAAAATAATACACAGAAATTAATAACTTTGATATGACTGCATAACCACCAATATGGTTATTATTGAAATGGAATAGAGAGTGTGATGGAAGAAGTCACACCTTAACAATAGCAATTAAACAGACTAAATATGTAAGATGTGTTAACACTTATAGGCAAGTTTTATATAAAGAGAAAACTGTAAAAGCACTAATGAAGGACAAAAAAGAAGAAAAGCAATATATACTATCCTACATATAAATGATCAAAAACATAATGTTATTAATCCTCCATAAACTAGTCTGTAAATTTAATACAAACCCAATAAAAACACTAACAGTGTTTTATGGGAAGTTAGAAAACTGATTGTCATGCCCGTAGAGAAAATAAACAAGTATATATAAGACATTCTGAAAGAGTACTAAAAGGGAATAATTATATGAGGAGTTGAAAATATAAAACTGTAATATGAGACCCATTATGGAAAAAAGAATCCGAAGTTTCCTCAGAAAACTAAAAATAGAATTATCATATAATCCAGAAATCCCACTTCCAGATATACATTTTGAACATCTCTAATCCAGAAATTCAATATCCATTCAGTATGGCTGTGATTTTTGTCATATACCCAAAGGATTATAAATCATGCTACTATAAAGACTCATGCACACGTATGTTTATTGTGGCACTATTCACAATAGCAAAGACTTGGAACCAACCCAAATGTCCATCAATGATAGACTGGATTAAGAAAATGTGGCACATATACACCATGGAATACTATGCAGCCATAAAAAAGGATGAGTTCATGTCCTTTATAGGGACATGGATGAAGCTGGAAATCATCATTCTGAGCAAAGTATTGCAAGGACAGAAAACCAAACACTGCATGTTCTCACTCATAGGTGGGAATTGGACAATGAGATCACTTGGACACAGGAAGGGGAACATCACACACCGGGGCCTATTGTGGGGAGGGGGGAGGGGAGAAGGATAGCATTAGGAGATATACCTAATGTAAATGACA
>NW_016809843.1:0-4375 GCF_001698545.2 Rhinopithecus bieti | reverse complement strand
CATTTTAATCAAAACACAGCATCATGGGTGGAAACTAAAATGCTGCTGTGGTTTGTTGTTTAACAGTTAATACAAGTATTATGATGATGCTACTGTGCTATTTTGTCACTCTGAGCATATTATTTTTCACTATATTAATGGCATGTCATAATTTTTACCGTTAAGTATTTATGTGTGAATAAATGTGAGAAAATGATTGCTTATCAGTAGCATATAAATTTTGAGTGAGGAATGACAGTGATGACAAACAACCACAGATTTTCCACGTGGGTGGCTGAGATAGTGACATCTTTTCTTTCTGATGATTCAATGTATACAAACGTTTGTTTCATGCATAAAATCATTAAAATATTATATAAAATTACCTTCAGCCTATGTGTATAAAGAGTATACAAAGGAAACATATTTGTATTTCAATTTGAGTCCCATTCCCTACATGTCTCATTATGTATATGTGAATATGCTAAAAATGGAAAAAAAAAAATAAAACTACAAACACTTCTGTTCCCAAGCAGTTTAGATAAAGGATACTCAACCTGTGTCTATCCAGAGGAATTTAAATCAATATGTACAAAAGATATCTGCACTCTGATGTTCATTGCAGAGTTATTTAAAATAGCCAAGATATGGAGACAACCTAAATGTGGGTCAATGGATTAATGGATAAAGAAAATGTGGTATATATACATAATATAACACTATTCAGTCTTAAAAACTAAAATTCTGTTATTTGTAGTAACATGCGTAAATGTGTAGGGCATTATACTAAATGAAATAAGGCAGACATACACACACAAAAAACAAACACTGCATGCTCACACTTACATGTGGAATCTTAAAAAAAAGTCAAACTTATAGAAACAGAGTAAAATGCTTGTTACCAAGGGCTAAGGGAATGGGGTAGATGGAGGAAGGGAAGATGTTAATCAAACGGTGCAAAATTTCAGTTAGTTAGAAGGATTTAGCGATCTACTGCACTCAATAATTATCGCATGTTTTAAAATTGCTGAAATAGTAGATTTTAAATGTTTTCACCACAGAAAATAAGTATGTACAATGATGGATATTTAAATATAGTTTGATGTAATTATTCAAGAGTGTAAACATATAGCAAAATATCATATTGTATGCCATAAATATATGATGTATGTATTATTAGCCAATTAAACATTAAATAAAAGATACAATTAAACTTTAAAATGGAATGTTTGTTACTGATACATGAATAGTCAAACGATGAAGAGAATTTGACATCCAGGAATGGACCTCAATGCATATAAGAATTTAGTATCACACAGGTGTCACTTCAAGTCAGTGCAAGAACATAAACCTGTTTTATATACAGTGTTAGAAAAACTTGAGTAACCATTTGGCAAACAACAGAAGTTGGGTTTGTACCTTAAATCATATATCAGTATACATTTCAAATGAAGTAGTAATTTAAATGTGAACATAGCTTTACTAGATAACTAGTAGTAAGTAATAGATAACTTGCATAAATCCATTGAGTGAAAGAGGCCTTTCTTCCGCCTGCCTCCACAAGGACATGTTCTACATTTATTTACATTTTTGGACTAACTGTAATCTCAAAGTCACATCTTCATACATCTATTTCCTATGTGTTGATGTCACCTAGAGTTAAATGACACGTTTGTTAAATAAAGACTGTAAACAAGTGTTTACCTGTATTTTAATCTATTAATTGATATCAGGAACCTTTACAAAATGAATTTCAATTAGACTGCAAGAATAAGTTTTAGTGACCTATTGCACTACATGGTGACTACAGTTAATGATAATATATAGTATATTTCAAAGTTGCTGAATGAATAGATTTTTAGAACATTCTTGTCACCAAAAAATAAGTTGGTAGTATGATGGATACGTTAATTCGCTCGATTTAATCTTCTTACAACATATACATAGAGGAAAACATTATATTGGTCCCCGGAAATATACGCAATTATCATTTGTCAGTTAAAAGAGTAAAAAATATAATAGAAATGATTAATAAATTTGATTTCATGAAATACAAGCAAAACTGGTAAGGCTAAGATCAAAATACAAAGCAACTACAACAAATGAAAACACTGTGAATAAAGTACAAAAAATGACACAGAACAAAAATGTTACTTTTATCATCAGGAAAAGACGAATCTTCTTAATATATAAAGAATACCTGCAAATGGAAAAGGTAACTATCCTCACTTGTAATAAAAGAAACATTAGTTAAAACTACTTGAAATTTCTCTTTTTAAACTATCAGATTGGCTATAATTGAAAGTCTTGGTAATAAACTTATTGGCAAAGCTTTATATAAATAATCACTTTCATTTGTTACTGGTAGGAATACAAATTGGAATGCAATTTGACAATATCTGTCAAAATTTCAAATACCTAGATTTTTTTTTGCCCCCAAATTCCATTTCATGAATTAAACCCATAAATGGTCCTGTGTATGTGTAAAATGAAATGTTACATAATGTTATTTATTGCAAAAGTATTTGTTAAAATGATGATAAAAAAATCTCAATGTGAATTGACCAAAAGATGAATAAGTCATGCTACATTTATATATTGGAGTACAATCCTGTTTTAAGAAAGAACAAGGGCCTTCTTTAGAGAGACAGTTTAATGCAATGTTTTAGGCCATTTAGAGAGACAGTTTAACGCCATGTTTTAGGTCATTGATATTAGAACAAGTCTTCCTGGGTTCCTGGGTTCCTGGCTTCCTGTAATCCTGGGTAAGTTCCTAAGGTTCATTTTCATCATATACAAAATGCAGATAAATACTAGAACTTACTGTTTAGGATTTTCATCAACCTTAGATATATTAGCTCATTTCAAATGTAGTAAACACTATATAAGCATTAGCTATTTCTGCCATTGTTGATTTGCAAAAGTCTCCAAAATGGTTTCAAGTAAAAATATAAGTAAAACACAAAGTTACTGTGTGTTGCCCATTGTTTGAAAGAAAGAATGTAAGGAGATACATTTGCATTTTCTTGCTTATACATAATTAAACTCAGATATACATACATATATATGTGTGTATATACATATAACAAAGAAATTAGAATATAATTTCTAAAAAATTGAATAAATCACTGATTTCTATATAAGAAACAGTAATTACATTTGGTGATGTGATGGGAATTGGACAAATGGGGCACAAGGGTGGAAGAGGTATTATTAATGGATAGTTTAATTTTGGACCGTGTAATTGAAGCCCTGTTACACGGTGAATTGTGTTCCCGTACACTGCCCCCGACCCCGCATAAAAAAGGTATGTTGACATCTTAATTCTTCAGAATGTGATGTTATTTGGAACTAAGGTCCCTGCAGACATAGTTCATTAAAAGGAGGTCATACTGGAGTAGAGTGGGACCGTAATCCCATACAACCGCTGTTCTTATAAAAAGAGGAGAAGAGACACAGACACAAGGGGAGAATACCTGACCACAGGGGCAGAGATTAGAGTTTTGCTGTCAGAAGCCAGAAGCTAGAAGGCAAGGAATGCCCAGGACTACCGGAAACTAGAGGAAGAAGAAGAAAAAAAATCTCCTACTTACAGCCCTCAGTGGAAGCATGGCCCTGCCAATAACCTGATTTTGAATTTCTAGCTCACAGAGCTCAGAACCATGGGACAATAAATTTCAGTTATTTTAGCCACCCAATTTGTGGCAATTTTCTACAGTAGTACACATATATAGTATATATTATCTTGACAATTAAATATACATATGTAGTATATATTATCTTGAAAGTTGTAAAATGACAGTTTCAATAACATAGTACTTCTTACTTAGTATTGTATCTATCACTTCAGATGAGAACTTTATATACTTTTGAGCTGAACTCTGCTAGGCCAATAAAAGTATTTGCTTTTGAAACTTAGAGAATTAACAAAATCCAGTATATCCACTCTCCTACAAATTGTACCTCGCTTACTTATTTATCTATGTATAATTTTATATCAATTATGGTAAGCTTTCCCAGGATATTAGGCTAAAGTCAGGAACCCCTTGTAGAATAGAACCTCTTTAAAGCAGTCTACTGCGAAAGCTTAAAAAATGTTTAGAAGAAGCAGGCTTTTAGAGAGAATTACAGGTTTCCCATATTTGTAATATAAGGATCTGTAGTACTCAGGGATAAGGGATAATTCATTAAGATTTATTATTATCTCCTGAAAGCAAAAGCCATGCTCGAGGAGACTGTTGTTAAAACCTGACTTGATTTAAGGAGGAAAGAAGCCACATAAACAAATGAGTCACCAGGAAAATAGCTAATCATCTTTGCGTAACTCATTATAAGAATCCTTTAATACTGGCTAAAACATGCATTTAATATCATATTTATAGGGCTAATGTTGAAT
>NW_016809842.1:0-1367 GCF_001698545.2 Rhinopithecus bieti | reverse complement strand
CTCCCAAAGTGCTGGGATTACAGGCTTGAGCCACCGCGCCCGGCCTTCTATTTCTTTAAAATGCGTCATTAGGTTGTTTATTTGAAATTTTTCTACTTTTTTGATGTAGGCTCTTATTGCTATAAAGTTTTCTCTTAGCACTGCTTTTGCTGTACTCCATATATTTTTTAACATCATTATTTTTAAAAACTTTTATTTTAGGTTTGGGGATATATGTGAAGGTTTGTTACATACATAAACTCATGACACAGGGGTTTGTTGTGCAGATTATTTCATCACCCAGGAATTAAGTCCCATACCTAATAGTTATATTTTCTGTTCCTCTCCCTCCTGACACTCTGCACCCTCGAGTAAACCCTAGTGCCTGTTGTTTCCTTCTTGTGTTCATAAGTTCTCATCATTTAGCTCCCCCTTACAAGTAAGAATATGTGGTATTTGGTATTCTGCTCCTGCATTAGTTTACTGAGGACAGTAGCCTCCAGCTCCATCCATGTTCTCACCAAGACATAATCTCTTTCTTTTTTTATGGCTGCATAGTATTCCATGGTGTATATGTACCACATTTTCTTTATATCGTCTGACATTGGTGGGCAGTTAGGTTGATTCCATGTCTTTGCTATTGTGAGTAGTGCTGCAAAGAACATTCACATGCATGTGTCTTTATAGTAGAATGATGTATATTTATCTGGGTGGTATATACCCAGTAATGGGATTGCTGGATGGAATGGAAGTTCTACTTTTAGCTCTTTGAGGAATCGCCATACTGCCTTCAACAATGGTTGAACTAATGTATGCTTCTATCAGGAGTGTATATGTGTTCCCTGTTCTCTGTAACCTCACCAGCATATGTTATGTTTTGGCTTTTAAATACTAGCCATTCTGACTGATGTGAGATGGTATCTCATTGTGGTTTTGATGTGCATTTCTCTAATGATCACTGATATTGTGCTTTTTTCATATGCTTGTTGGCTACATGTATGTCTTCTTTTGAGAAGTGTCTGTTCATGTCCTTTGCCCACTTTTGATGGGGTTGTTTTCTCTTGTAAATTTAAATTTTTTTTTTTTTTTTTTTTTTTTTTTTTGAGACGGAGTCTCGCTCTGTCACCCAGGCTGGAGTGCAGTGGCCGGATCTCAGCTCACTGCAAGCTCCACCTCCCGGGTTCACGCCATTCTCCTGCCTCAGCCTCCCAAGTAGTTGGGACTACAGGCGCCGCCACCTCACCCGGCTAGTTTTTTGTATTTTAGTAGAGACGGGGTTTCACCGTGTTAGCCAGGATGGTCTCAGTCTCCTGACCTCGTGATCCGTCCGTCTCGGCCTCCCAAAGTGCTGGGATTACAGGCTTACGCCACCGCGCCCGGCCAAATTT
>NW_016809841.1:136157-149391 GCF_001698545.2 Rhinopithecus bieti | reverse complement strand
AAACCAAACATCACAAGTTCACACTCATAAATGCGAGCTGAACAGTGAGAACACATGGACACAGGGAGGGGTACGTCACACACTGGGGCCTGTCAGGGGATGGGAGGCCAGAAAAGAGAGAGCATTAGGACAAATACCTAATGCATGAGGTGCTTAAAACCTCGATGACAGGTTCATAGGTGCAGCAAACTACCATGGCACATGTATACCTATGTAACAAACCTGCACGTTCTGCACATGTATCCTAGAACTTAAAGTAAAACAAAAGAAAATTTTAAAAATATAAACTTTACCAATCACTTGATTATAACAACTTTATTTCAGAGATCCTCCACCAAAGAAGAAAACCTTTCCTATAATTTAATTTATTTAGCTATTAAATGATAGGCTGGGCCTAATCAATATCAAATTAAATAAGTTAAATTTGCAGGATGACTACAGATGGTGGGCATTTCGTTCCTAAATAAGAAAATTCATTTTTAAAAAGCTACAGAAGAAAAAAACTCCATGTATCAATTTACACTTTCCTGTTTGCCTTGCCTGGGATTTATATTTAAAATAAAAGTTTTTGGCCAGGCGTGGTGGCTCATGGCTGTAATCCCAACACTTTGGGAGACCAAAGTGGGTGTATCACCTGAGGTTGGCATTTCGAGACCAGCCTGACCAATATGGAGGAACCCGTCTCTACTAAAAATACAAAATTAGCCGGACATGGTGGCACATGCCTGTAGTCCCAGCTACCTCTGAAGCTGAGGTGGAGAATTGCTTGAACCCAGGAGTCAGAGGTTGTGGTGAGCTGAGATCGTGCCGTTCCACTGCAGCTTGGGCAACAAGAGTGAAACTCCATCTCAAAACAAACAAACAATAAACAAAAACAAACAACAAAGTTTTCATTTAAATTTTTGCAAACTAATCTATGTTAAGCATATTATTCATTTACATTTGTTTTCCTTCTCATAAAACGCATTCTACTTCTTACATTTATTTCCTTAAATACATGAATTCACCCACAGTCTCTGTAGTTCCTCTCTACTGGTTCAACACATGACTCTTTCAGCTATTCATTATATATAAAAAGCTTTAAAATCCTCAACTATTCTTGCCCTTTCTATCTCAGTGCCTTGTCTACAGACTTTGCAGACTGATGTGATTCCCTCTGAAACCTGAATTATTAGGTTTTTAGAAAATGTCTTTTTTTTCCCCAAAGTAAAAGACAAATAGGCTGGCAATGTAAATTTATCATTTGAACAACCGTTATTTAACCAGCTAGGTTGTAATGGTCAACTCGGGATTAATGTAAAAGTGCTGTATTGATTTTATGCATGACGAACTCTTTTTTGCTGTTAAGGGAATTCGTAGGTAAGATGTTGCTTAAAATTTCTAAACTACTATTATCTGTTAACAAATACAAAGCATTTTATATCTGAAGTTTAATAGTATTTTAAGTTGTTTCTAATTCTTTAGCCTCACCCTGTGATCCCACTTTCATCCTGGGCTGTGCTCCCTGCAATGTGATCTGCTCCATTATTTTCCATAAACGTTTTGATTATAAAGATCAGCAATTTCTTAACTTGATGGAAAAGTTTAACGAAAACGTCAAGATTTTGAGCAGCCCCTGGATCCAGGTAAGGCCAAGATTTTTACTTCCTGATAAACCACCTATGCTCTTTTTTTCTGACAAATCCAAAATTCTATAGGGATCAAGCTCTGAAGTGCATTTTTGAATACTACAGTGTTGCCCAGACAGCCGTGGGGTGAATATCTGGGAAAGATGGCCAAGCCCTTTATTTTATGCATGGGAAATAAATGTCCCAATACAGGCCTGACTTCTAAGCCCATTAGCTCCCTCATCAATGTTTCTTCCACTAAACTCCAAAGCCCTGTTTCTATAAAGTACTTTGGTGACAGCCCCAGAGCGTGCTCATATCACTCCATGGATATCCAGGCACTTTGGAGGCTTCTATTACTCACAAGACTTGTCCTTCAATTCACACTGTGTCATATTGTGTGGCAGAAATATCCTAATTTAAAAGACATCTCCTTCAAGAAGGGAGAATATTTGGGACCACAGAAGCTGCCGAGAAACATGAATAGGGCAGGGGTGTCTGATATCTCAGTTGGGACTCTAGCTGATGAGATAGCTGGGTTAGGAATGATGAAATTATTGGTTTTTTGGTGTATGAGCCATAAACAGACATGATACTTATACTCTATGCTGAATTGGCATGTTTTATACTCTGCCTACATAATAATTGTGTGATTTTACAGAAGTCATTTAACTGCTCTGGTCCACAGTTGGAATTTGAAGTATCTTTGAGCCCCTCCTACTTCTCAAATACTAATTCCATTTCAGAGGCTGCTTGATAGAAATCAATATAGTAGGGACTAGCTTTGTACTATCAATCAGGTTGTCCAAACTCTCTTAACCTATGCTGTCGTCTACAAAATGTGAATGTGGTAATTCATGCCATCTTATATTTCAAGATTATAGAGAAGAATTGTAAAAAGTAACAGAATTAATATAAAGATGTTTTGTACAATAAAAGGAGATATGAGTCTAGAAAATGTTTATCATCTGGTTAGAACTGATTCTCTGGTCAGAATTTTCTTCCTCAAATCTTTTATAATCAGATAATTACTACATATATACAATAAAAATTTCCCCATCAAGATATATGATATATTTTATTTATATTTATAGCTGTAATTTGCAACCAGAGCTTGGTATATGATATATATGCCTTTATTAAAATCTTTTAATTTAATAAATTATTGTTTTCTCTTAGATCTACAACAATTTTTCTCCTATCATTGATTATCTGCCGGGAACCCATAACAAATTACTTAAAAACGTTGCTTTTGTGAAAAGTTATATTTTGGAGAAAGTAAAAGAACACCAAGAATCAATGGACATGAACAACCCTCGGGACTTTATTGATTGCTTCCTGATCAAAATGGAGAAGGTAAAATGTTAACCAAAGCTTAGTTATGTGACTGCTTGTGAATCTGTGATTCATTGACTTGCTGTGTGTTTACTAGGGATGTTTAACTGGTCAAACAGTAATGCTTGAGAAGCACTTTAAGTTTTTATTGTATGAATGCATATACAGTAAGCATAATGGAAAATATAAAATTAGATTGTTAAATAATTAGAATATGTAGACTAAATTGTTTAAATAAAAATAGTCTACCCAAAGAATAAAGATGTCCGAATAGGAACAGCTCTGGTCTGCAGCACCGAGCGAGATCAATGCAGAAGGTGGGTAATTTCTGCATTTCCAACTGAAGTACACGGCTCATCTCACTGGGACTGGTTAGACAGTTAGTGCAGCCCACGGAGGGCGAAACAAAGCAGGGTGGGTTGTCGCCTCACCCAGGAGGGGCAACGGGTCAGGGAACTCCCTCCCCTAGCCAAGGAAAGCTGTGAGGGACCCTGCCATGAGGAATGGTGCATTCTAGCGCAGATACTATGCTTTTCCCATGGTCTTCACAACCCGCAGACCAGGGGAGTCCCTCAGGTGCCTACACCACAAGGGCCCAGCACAAAACTGGGGGGCTGTTTGGGCAGACAGAGCTAGCTGCAGAAATTTGTTGTTGTTGTTCATACCTCAGGGGCACCCAGAACACCAGTGAGACAAAACTGTTCGCTGCCTTGGAAAAAGGGCTGAAGCTAGGGAGCCAAGTGGTCTGGCTCAGTGGATCTCACCCCCACAGAGCCCAGCAAGCTCCACTGGCTTGATTCTTACTGCCAGCACAGCAGTCTGAAATTGACCTGGGACATTTGGGCTTAGTGGGGAGAGGGGCGTGCGACACTACTGAGGCTTGAGTAGGCGGTTTTCCCCTCACAATGTAAACAAAGCCACTAGGAAGTCTGAACTGGGTGGAGCCTACTGCAGCTCCAAAATGCTGCTGTAACCAGACTGTCTGTCCAGATTCTTCCTCTCTGGGTGGGCATCTCTGAAAGAAAGGTAGCAGCCCGTCAGGGGCTTATAGATAAAACTCCCATCTCCCTGGGACAGAGCTCCTGGGGGAAGGGGCGGCTGTGCATGCAGCTTCAGCAGGCTTCAAAGTTCCTGCCTGTTGGCACTGAAGAGAGTAGATCTCCCTTCAAAGCACTTGAGCACTGCTAAAGGACAGACTGCCTCCTCAAGTGGACCCCTCACCCCCATGCCTCATGACTGGGAGACAACTCCCAGCAGAAGTTGACAGACACCTCATACAGGAGAGCTCCATCTGGCTGGCATCTGGCAGGTGCCCATCTGGGATGAGGCTTCCAGAAGAAGGAACAGGAAACAATCTTTGCAGGACTGCAGCCACTTCTGGCAATACCCAGACAAATAGGGTCTGGAGAAGACCTCCAGCAAACTCCAGCAGACCTGCAGCAGAGGGGCCTGACTGTTAGAAGGAAAGCTAACAAACAGAAGGAATAGCATTAATATCAACCAAAGGGACATCCACACAAAAACCCCATCCAAAGGTCACCAGCATCAAAGACTAAAGGTAGATAAATCCATAAAGATGAGGGGAAAAAAAAAAAAAACAGTGCAAAAAGGCTGAAAATTGCAAAAACCAGAATGCTTCTTCTCCTCTAAAGGATCACAACTGCTCTCCAGCAAGGGAACAAATTGAATGGAGAATGAGTTTAATGAATTGACAGAAATAGGCTTCAGAAGGTGGGTAATAACAACCTCACCGAGCTAAAGGACCATGGTCTAACGTAATTCAAGGGAGCTAAGAACCTTAAAAAAGGTTACCTAAGTTGCTAATTAGAATAACTAGTTTAAAGAAGAGCATAAATGACCTGAAAGGAGCTGAAAAAAACAGCACGAGAACTTTGTAAAGCATACACAAGTATCAATAGCCAAATTGATCAAGCAGAAGAAAGGATATCAGAGATTGAAGATCAACCTAATGAAATAAAATGCAAGGACAAGATTAGAGAAAAAAGAATGAAAGGGAACAAACAAAGCCTCCAAGAAATATGGGATTACGTAACAAGACCAAACCTACGCTTGATTGGTGTACCTAAATGTGATGGGGAGAATGGAACCAAGTTAGAAAACACTCTTCAGGATACTATCCAGAATAACTTCTTCAACCTAGCAAGACAGGCCAACATTCAAATTTAGGAAATAAAGAGAAGACCACAAAGATACTCCTTGAGAAGAGCAACCCTAAGACAAAGGAAGTCCATCAAACTAACAGGAGATCTTTTTGCAGAAACAGTATGAGCCAGAAGAGAGTGGGAGCCAATATTCAACATTCTTAAAGAATTTTCAATCCAGAATTTCATATTCAGCCATACTATAGCAAAGGACTATAAATCATGCTACTATAAAGACACAGGTGCACATATGTTTATTGCAGCACTATTCACAATAGCAAAGACTTGGGACCAACCCAAATGCTGATGAATGACAGACTGGATAAAGAAAATGTGGCACATATACACTGTGGAATACTGTGCTGCCATAAAAAAGGATGAGTTCATGTCCTCTGCAGGGATATGGATGAAGCTGGAAACCATCATCCTCAGCAAACTAACACAGGAACAGAAAACCAAACGTTGTATGCTCCCACTCATAAGTGGCAGTTGACCAATGAGAACACATGGACACACGGAGGGGAGCATCAACGCTGGGGCCAAGATGGGTGCAGCAAACCACCATGGCATGTGTATACCTATGTAACAACCTTGCACCTTCTGCACATGTATCCCAGAACTTAAAGTATATATATGTATAAATCTACCCAAGGAGAAACAGAATGCATATTTCGGGTGAAATGGAATCAATTACTGACAAATATGAAAATATAAAATATGCCATATGATGAAGATGAGCATCATTATTATTGCACACAGTTTATTTGAGAATGGGAAAGAATGGCTTAACCTAGGTGGGTTGAATTCCTGCAAATTGAAATAGGCCATAAAATATTTGCAGTGAGAGTCAGAGGAAGGTTTCAGATGGATTGGAATGCTCTACATGGAGGTGCAGAGGTGGGTGATGGGGAAGAGTAGGTGGATGGAAGAGGGAAGGGAAGCCTTCATTGAGTGTAAACTAAAATGATTTGTACAGATACCAGTTGGAATTTGGTGTCTATCAGATGATGTGTAAACATCAATCCTGTTGTCATTGCACCATTGTTGAAAACGTTATTTTTTTCCCCTATTGAATTGTCTTGGCAACCGTGTCAAAATCCAATTGACTATAAATGTGTGAAGGTTTTTGTGTGTGTGTGTACTCTCAATTGTATTCCATTGATCTATATGTCTCTCCTAATCCCTATAGTACACCGTCTTAATTACTGTAGTATTGTATTAATACCAAGTTATTAAATCAAATCAAGGCATGTGAGTCTTTTGTTGTTCTTTTTCAGTACCGTTTTCACTATTCTGGGTCCCTTGAATCTTCGTATGAAATTTAGAGTAAACTTGTCAATTTTCTCAAAGGAGCCAATGGGGATTTTGACAGGATTGCATTAAGTCTGTAGATCAGGGAATTATGTCATTTCTGAAATTGAAGTGAAATTCACACAATGTATAATTAACCATTTTAAAGTGTACACTTGAGTGGTATTTAATGTATTCACAATGTTGTGCAACCACCAGCTTTCTCTGGTTTCAAAATGTGTTTATCACTCCACAAAAACATATCATATTCATTAAATAATCACTCCATTCCTCCACCCCATTATGTAATGATCTCTAATCTTCTTTCTGTTTCCATGGATTTGCCTGTAATGGATATATAAAGGACTCATAGCATATGTAGCCTGTTATTTCTGGGTCCTTTCACGTATAAAGTTTTGGAGGCTCATCTAAGTTGCAACGTGTATCAGTACTTCATTCTTTTTGTCGCTGAAATATATTTTATTTTCCACACACATATATCACAATTTGTTATTCATCTGTTTATGGACATTTGCATTGTTTCTAACTTTCGGCTCTTATAGATAATCTTGCTTTGACCATTTGTGTGTCTTTCTTTATGAGCATGTTTTCATCATTCATGGGTATATTCTCAGGAGTTGAATTGCTGGGTCAAATGGGAATTTTATGTTTATCTTCTTGTAGAAGAGCCAAACTTTTCTACAGTGAATGTGGCATTTTATATTCCTTCCAGCAAGGTAGAAGGATTTCTATTTTTCCACATAGTTGCTAATACTTGTAATTTTCTGTATTTATTGAAGCCATCCTAGTGATTGTAAAGTGGTAGCTCATTGTGGTTTTATTTATTTATTTATTTATTTATTTATTTAGAGACAGAGTCTTACTCTGTCACCCAGGCTGGAGTACAGTGGCATGATCTCAGCTCCCTGCAACTTCTGCCTCCTGGGTTTACACAATCCTTCTGCCTCAGTCCCCAGAGTAGCTGGAATTACAGGGATGTGCCACCACACCTGGTTAATTTTTATGTTTTTGGTAGAGAAGGGTTTTCACCAATTTGGCCAGGCTGGTCTCGAACTCTTGACCTCAGGTGATCTGCCCATCTTGGCCTCCCTAAGTGCTGGAATTATAGGTGTGAGCCATTGCGCCCAGCTCTCATTGTGGTTTTAACTTGTATTTAATGGCCAATGATTTTGAACTTGAATAATAATATATTATTACCCATTTGTATATCTTCTTTGGATACATGCCATTCAAGTACATTTTCTATTTAAATTAAGTTGCTTTTATTTTTCTTTTTAAGCTGTTAGAATGGTTTGTGTATTCAAAACATTAAACTCTTACATATACATAATATGAAAATATTTCCTCCCATTCATTCGGTTGTCATTTCACATTCTTAATTATATTCTTGCTGCACCAAGTTTAATTTTGATGAAGTTTCATTTATCTATTTTTCCTTTTGCTGCTCTGGTATCAAATTTATAAATCTATTGCCAAATATGAAGTCATGAAGATTTGCCCCTATGTTTTATTGTAAGAGTTTTATAGTTCTAGCTCTTATATTTAAGTTTTTCCATCCATTTTCAGTTATATTTTTCATTTGGAGTGAAGTAGGGAAGGTCTCAGCTTCATTCTTCTGCATTTCACTGTCCTCTTGTCTCATCGCCATTTGTTGAAGAAATTCTTTCCTCGGATTGAATGGTCTAGGCACCCTTGATGAAAGTAAATTTGCCATAGATCTTTAGGTTTACTTCATGATTTCAGTTTTATTCCATTTGTCTTGATGATATCTTTATGCTAGTACCACACTGTTCTGATTATTATACTTTGTAGTAAGTTTTGAAGTTGGAAACTGAGTACTCACAGATACAGAAATTAAGTAGAAATTACTTAGGGAGATACTATGCCTTTGGGAGTCCTCAGTAAGGTTTTTCTTTTTAATGGAAACCAGCCCCAAATCATTTTCTAACAAAGAGCAGCTAGTAAAATCGAGCTGCAGACACAGACGAGGAAGCTGGAAGCTTCTTGGATGAATGCTGGTAGTACAGAACTACCTGTGACTAGGCATGTTCAAAATAGCAGCTTCATCTTCCCTCCCCTTTGCCAGCAATGTGTACAGTAAGGAGCAGATAAATGGCACTGGTCAAGTGGAAAGTCCATATGCGTAATAAGATTACAGTGAGAGAGGTCCAACCTTGCCCCACCTGCTATGTAAATATCACACCTGATTAAACCAATCTCTAGCCTATGTAAAATCAGACCACTGCTTCCTCCAGCCTGCCTATACATCGGCTGTCATCCACTCTTCCCTGTTTCAACGTCCCCTCTCTCGCACAAGAAGCTGCTTTTTCTCTCCTTTCTTTCTATTAATTTCTGCTACTTAACCACTCGATGTGTCCGTGTCCTAAAATTGTCCTGGGGCCATGATGAACACCGAGGGGTGTACATCCCAGACAACCGTAGCTGCTTCATCACATATAGTTGCATTATTAATTGATATAATCACTTTCCCATTTCTGGAAAAAAGACCATTGGGTATTTTGGTAGGGGATGCATGACTTTTTAGATCACTTTGAGGTGTATTGCCATTTTAACAATATTAAGTCTTCCAATCCTTGAACATGGTGATAGTTTTAAATTTATTTAGGTATTAGATATTCTTTTTTCCTCTGTTGCAAGGGTCTGGTTGAGTTTAAAAGGCGAAGTTTATCTGTAAATTTTGTATTTAGCTATGACCATTGATTGTCTGATTTTAAAAGTGATACCATATTAAATGCCTTCTTTTAAAAAAATATTTCAACTTTTAGATTCAGGAAGTGCACGTTCACGTTTGTTACATGGGTATATTGTGTGATGCTGAAGTTTAGGGTACAAATAATGCCGTCAACCAGGTAGTGAGACTAATACCCGGTATGTAGTTTTTCAGCCCTTGCCTTTATATCTCTCTACCCTCTATAGTAATTCCATGTGTGTTGTTTCCTTCTTTGTGTCCCACTTTTATATGAGAACATGTGGTATTTGGTTTTCTGTTGCTGCATTAATTCTCTCCAGATAATGGCCTCCAGCCGCATCTATGTTGCTACAAATACATGATTCTTTAATGGCTGCAAAGCATTTCATGGTGTATATATACCACATTTTTCCGTTTGTTTCTGTCATCTATGATTTTGTTCAGCAGTATTTTGTAGCTCTCCTTGTGGAGACCTTTTTGCCCCCTTTGTTAGTTGTATTCCTAGGTTTTTTCCTGTGGCTATCGTAAATAGGATTGAGTTCTTGATTTGGTTTTCAGCATGAACATTTTGGTGTACAAAAATGCTACAGATTTTTGAATATGTATTTTGTGTACTGAAGTCTCACTGAAGTTGTATATCAGTTCCAGGAGTTTTTGGAAGGTTCTTCAGGGTTTTCTAGGTCTAAGATGGGTCTTCTAGGTCTGAGATGGTTCTTCTCCTTCTACTAGTAGAAGACGGTCCTTGTAGTCTTGAGGACAGTAGGATGGGTCTTATTTTTAATCCAGCTTCCCGCTCTTTGCCTTTTATGTGTTGCATTTAGACTGTTTACCTTCAATGTTAACATTGATACATGAGGTTTTGATTCTATTGTGAAGTGGTTAGCTAGTTGCTTTGTAGTTCTATCGTGTGATTGCTCTATAGAGTCTCTGGGCTACATACTTAAGTGTGTTTTGTGGTAGCAAGTATTGTTCTTTCATTTCCATATTTAGAACTCCCTTAATGATCTCTTATAAGCCTGGTCTAATGGTAACAGATTTTCCTGGCACTTGCTTGTTTGGACAATATTGTATTTTTTCTTTGCTTTTGAAGCTTACTTTGGCAAACTATGAAATTCTTTTTTGTAATTTTTTAAAAAATGAATGTTGAAAATAGGCTGAGCATTCTTTTAGCTTGACAAGGTTCTCTTCATATGCGATCTGACCTTTTACGCCAGCTGCTTTTAAAATTGTGTTTTAGCCTTGACTTTGGACAGCCTGGTGAGTAAATGCCTTGCTGATGTTCATTTTGTATAGTGTCTCACATATATTCCCTGGATTTATTGTATTTGGATGTCTACCTGTCTAGCAAGTTTGGGAAAACTTTCTCTACTTATTAGCTCAAATATATTTTCTAGATTATTTACTTTTTCTTCTCTCTCAGGAATGCCAATAATTCCTAGGTTTACTCCTTTTCAATCATCACATATTTCTTGAAGACTTTGTTCATTTGTTAAAATTATTCTTTCTTTATTTTTGTCTGACTGGGTTAGTTCAAAAGACGGGTGTTCAAGCTCTGAAATTGGTCCAGTCTATTGATAAACCCTTCAATTGCATTCTGAAATTCCTTAAGTGAGTCTTTCAATTCCAGAAGCTTTGATTGATTTCTTTTTAAGATGTTTATCTGTCGCTCCATTCCCTGGACTGCTTTAGTTGTTTATTTGCATTGATTTGCAACCTTGTCTTGGATCACTGAGCTTACTTGCAATCCATATTTTGAATTGTTTATCTGTCATTTCTGAGTTGCCAGTTTGTTTAGGGTTCATTGCTGGGGAGTTCATGTGATCGATCCTTTGTTGGTTTTACAACATTCAGACATTTCATGGTGGCAGAATTCTTAATGCTGGTTTCTTCTTCTTTGGAGAGACTACCTCTTCTGATTTTGAAATTATTTTGTGCAGATAGAATTGTTTTCCTCTCCGTATGTTTTTTCTTTCCTTTTCCTCTCCCCCTTCCTATGTGGTGTGACTATAAAGTATGTTGTGTGGGGCCTTTGACTTTGATTCTATAGCTGTGTTCACCTCTGTGGGCAGTTTTATGTTGGCCTGTGAAGTTTGACATACATGTCAGTAGATGGCCCTCATGAGTAAAAGCCAGCTGTGGCTAGTACAACTTGATATAGCACAGCTTGATCCTTGTTTTCTGGGGGAGCTTCTCTGTTTCCTCAGACAATCTGTTCATCTGTGGAATTCAGAGCAGCCTGGGCTCCCTGCTCAGTCCTGGGGGGATCAAGATGGGTGTCGCTGGACTGGGTAGTCCTATCTACAAGTCCCCTAATGGCAGGCACTGGCACCAGCACTGAGAGACAACTGATTTTTGCATTGATCTTGTACTCCGAAATTATGCTGAAATCATTTATTAGCTCTACTTGTTTTCTATCTGTATTGTATGAGATTTTTCTATATATAGAATCATGTGGTTTTCAAATACACATGACTTGAATTTTTCCTTTCCTATTTGAATGTGTTTTATTTCATTTCTTGCCTAATTGCTCTGCCTAGAACTTCCAATACTATGTTTAATAGTAGTAAAAATGGACATTCTTGTTTTTTTTTCTTTTCTTTCTGATTTTACATTATAAGCTTTTAGGCTTTCACAATTCAGTATGCTTTAGCATTGGAGTTTTCATAAATATGCTTTATTTGGTAAGGGAGTTTTATTTCAGTTAGAGTTTTCTAAGTGTTTTTGTTATGATGGGTATTAAAAGTTGTCCATTTCTTTTTCTGCGTCTAATGAGATGAACATGTTTTTCTCTTTTATTCTAATACGGTGTAGTACACTGATTGACTTTCTTGTGAAACCACTTTTGCATTTCTGGGATAAATCTCACTTGTTTATTGTGTATATATATTTTTTAATTTTGTAAAAAAATTGTGGCAAAATACACATAACATAAAAGTTTCTGTATTAATCATTTTAAGTGTATAGTGTATTGGTATTAATTACTTTCACATTGTTGTGCAAACGTCACTGCCATACATCTCTAGAATCCTTTTCATCTTGCAAAATGGAAACTTTATACCCATTTACTAATAACTCTTGACTGGGCATTGTAGATCATGCCGGTAATTCCAGCCCTTTTGGAGATTGAGGTGGGAAGACTGCATGAGCTCAGGAGTTCAAGACCAGTCTGGGTAACATGGCAAAACCCTGTCTCTACCAACAAAGTAATCAACAAACAAAACCAAAGTAACATAATCTTCTCAACTATGCAAACTAATTCATATTAATAATTCCATGAAGTGTGTCCATAGTAACACAAGAACAGTAGATGGGCCTTGTAAAGGTCTTTGTCAGTCTTATCTGCCAGAGACCGTGTAGACTAGCTGCAGTTAAAATTCCCATTCCCTTATCTCTTGCCCTGAAATTTATCTGAAGTCAAAGGGAATGGGTTGCCCTAAGAGAAGTGTCCAGAGACGTAGATGATGCAGGAAGAAATGTTGTAGAACCCCACCCCCACCTCAAATGATAACTCTATGTTTCTTGCTTCCACCATCCCATGGCAACCAACATTCTGCTTTGTGTCTCTATAAAATCGAGTATGCTGTGTACCTCATAAAAGTGGAATCATTATATATTTGCCCTTTTGTGACTGGCTTATTTCACTTAACCTAATGTTATGTTCTCAGGGTTTATTCATGTTTTCTCATGTGTCAGATTTTTCTTCCTTTCTAAGAGTGAATAATATTCCGTTGTATGTATAAACCAAATTTGCTTACCCTTTTATCTGTTGATGAGCACCTGGATTACTTTCACCTTTTGACTTTGTGAGTAATGCTATTATGAATATGGGTAAACAAATATCTCTTTGATGTGCTGATTTTAATTCTTTTGGATATATATCCAGAAGTGGCATTTCTGGGATATGGGGTAATTCTGTTTTTAATTCTTGAACTGCCTTAATATTTTCCTTAACAGCTTCACCATT
Source organism: Rhinopithecus bieti (assembly GCF_001698545.2). Taxonomy (NCBI): domain Eukaryota; kingdom Metazoa; phylum Chordata; class Mammalia; order Primates; family Cercopithecidae; genus Rhinopithecus; species Rhinopithecus bieti. The sequence continues at coordinate 136,302 of NW_016809841.1, read as the reverse complement.
TTACATTTCCATTAGTAGGACCTGAGGGTTCCAATTTCTCCATATTCTCACCAATACTTGTTATTTTCTTTTGTTTTCTTAGCCTTTATTTATTTGATTTAATTATTACTTATTTAGTTATAATTTATAAATATTACAAATTATA
>NW_016809841.1:121184-136014 GCF_001698545.2 Rhinopithecus bieti | reverse complement strand
CCTTGTGCTGGAAACATTAAAAATCTCTTCTAGCTATTTTAAAATATACAATAAGATGTTGTTAACTATAGTCACTCTATACCGGTATAGAACACTATAACTTATTCCTTTTATATAGCTGAACTTTTGTATCTGTTCACCAACTTCTGGCTATCTCCCTTACTTCTCTACCTGTACTGACTATTCTGCTATTTCTTTCTTTTTTTTTTTTAAATTGCACTTTAAGTTCTGGGATACATGTGCAGAACATGCAGGTTTGTTACATAGGTATACATGTGCCGTGGTGGTTTGCTACACCCAATAATCCATCATCTATGTTAGGTATTTCTCCTAATGCTATCCCTCCCCTAGTCCCCCAACCTCTCCACCGACCCTGGTGTGTGATTTTCCCCTCCCTGTGTCTTTGTGTTCTCATTGTTCAACTCCCACTTACAGGTGAGAATATGTGGTGTTTGGTTTTCTGTTCCTGGTTTAATCTTGGAAGGGTGTATATGGGAAGGAATTTATCCATTTATTCTAGATTTCACAATTTATTTGCATAGAGGTGTTTTCAGTATTCTCTGATGGTAGTTTGTATTCCTGTGGGGTCAGTGGTAATATCCCCTTTATCATTTTTTATTGTGTCTATTTGATTCTTCTCTCTTTTCTTTTTTATTAGTCTGGCTAGTAACCTATCTGTGAATCTTAACACAAAACCAGCTCCTGGATTCATTAATTTTTTGAAGAGTTTTTCACATCTCTATCTTCTTCAATACTGCTCTGATCTTAGTTATTTCTTGTCTTCTGTGAGCTTTTGAATTTGTTTGCTGTTGCTTCTCTAGTTCTTTTAATTGTGATGTTAGGGTGTCGATTTTAGATCTTTCCTGCTTTCTCCTGTGGGCATTTAGTGCTCTAAATTTTCCTGTAAACATTGTTTTAGCTGTGTCCCAGGGATTCTGGTACATTGTGTGTTTGTTCTCTTGGTTTCAAAGAACATCTTTATTTCTGCCTTCATTTTGTTATTTACCCAGTAGTCATTCAGGAGCAGGTTGTTCAGTTTCCACATAGTTGTGCAGTTTTGAGTGAGTTTCTTAATCCTGAGTTCTAATTTGATTGCACTGTGGTCCGAGAGACTGTTTGTTATGATTTCTGTTCTTTTACATTTGCTGATGAGTGTTTTACTTTCAATTATGTGACTGATTTTAGAATAAGTGCAATGTGATGCTGAGAAGAATGTATATTCTGTTGATTTGGGGTGGAGATTTGTGTAGATGTCTATTAGGTCCTCTTGGTCCAGAGCTGAGTTCAAGTCCTGAATATCCTTGTTAATTTTCTAATTTTCTGTTTCATTGATCTGTCTAATTTTGACAATGGGGTGTTAAATTCTCACACTATTATTGTGTGGGGGTCTCAGTTTCTTTGTAGGTCTCTAAGAACTAGTTTTATGAATATTGGTGCTCCTGCATTGGGTGCATATACATTTAGAATAGTTAGCTCTTCTTGTTGCATTGATCCCTGTACCATTATGTAATGCCCTTCTTTGGTTCTTTAATCTTTGTTGGTTTAAAGTCTGTTTTATGAGAGACTAGGATTGCAAGCCCTGCTTTTTTTTTTTTTTTTTTTCTTTCTAATTGATTGGTAAATCTTCTTCCATCCCTTTTATTTGAGTCTTGGTGTGTCTTTGCTCGTGAGATGTGTCTCCTGAATGCAAAACACTGATGGGTCTTGACTCTTTATCCAATTTGCCAGTCTGTGTCTTTTAACTGAGGCATTTAGTCCATTTACATTTAAGGTTAATGTTGTTATGTGTGAATTTGATCCTGTCATTATTACGCCAGCTGGTTATTTTGCCCATTAGTTGATGCAGTTTCTTTATAGTGTTGATGGCCTTTACAATTTGGTATGTTTTTGCATAGCTGGTTCTGGTTTTTCCTTGCCATATTTAGTGTTTCCTTCAGGAGCTCTTGTAAGGTTGGCCTGGTGGTGACAAAATCTCTCAGCATTTGCTTGTCTGTAAAGGATTTTATTTTATTTCTTCACTTTGAAGCTTAGTTTGGCTGGATATAAAATTCTGGGTTGAAAATTCTTTTCTTTAAGAAGGTTGAATATTGACCCCCACTCTCTTCTGGCTTGTAGGGTTTCTGCAGAGAGATCCACTGTTAGTCTAGTGAGATTCCCTCGGTGGGTAACCCGACCTTTTTCTCTGGCTGCCCTTAGCATTTTTTCCTTCATTTCAACCTTGGTGAATCTGACAGTTATGTGTCTTGGGGTTACTCCTCTCAAGAAGTATCTTTGTGGTATTCTTTGTTTTTTCTGAATTTGAATGTTGGACTGTCTTGCTAGGTTGGGGAAGTTCTCCTGGATAATATCCTGAAGAGTATATCCCAACTTGGTTCCCCTTTCCCCATCAATTTCAGGTACCCCAATCAAGCGTAGGTTTGTTTTTTTCACATAGTCTCATATTGCTTGGAGGCTTTGTGTATTCCTTTTCATTTTTTTTCTCCAATCTTGTGTTCAGGCTTTATTTCATTAAGTTGATCTTTAATCTCTGATATCCTTTCTTCCACTTGATCGATTCAGCTATTCATACTTACGTATGTTTCATGAAGTTCTTGTGCTTTGTTCTTCAGCTCCATCAGGTCATTTATGTTCTTCTGTAACCTGGTTATTCAAGCTAGCCATTTGTCTAACCTTTTTTCAAGGTTTTTAGCTCCCTTGCATTGGGTTAGAATATACTCCTTTCTCTCAGAGAAGTTTGTCATTACCCACCTTCTGAACCCTACTTCTGTCAATTCATCAAACTCATTCTCTGTCCAGTTTTGTTCCCTGCTGGTGAGGAGTTGTGATTCTTTGGAGGAAAAGAGGTGTTCTGTTTTTTTGAATTTTCAGTCTTTTTGCGCTGGTTTTTCCTCATCTTCATTGATTTATCTACCTTTGGTCTTTGATGTTGGTAACTTTCAGATGGCGTTTTTGTGTGGACATCCTTTTAGTTGGTGTTGATGCTATTGCTTTCTGTTTGTTAGTTTTCCTTCTAGCAGTCAAGCCCCTCTGCTGCAGGTCTCCTGGGGTTTGCTGGAGGTTGACTCCAGACCCTGTTTGCCTGGCTATCACCAGTGGAAGCTGCAGAGCAACAAAGATTGCTGTCTCTTCCGTCTTCTGGAAGTTTGTCTCATTGGGGCACCCACCAGATACCAGCAAAGCTCTCCTTTCTGAGGTGTCTGTTAAACCCTGCTTGAAGGTATCTCCCATCAGGAGCCATGGGGTCAGGGACCCACTTGAGGAGGCAGTGCTTCCTTTAGTAGAGCTCAGGCGCTGTGCTGGTAGATCTGCTGCTCTCTTCAGAGTCAGCACACCAGAATATTTAAGTCTGCTGAAGCTGCGCCCACAGTTTCCCCTTCCTCCAGGTGCTCTGCCCCAATGAGATGGTAGTTTTACTTATAAGCCCCTGATTGGGGCTGCTGCCTTTTTTTCAGAGATGCCCTGCCCAGAGAGGAGGAATCTAGAGGGGCAGTCTGGCTACAGCTGCTTTGCTGAGGTGCAGTGGGCTCCAGCCAGTCCAACTTCCCAGCCATTTTGTTTACACTGTGAAGGAAAAATTACCTACTCAAGCCTCAGTAATGGCAGATGCCCCTTCCCCCACCAAACTCGTGCATCCCAGGTAAACTTCAGACTGCTGTGCTGGCAGTGAGAATTTCAAGCCAGTGGATCTTAGCTTGCTGGGCTCCATGGGGATGGGATCTCCTGAGCAAGACCACTTGGCTCTTTGGCTTCAACTCCCTTTCCAGATGAGTAAAAAGTTCTGTCTCTCTGGTGTTCCAGGTGCCACTGAGGTATGAAAAAAATCTCCTGCAGCTAGCTCGGAGTCTGTCCAAATGGCTCCCCAGTTTTTTACTTGAAACCCTGTGTCCTTGTGGTGTAGTCATCCGAGGGAATCTCCTGGTCTGCAGTATGTGAAGACCATGGGAAAAGCCTAGTATCTGGGCCAGAGTGCACTATTCTTCATGGCACAATTCCTCGCTGCTTCTCTTGGCTTGGCGGGGAGGGGGGAGTTCCCTGACCATTTGGGGTTCCTGGGTGAGGTGATGCTCCACCCTGCTTTGACTTGCCCTCTGTGGGCTGCACCATCTAAACAGTCCCAATGAGATGAGCTGGGTAATTCAGTTGGAAATGCAGGAATAACCTGCCTTCTTTGTTGATCTTGCTGGGAGCTGCAGATTGAAACTCTTCCGATTCGGCCATCTTGCAGCCACCCCCACTATTAAGTTTCTTCAAGGTAATTATTTTGAATTCCTTTTTTGGATATTTGTTGATTTTATTTTCATTGAGTTCTGTTATTTGAAAGTTATTATGTCTTTTTGGTGGTGTCATATTTCTTGATTTTTCATGTTGTGTCCCTGCATTGATGTCTATGCATGTGGTGGGACAATGGCTGTTCCAGTTTCTGGAGTGGATTTCATAGAGAAAGACTTTCATCTGAAGTTGAGTGTTTGTGTGCAGGTGATGAAGAGTGGGTAAGTCAGTTTTTGAATAGATGCCGTGTGATAGTATCTGTGTAGTTTCTCTAGCTGTGGTCAACATCAGGAATAATTTTGGGTGCTTCAGTGGCCTAGGCTACGGAAGTTTGCAGCAGTATCAGGAGCAGTGTAGGTTGTTAATGTCCTTGGTGTCAAAGTATTTGGGTATCCTCCTATTTTTATTTTCCTAAAATTGGAGTGACTTAGCCTAAGGGATTCCTTTTGGTGTCAGCTCTGACATGGCATACACGCAGCTGCATTGGTGCTGGGTTACAAGTACAGGTCCGTGAAATTGTCATAGAGGCATCATTCTAGACTCAGGGTCTTTTAATCATGTATTGTGACACCTGGGTCTTGGGGTGCAGATTCACCGTCAGGCAGAGTTGAATGTAGATTGCCCACAGAGTCAAGATCTATGACTCTGTAGCACACCCTAGCAGCTGAAGCCCACAGACTGAGTTGTAGCTGTGAGTCTGTTTCTGAGGGTGAGGTGCAGGACAATGCCCTAGCCTGCCTCTAACATAGAAGGGGTGCTCTTTAGATTTGAGCAGAGCAAGTAGAATGTGGCTACTATCATTAATAAGATAGGATAGGCACACAACTGCTAAATAACCAAGTTCAAGTCAACAGATGGAAATGTTAATACTGGTTTTGTGAGTGCACTGTTCTTACTTAAGAATAATTTTTAACATGACAAGCTTAGAAAACTGTATGAAGCTGATGTTACCAAGGGAGATGATTGTCTTCATCTAGTAAGTAGACATGTTGAGTGGATCTAGTCTATTTCAGTGGTGTTGATTACACAATATTCAATATGACCCATGTCGCTTGGAGACTCTAAAAGCATCATTAATTTATTGCTGGCCTAGGGACTGGTTAAAAAGTAATATGTTTTGTATATTGATGATCTCTTTCAACTAAGTATTCCTTATCCATTGCTTTCTTTCCCCTAACTTCCAATTTATGAGAACTCCAGCCTCTGAGCCTTGGCATATGCATTACCCTTAATCTCTCCTTTATCCCCTGTGACAATTAATTGCTTTATTCTCCATCTTCATCATTGTCCTTTCCCTTCACTTTGTATATTTTTTATTTATTCCTGCACTACTGCATCCTAGAACAAGTTGTCTGTTGCCTCCCATCTAGATTATAATAGTGTGGGCCCATCTTGTCATTCCAAACCCATTCTCTTTCTCTATGATTTATCCTAGGTTTTGCTGTCATATTGCTTTTTTCATATTTGTTTTTACAAAATTTCAACTTTGTAATGAATCTAGAGGCAATATTGAGTCCATGTACCTTTGTGACAGAAGAAGATAATTGCAGACTCTTGATTCAGGCTCACAGTATCTAATGATATGGCCCTAATTTACTTTTTTTATTAATTTAGATTGCGGTTGTCTACAGGTAATAATGGCTTTAACACATAATGTCTTTACTTGTCTCAAATACAGGGAATCTCAGTGGGGCAATCTAGGGATAATACAGCAGCCCCAAAGCAGTAGAGAGTCAAGGGCCTTCCGTTTTCCCACTAAATTTAGTATACAGACCTTCATTTTCATGATTAAATCCTAAGAAGGAGTCTACTCTACCCCCTACTTCACAAATTTGTGTTTTGGGTATGAAAGAGGAAATAGAAGAAGTGGACCTAGAGAACTTCTGCTTATATTTTTTGGCAAAAAACTATGCTGTGTGACTCCGCTAGCTGCAAAGAGCCTGATGAATGGAATTTTTAAGGCAAGCATGGAATAAGGGGGTAGGAAATAAAACTTGGGCAAGTTGGTCTACAGCTTCTGCTACACCATACAGTACTTTTTTCTAGTAGTATGCTTTCCAGTTTCTATGTTGGTAACTATATAACGATGTGAGTAATTTTGAATTCACTGTAATCAAATATGCTGGTAAATAATTTGTCAGATAATTGCTTTAAATTATTCCTAGGAAAAGCACAACCAACAGTCTGAATTTACTATTGAAAACTTGGAAAACACTGTAGTTGATTTGTTTGGAGCTGGGACAGAGACGACAAGCACAACCCTGAGATATGCTCTCCTTCTCCTGCTGAAGCACCCAGAGGTCGCAGGTATGATCACAGATAATGAGTACATTGATTTTCGGTAAAGATGTTGGGAAGGTGTTGCTAGTGTCCTCCTTCATGATTCTCCTAGGGGAGCTTCATTATTTAAATTTCTGTGCTTCCAGCTGTAATATGTTCCAAACTAATGGTGATTAAAATGGGATATATTGGCCTGGTATGGTGGCTCATCCCAGTAGTTTGGGAGGCTGAGGTGGGTGGATCACTTGAAGCCAGGAGTTCAAGACCATCCTGGCCAACATGGCCAAACCCCATCTCTAATAAAAATACAAAATTTGGCCAGGCATTGTGGCACACGGCTGTAATCCCAGCTGCTCAGGAGGCTGAGGCACCGTAATCGCTTGAACTCAGGTGATGGAGGCTGTAGTGAGTCAAGATTTTGCCACTGCATTACAGCCTGGGCAGCAGAGTGAGATTCTGTCTCAGAAAGAAAAAAACAGAAGAAGAAATTAAAAAAGGTCATCTTTGCACTGTAGAGGAAGATAACTGAGAGAAATGAAGACAGCATGGCAGTAGCAAAAGCAATAGAGCTCTGGTCCAGCATGTCTGGATTTCATAGACAACGATTTATGGCAGGAAGAGACAAGATAAATTGACCTGGGATTGCATGTTGGTTTTATTATAAGAAGGCCATTTTAAATAGCAAGTATATTCTTAAAGATAACTTTTCTCATTCTCAAAATTTCAGGTTTGAATGCTGGAGTAGGGAAACTGGAAACTCTCCTTATTGAAGGATAAATGGTAATCCTAGAAATGTAGCGAATCTGCCTGAGAAAATTCCTATTCCGATAAGTATTCTAAAAAGTTAGATTCATAAGAAAGGTAATTCTGTTTACTAGAAGAGTTACCTAAAGAATGTTCCATTAGGCAGAATATGTACCTGAGACAATTTCCATGTAATTGGTGTTGGACAAAATAAGATTTTTTTAAAGGGAGTCAATAATTTTATCTTTTATGAACAACTTTACTTTAGAAATTTACTTTTAAGGACTTTTGGTTATGCTGCAGATAAGAAATATTCTTTTTTTTCTCCTATGTCAGTATCCCCCATTGAAATGACAATAAGCCAATTACGAATAAGAATTAGGCCCTTTTTTGGAACAGTTACTAGCCTATTGAGTTCTAGATGATTTTTTTCCAACTGTTATTATAAATTAAAGGGTACAAATACAGGTTTGTTACATAGGTAAGTTGTGTAACACTGAGACTTGGGGTCCCAGCTATTCCATCACACTGACAGTAAACATATTACCCAGCAGATGGTTCTTCAGCCCACATCCCTTCCCTCCCTCCCCCATCTAGTGATCCTCAGTGTCTATTGTTCCCATCTTTAAGTTCTTGTGTATTCAGTGCTTACCTCTCACTTATAAGTGAGAACATGTGGTATTTGGTTTTCTGTTCTTGTATTGGATTGCTTAGGATAATGGCCTCCCGCTTCATCTATCATCCTGCAAAAAACATAATTTTTGTTCTTTCTTATGATGGCATAACATTCCATTGTGTATGTATTAGTCTGTTCTCATCCTGCTAATAAAGACATACCTGAGACAGGGTAAAGGAAAGAGATTTAATGGACTTTCAATTCCACACAGCTGGAAAGGAATCACAATAAGTCTCTGATAGAGACTTATTCACTATCATGAAAACAGCATGGGAAAGTCCAGCCTCTGTGATTAAATTACCTCCCAATGAGTCCCTCCCATGACATGTGGGAATTATGGGAGCTAGAATTCAAGATGAGATTTGGGTGGGGACCCAGCCTAACCATATCAGTGTCTATTTGCCACATTTTCCTTGTACAATCCAATGTTGATGAGCACATAAGTGGATTCTATTTCTTCGCTATTGTGAAAAGCACTACAGTGAACATATTGAGGTGTGTGTCTTTTTGAGAGAATAAATATTTGGGGGGCATAAACTCCCTAGTGGGATTGCTGGGTCAACTGGTAGGTCTATTTTAAGTTCTTTCAGAAATATCCGAACTGGTTTCCACAGTGACTGAACTAGTTTGCATACCCACCAACAGTGTAAAAGTATTTCCATTTCTCTGCAACTTCACCAGCATCTGTTGTTTTTGCACTTTTTAATATTAATAGTTTCTAGTCTGACTGGTGTGAGATGGTACCTCGTTGTGATTTTGATTTGCATTTCTCTGATGATTAGTGATGTTGAGCATTTTTTCATATATTTGTTGGCTGCTTGTATGTCACATTTTAAGAGGTGCCTGTTCATGTCCTTTGCCCATTTTTAATTGATTTTTTGTTTAATGCTTGTTGATTTGTTTACATTTTTTATGGATTTTGGATATTAGACATTTAGGTCCTTTAATGTAGGAAGAGTACAGAAGACAGTCAAGAAGACTTTAACAAATTTCTAAAACACAGAGAGCATATAGAGGAATGATAAATCTGTACAGAGAGGATAAACCTGTAACCAAAAAGTCAGAAGAGAAAAATTTATCAAGGACAAAAAGTTAATCAGTGTCCCTTAAATCCCCCCAATTGGTATTTGGAAGTACCAAGGGTCAAAGATGGTGGAGAATGAAACTGAAAAAGGTGGCTCTCCCTGCCTACGTTTCCTCCACAACTCTTTTCATCAGGTAACTAATTTTCTCCCACATGGAAAGGAGGCTTATTCTCTAGAGAAACTGAGTTTAAGAAGCCCTGTACTCAGGGACACAGGGAAGTGCCAGAAAAGGCATGAGGTGTAGGCTTGAAAGGCAAATTTGGTACAGATCGGCTCCTTGAATTCAAAGATTCTTAGCTCTTTTATTCATCTTGCTCCCTAAAATTNGGTAAATCACAAAACTTTCAGAGCTATACCAGGTTATATTGAAAGAATTAGGATTCAGAATTCTCAAGAGCTATTAATATTATCTTGTATATTAATAGAAATAGGGTGTTTTCAGACTTTCATGTTTGCCAAAAATTTTACCTTCTATTTTCCCTTTCTCAGAAAAATGTTGGAGAATGCACTTCACTCAAATGCCTGAAACCTAGTTAGAGAATGTCCTGAGCTCCAGCAATCAGGAAACCTCACATAGGGGAATGAGAGTGTCAGGGAGGCTGCATAGCGCCAGACCTAGAAAACAACTACTTCAGAATGGACCTGGTGGATTATTCAGAAGTGAGAGGAGACAGCAAGAACAAGAGATGTGACAGATATTATGGGAGTTTCCAATAACTAAAAAAGAGTTTCAAACATCTGCCTGAACATTTGTAAATAATTCCAACTTAGGAAACAGAAAATTACAAATTGAAATAGAGACATGGTTAAGCCCAGGAAAGTACTAAAAAATATAATTTAATCATAGCTGTCTTACCAGAGAACCATATTTGTGTAGTCAGAATGATGTAAGCAATGAATACTGATATCATAAAAATTGTCATCTAAATATATTCTGGAAAAAAGCATGTGAAAAAGTGAGTATGTCTATCTGTGGGTGTGTTCAAATATGAGGTGAAGATGGAGATTAAAATTCTCATCTCTCATAATAAAAAATTATTAAATATAATCTACAAAAGGATAAGTAAGAAATAGAAACAGAGTCTTTATTTAAAAATGTGAATGTATGTTCAGAAGAAGCTGCTAGAATGTTCAAAATGGTGGATTTGGAAAGTGTGCAAATTGCACACCATTGCAATTTGCGACCCTTGCCACACACAGATGCACAAATACAGTCATATATATGCATAAATCTGAGAGTATAATTTAATGTTTAAGCAACATATGTTATTTTGATATGACATTAATCCCTGTTTTTTTCAAGACAGTAATTTCATGACTAAATTATATGCTTACTTTATGTTTTCAAACATTTTATTATTTTTATTTGTATTATCATATATACTAATGTATAATTTATACACAGATTCATCTTTTATCTTCTTTAATTTTTATGGGTACATAGTAGGTATAAATATGTTTGGGGGTACATGAGATGTTTTGATACAGGCATCCAATGTGAAATAAGCATGTCATGGAAAATGTGGTATCTATCCCCTTACGCATTTATTTTTTGAGTTACAAACAATTCAGTTACACTCTTTAAGTTATTTTAAAGTGTACAATTGAATTATTATTGACTATAGTCACCCTATTGTGCTATCATAGAGTAGGTCTTATTCATCCCCACCTCCCCTCCCACCCCCCACTACCCTTTCGAGTCTCTGGTAACCATCCTTCTACACTTTATGTCCATTCGTTCAATTATTTTATTTGTAGATCCCACAAATAAATGAGAACATGCTATGTTTGTCTTTCTGTACCTGGCTTATTTCACTTAAAGTAATGATCTCCAGTTCCCTTCATGTTGTTGCAAATGACTGAATCTCATTCTTTTTATGGCTGAATAGAACTACATTGTGTATATGTACTACGTTTTCTTTATCCATTTGTCTGTTGATGGATATTTAGGTTGTTTTGAAGTCTTAGCTATTGTAAACAGTGCTGCAACCAACATGAGAGTGCAGATGTCTCTTCAATATACTTATTTCCTTTTATGGGGGTTATATACACAGCAGTAGGGTTGTTGGATCATATGGTTGCTTTATTTTTAGTTTTTTGAGGAACATTCAAACAGCTCTCCATAGTGGCCATACTAATTTACATTCCCACCAACATTGTGTGAGGGTCCACTTATCTCCACATCCTCACTAGCATTTGTTATTGCTGTCTTTTGGATATAAGCCATTTTAACTGGAGTGAGATGACATCTTATTGTAATTTTGATTTATATTTCTGTGAGGATCAGTGGTGTTGACCACCTTTTTGTATGCCTGTTACCCATTTAAATGTCTTCTTTTGAGAAATATCTATTCAAATCTTTTGCCCACTTTTGGATTGGATTATTAGATTTTTTTCTATAGAGTTGCTTGAGTTTCTTATATATTCTGGTTATTAATCTCTTGTCAGATGAATAGTTTGCAAATATTTTTCTCCATTCTATGGGTTGTCTCTTCTCTTTGTTGATTGTATCTTTGGCTGTGCAGAAGCTTTTTAACTTGATGTGATCCCATTTCTTCATGTTTGCTTTGAATGCCTGTGCTTGTGGGGTATTGCTCAAGAAATTTTTGCCTAGACCAATGTCTGGGAGATTTTCCCTAGGGGTTTCCTACAGTACTTTCACAGTTCAAGGTCTTAGATTTAAGTCTTTAATCCATTTTGAGTTAATTTTTGTTTATGGCAAGAGATATGAGTCCAGTTTCATTCTTCTGTGTAGGATATTAAATTTTCCCAGCACAATCTATTGAAGACTGTCTTTCCCCCAGTGTACATCCTTGGTACCTGTGTTAGTCTGTTCTCATGCTTCTGATAAAGCCAACACAAGACTGGGTAACTTATAAAGGAAAGAAGTTTAATGGACTCACACTTCCACATGACTGGGGAGGCCTCACAATCATGGCAGAAGGTGAATGAGGAGCAAAGTCACGTCTTACATGGCAACACACAGAGAGTTTTGCAGGGGAACTTCCATTTATAAAACCATGAGATGTTGTGAGATTTATTCACTACCATGAGAAAAGTATGGAAGAAACCATGCCCATGATTCAATTATCCCCACCTGGCCTCACCCTTGACTTGTGGGGATTATTACAATTCAAGATGAGATTTGGGCTGGGAACACAGCCAAACCATATCAGCACCTTTGTCAAAAATGAGTTCACTCTAGGTATGTGAAATTGTTTGTGGATTCTCTATTCTGTTCCATTGGTCCATGTGTTTGTTTTTATGTCTGTACCATAGTGTTTTAGTTAGCATAGCTCTGTAGTATAATTTGAAGTAAGATAATGTGATTCTTCCAATTTTGTTCTTTTTGCTTAGGACAGTTTTGACTATTCTGGGTCTTTTGTGGGTCCATATAAATTTTAGGATTTATTTTTGCTATTTCTTTGAAGAATGCCATTGATATTTTGATAGGGATTTTATTGAAACTGTAGATTGTTTTGATAGTATGGGCACTTTAACAATGTTGATTTTTCCAATCCATGAACATGAAATATTTTTCTGTTTGTGTCCTCTTAAATTTCTTTCCTCAGTGTTTTATAGTTTTCATTATAGAGATCTTTCAGTTCTTTGGTTAAATTAATTCCTAGGTATTTAATTTTATGTATGGCTAGTGTAAATGGGATTACTTTTTAAATTTCTTTTTCTTTTTGTTCATAGTTGGCATATAACAACACTACTGATTTTTATGTTGATTTTGTATCCTTCAACTTTACTGAATTTGTTCATCAGTTCTAATAATTATCTTGTGGAAGCTTTAGGTTTTTTCCTAGTATAAGGTTATATCATCTGCACACAAGGATATTTTGGCTTCTTCCTTTCCATTTTGGATAACCTTTATATCTTTCTCTTGTCTGATTGCCCTTGCTAGGTCATCCAGTATTATGATGAATAACAATGGTGACAGTGGGCATCCTTGTCGTGTTTCTGATCTGAGAGGAAAGACTTTCCATTTTCCCCATTCTGTATAGTACTAGTTGTGTGTCTCTCATATAGCTTTTTTATGTTGAGGTATGTTTCTTCTATCTCAAGTTATTTTTCATGAATTTGTATGAGGAAAGGATGTTAAATTTTATCAAATCCTTTTAAACCATCAACTGAAGTGATCATATAGTTTTTATCCTTCATTCTTTCGATATGATGTATCACACTGCTTGATTTGCACATGTTGAACCATCCTTGCATCCCAGGGATAAATCCCACTTAGTCATTGTGAATGACCTTTTTATTGTATTGCTGAATTTGGTTTGCTCGCATTTTGTTGAAGATTTTTGCATTAGTGTTCATCAGGTGTATTGGCCTGTAGTTTTGTTTTCTTGATGTGTCTTAGTCTGATTTTGGTATCAGGGTAATACTGGCCTCATAGAATGAGTTTGGAAGTGTTCTATTTGCCTTTATTTTTTGGGATAGTTTGAGTAGGATTGGTATTAGTTCTTTAAATGTTTGGTAAAAATCAGCAGTAAAGCTAGCCAGTCTTGGGATTTTCTCTACTGGGATACTTTTTATTTTTTGTTTGATCTTGGTACTGGTCATTGCATGTTTAGGTTTTGGATTTCTTCCTTCTTCATTTAAATTTTATTTGCTTCTGCTCTGATCTTTATTATTCCTTTTCTTCTACTAACTTTGGGTTTAATTTACTTTTGCTTTTCTAGTTCTTTAGGATGCATCATTAGATTGTTTACTTGTCAATTTTCTCCATTTTTGATATAAGCTCTTGTAGCTGTAAACTTCCCTCTTAGTAGTGGTCTTGCTGTAGCCCCTAGGTTTTGGTATGTTGTGTTTCCATTATCATTTGTTTCAAGAAAATTTTCAATTTCCTTTTTAATCTCTTCATGGGCCCACTGTTCATTTATGAGCACATTTTTAAATTTCCATTTATTTGTGTAGTTTCTAAATTTCCTCTTGTTATTGATTGCTGGTTTTATTACATTGTGGTCAGAGAAGATGCTTGATATTATTTCATTCTTTGAATATTTTAAGACGTGTTTTGTGACCTAACATATGGTCAATTCTTGATAACAATCCATGTGCTGTGGAAAAGAATGTGTATTCTGTCGCAGTTGGATAAAATATTCTGCAAATATCTATTAGATCCATTTGGTCTATAGTGCAGATGAAGTTCAACGTTTGCTTGTTGATTTTCTCTCTGGATGCCCTGTCCAATGCTGAAAGTGGGGTGTTGAAGTCTCCAGCTATTACTGTATTGCAGTCTATCTCTCTCTAGTTCTAATTATAGTTCTTTTATATATCTGGGTGCTCCATTGTTGGTTGCATATATGTTTAAAATTCTTCCACCTTCTTGCTGAGGTGACCACTTTATTACCAATAGTGATCTTTGTCTCTTCTTATAGTTTTTGTTTTGAAATCTGCTTTGTCTGTTTTAAATATAGTAACTCGTGCTCATTTTTTCATTTCCATTGGCAGGTACTGTCTCATTCCATTCCTTTATTTTCAGCCTATGTGTGTCTTTATAAGTGAAGTGTGTTTCTTTTAGGTGACAGGTTAATAGGTCCTGTTTTTCCATCCAGTCAGTATGTCTTTTGATTGGAGATTTTAGTCCATTTACATTCAGTGTTATTATTGACAAGTAAGGACTTACCCCTGCCCTTTTGTTATTTGTTTTCTGGTTGTTTTGTGGACATCTCTTCCTTCTTTCATTTCTTCTTGCCTTCCTTTATTGAAGATAATTTTCTCTGCTTACATGTGTACATATTTTTCTTAATGCCTACTTTATAGC
>NW_016809841.1:117584-119214 GCF_001698545.2 Rhinopithecus bieti | reverse complement strand
TGAATCCCTTCTTCATGGAATAGCCCAGTACAGAAAAATGCAACACTGTGTTGTCAATTCTACCCTCTTTACAAATCAGATACATGTGTTCTTCTGCTACAGGCTGGATCCATTTATCTAGCTGGAGATAATAGTCTGAGACAGGAGTTGGCAAACTTTCTGTAATGGGCCAGATAGTAAATATTTTAGACTTTTCCAGCCATGTGGTTTCTGTTGCAATTTTTGACATCTGCTATTGTAGCATGAAAGCAGTCATAAACAATCTGCAAATGAATGAGGATTGATATGTTCCAATTTTTATAGAAACAAATGTAAAATTCCCATAAAATGTTTGTTTCAAAAATATTATTTTTTATTTGCATTTGTTCAATGTAAACACTTTTAGCTCACATACTATACAAAAACAGGTGGCAGGATGGACTTGTGCAGGGAGTATTTTTTATTCATGCCTAATATAAGAAATTCCTGTCCAGCAGAATTTTCTGCAAAGATGTGCGATTGATTTGTGCTTTTGTGTCCTATTTAAACAATATTTGTCAGCACAAGATTCCAAAGACTGGCTTTTAACTTTCCCAGAATTTTTTTGTTTTAGCTCTTATATTTAGATCAATGACATCTTTCAAATTAATTTTTATTCATAATATGAAGTAATAGTAGTCATGCTTCAATGTCTATAAATTTCTACTTATTCGAGTAACATTTGGAGAAATAAATCTGCCTTGGCATCTTAATAACATTTTAATATAGTACTTGTTTAGAAACATTCAAGGGAATATTTTTAAAAAACAAAATTATAGACTATTTATATAGAAATTTAGGGGTAGAATTTTCCTCACCTTTGTATTATAAAATTTTTTAAAATAAATAACATTACACACACATATGTGTATGTGCATATGGCAGTGTGTATATATATCTACTTTGATATCTGTCCATCCATCTATTTATGCCTCAATACTTGAGTATGTATAGCACAATAACAATGGTTTTCTCCTACATAATAATAATAGCATTCATACTGTGGAGTTATTAATACAATAATATTATTTACTGTACAGCTTATATTTAAAATTTCCCAATTTTTAAAGAATATTTTAATCACTTTTTTCTTTCAATTCACTCTCCAGTCAAGAAACAGGCACATAATTTCGGTATCCTGATATTTTCATCTCCTGTAATCAAGAAGAGTCCATTTCCTCTGTTTCCTTTCAGTATGTTGATCTCTGTGAGGAGCTAAAGTCATTAGTCATTTAAATTTTCCTGGGGCTCATTTTGTATGATTGTTTTCTAGATATTATATTCCAGTTATGACTTTGGCAAGAAAACTACATAGTACTTTGAATATCCCACTGAATCACAGTGGTGAGGCAGGGGCACATAATGTCACATATGCCATTATTGGTTATGCTAAGATTCTCACCTAATAAGTTGGAATCTGCCAGATCTCTCCACTGAAGGGGTTGTTTTTTATGTGTAAATGATGAAAATCTATGGCATGGTACTTTAAGACTGAACACCCTCCTTCCCAAATTACACATCCAATAGTTTTATCTTTCATTAATGATCCTCACCTGACCTGATGATCTTGACCTGAATGGTTACAAATAGGTGATTTTCTAATTTCATCATT
>NW_016809841.1:110332-116866 GCF_001698545.2 Rhinopithecus bieti | reverse complement strand
CTTTCCGTATTTTAAGCTAGAATAAATTGTAATGAATATCTCTCCCATATTTTTAAATGAAGACAAAGAAACTACATGACAATGATAAGAGCTCAATGGTTTTATCCTTGCCACTACATTTGTTACCATCCCAGAAGATGTCATTTGAAACTCAATCATGTGTTTATTCACAAATGCCCTGTGAACAGATACTGTGGCCATTTCCCATGTCAACAGAGACTTCAACTTTAAGTCATACTCTACAAATAAGGTTGGTGAAAACTGAAATGATGGAATAGGGGAGCAAGTGTGGATAGCCACTAGTGTCCAAGCTTGATGAAAAGGAGGACAGATTCAGAAGGTTGCACCCAAATATCCAAGTACTCTGGATTCAAATGTGATTGCAGGGCACTTTAGCAAGATTATTGTCACTGGCCTTAAGCTCATGCCTCTTATTACTTGGTCTATCCATCTGGAAATGGTACTGCTCTTCTCTGGAATGGTGTTTCCTCGTCTGCACGTCAAAAGATTTAACTACATGATTACCACTGTTTCTTCAACTTTCGTGACTTCTTTACAACTCAGTTCATCTATGTCTCTTGTTTCTAGGGCACAACCATATTAATTTCCCTGAGTTCTGTGCTACATGACAACAAAGAATTTCCCAACCCAGAGATGTTTGACCCTCATCACTTTCTGGATGAAGGTGGCAATTTCAATTTTGTTGTCATGGCTTTCAAGTCTTTGGTTTTCCCTAGATAATTAATATTCTTGTTGTGGAACATAATTAGTTTTTATCATTCTGATGATGTTAATCTGTCAACTTTGCTAATTTTACTAATAACTGTTCATAATTTATACCTGGATTCATTGTAATTTCCGTGTACATTATATGTATCTGGGTTAATATTGTTTTATTTCTTATTTTCCATTTCTTATGGGCTTAATGTCTCTTTATTGCATTAATTATTGCACTGGCTTGAATTTCTAGGAGAGTGTTGAATAGAATTGGTGTCAGTGTGGATCCTTGTTCCTCATTTCTAATCTGCAGGAAGCAGTGGAAGTTTTCCATTTCAATATTGAGAATGATGCTTGAAGTAGATTTTGGTAGTTTCTTTTTTACAAGATTAGAGAAGTTTGCTGTCATATATATATGTCATCATTGTGTATAAAATCTTATCAGTCAATTCTGGGCATCTATTTATACAATTGTTTGTTAGTCCATTTCCATTGCTATAAAGGAATATCTTTGGCTGGGTAATTTATTAAAAAAGAGTTATATTTTGGCTCATGGTTCTGCAGGCTGTACAAGAGGCATAATGGGAGCAGGCATCTCCTCCTAATGAGGACTTCAGGTAGCTTTCAATCAAGGAAGAAGGTGAAGGGGAAGCAAGCGTGTCACATGGCAAGAGAAGGTGTAAGGGAAAAAGGGGTAGAAGTGACTTTAAACAACCAGCTTGTGTGTGAACTAACAGAATATGAACTCACTTATTATCACCGGAAGCGCTTTAAGCCACTGATGAAGAATTCATCCCCATGTCCTAAATACCTCCCACCAGACCCCACCTGCAACACTGGGAATCACAATGAGATTTGAAGGGGACAAATATCCATTTAACAACAGATTATATATATTTGGCTTACATTCCTCACTAAATAGAAATAAGTATGCACATAAAGATGAACTGACCTTCTTCATAATGTTTAGGACTTCAGTGTTTACATTCACAAGAGATTTAGTTTATAATTTTCTTTCTCAGAATTTTCAAGATTTTTGATATTAAGATTATGCCAGCCTTATAAAACTAGGCGAGAAAAGTTTCCTAATGCGAGTCTGATTTTATTGCCGTTCCCTCTCCCCACTTTCCTTCTTGTGATAACTTAGTTGTATCTTTGAAATGCCTGATAAATTTTGGTTAAATACCAGATGTTACAGATAAGAAATTGCAGAATTGCAAAGGAGGTTTATATTCTTTAAAGAAAGATTCATTCCTCTCCCATAGGCAGCCATAATGACTTAACACCTGTTGTCATGATTCAGAATTGGACGTAATGCAAAGACAGTCAAAAATTGAGTGTCAGTGTTAGCTTAGCTCTCTGAGGTTCTCCTACCTCTGGAACCTTGAGACCAATTTTTGTCTCGGTGGTTTTACAATGCCTTCCATCACATGGTTTCTGTATTTATCCAGACACTCCAGTTGCCATCTCGAACGTATTTTTTCCAATTAAAACCAATACTTATTATTAGTAAAATAAAAAATAATATAACTGAAAATTGTATTTTCAAGGAGAAAAAGCAATGAGATTGGTAAGGTTGCAATTACTAATGTCATTTTTTGAAGAAGACAATTGATAATTTACTGTGCGATTATGGGGCTTACCCTAATGGTCACTGATTTAGTACAAGAGATAAGACTTCAATGCACTCTGTTTTCACAAACAGAGGAGGTAACCAGAGAAGATTTTTGTTTCTCAAAATTAGGGTCTGAGGGTAATAGTAATGAAACTTACTTCTTCTCCTAGAACTAATTAAATGAGAAATATACTGAAGAATCAGGCAGGAGTTGCCAATCTCCCCAGTTCACTGAATCAGCTTTGGTGACCTGCTGGAGGGGAACGTTGCATCTGATGAGCTTCTTCATTCACCCCCCTATGGGGCAGCTCATGCTGTGCCTGGTGTCTTTTGAGCCCTGAGAAGCCAGAGCCCAAGTGAATCACCCACTGAATCCCTTCTTCATGGAATAGCCCAGTACAGAAAAATGCAACACTGTGTGGTCAATTCTACCCTCTTTACAAATCAGATACATGTGTTCTTCTGCTACAGCCTGGATCCATTTATCTAGCTGGAGATAATAGTCTGAGACAGGAGTTGGCAAACTTTCTGTAATGGGCCAGATAGTAAATATTTTAGACTTTTCCAGCCATGTGGTTTCTGTTGCAATTTTGACATCTGCTATTGTAGCATGAAAGCAGTCATAAACAATCTGCAAATGAATGAGGATTGATATGTTCCAATTTTAGGAACAAATATAAATTTCCTATAAAATGTTTGTTTCAAAAATTATTATTTCTTATTATAGCATTGTTCAATGTGAATACTTTTGCTCACATACTATACGAAACCAGGTGCAGGATGGACTTGTGCAGGGAGTACCTTTTTATTGATGTCCTTAATAAAGACATTTCTGTCCAGGTAGGAATTTTCCTGCAACTATGTGGTGATTGATTGTGCTTTTGTGCCTCTTAAAGAATATTTGTCAGCACAAGATTCCAAGACTGGGCTTTTAACTTTCCCGGAATTTTTTTGTTTTAGCTCTTATATTTAGCATCAATGGATATTTCAAAATGAAGTTTTATTTGTACATGTGAAGTAATAATTGATCGTGCTTCAATGTCTATAAATTTCTAGTTATTCAAGTAACATTTGTTGAAATAATTGCTTTGGGTTCTTAAATACATTTATATAGTACTTTGTCTTATAAATATTCAAGGGAATATTTTTGACAAAAACCAAATTATAGACTATTTGATATGAAAATTTTAAGGAGGGTAAATTTTTCCTTACCTTTTATTATAAAATATTTTAAAATAACATTACACACACATATGTATATGTCATATGGCAGTATGTATATATATATCTACTTTGATACTGTCCATTCATCTATTTATGCTTCAGTACTTCAGTATGTATAGAACGCACCAATAACAATGGTTTTCTCCTACATAATAATTAATAGGCCATTCATTACTGTAGGTTATTAATACAATAATATTATTACTACGCAGTCTTATATTAAAAAATTTTCAATTTTTAAAGAATATTGTTAATCACCCTTTTTTCTTGCGAATTCACTCTCCAGTCAACGAAACAGGCACAAATTTCCAGTATCCTGTTATTTATCTCCCGTAATCAAGAGAGTCATTTCCTCTGTTTCCTTTCAATACGTTGACCTCTGTGAAGAGTTGAGGCCGTTAGTCATTTAAAGTTTTTCCTGGGCTCATTGTATGATTGTTTTCTAGATATTATATTCCATTATGACTTTGGCAAGAAAACTACATTAGTACTTTGATATTCCACTGAATCACAGTGGGTGAGGCAGAGGCACATAATGTCCAATATGCCATTATTGGTTATGCTAAGGATTTCTCACTAGTAAGTTGGAATCTGCCAGATCTCTCCATTGAAGGGGTTTATTTTTTTATGTGGTGATGATGAAATTATGGCATGGTTACTTTAAACCTGAACATCTGTCTTCCCAAGCACACATCCAATATTTTATCTTTCATTAATGATCCTTACCTGGACCTGATGATCTTGACGCTGAATGGTTAAAATAGGTGATTTTTCTCAATTTCATCATTCTTCTGTATTTTTAAGCTAGGATTAATCTGTAATGAAGATATCTCTCCCATTATCTTTAAATGAAGGGCAAACAAACTGATGACAATGACAAGAAACTCAATACGTCTTATACTTGTGGACTATACTAGTTATCATCCCCAGAAGACGTCATTGAAAACTCAATCCATGTGTTATTCACAAATGGCCTGTGAAAAGATACTGTGTCCCATTTCCCTGTCAACAGAGGACTTCAACTTTAAGTCATACTCTACAACATAAGGTTGGTGAAAACCCAAAGTGACTGGTAATAGAGCAGAAGTGTGACAGCCATATGTTCTTATGTTGATGAAAAGAGGACAGATTCAGAAGTGTGTGTTTTTCCACTTGTTTTTTTTCCAGTACTCAGGACTTCAAATGTGAAATGATTGCAGGGCACTTTAGAAGATTATTTGTCACGGCCTTAAGCATCATGGCCTCTTATTACTTGGGTCTATCCATCTGGAAATGGTACTGTTCTTCTTTGGGAATGGTGTGTCCTCATCAGCACATCAAAGATTCAAATACGTGATCACCACTGTTTCTTCAACTTCATGATTACTTTACAGTCAGTCATCTATGTCTCTTGTTTCTAGGGCACAACCCATATTAATTTCCCTGATTCTGTGCTACATGACAACCAAAGAATTTCCCAACCCAGGAGAATGTTTGAACCCTGTCACTTTCTGACGAAGGTGGCAATTTTAAGAAAAGTAACTACTTCATGCCTTTCTCAGCAGGTAATATAAATGTATTTCCAATGTGTTTCAGGGTATAAGACAACTTTTTTGATCAGCTGGAACTTACATCCACCTTTTCTGCAGTAGTATAATTATTCTTGGTACGTGATCAAGAGCATTGTTCTGAATGTCTGTGTGCTCCCTGCTCATGATACATCCTAATTATTGGGCCAGATTAGTGGGCTTTGGGGAGTTAATCCAATTCTTCCAAATTGAGAAAGCTGAAGTATAGGTTGGTTGAATTCTGCCTCTAGATACACCACTGAGGTACCCAAGAACTCCTCCTAGAAGATAAAACTAATTACCTTTTCCTCCTTAGCCATGAGGAAGTTATTTCACTCCAGAACTTCACTGAGTGTTTTCCATATGGTGTCCCTCACCCCTAGGCTGGGCTTGTAGGATAAAATTATCCTCAAACACTGAAGACGGTTTTAAAAGGCTCACTTCTGAGTTTGGAAAGCACAGCAAACAGATCATTTTAGTTCAATAGGACTGAGGCTGTGATACAGGAAAGGATAAGCTGTTGGGAGTTGGGAGGTAGATGGAAAAGCTGTCTGCTTCTTGTTCTCTTATACCCCAAAGTGAGGCATAAGTAACATTTTAGTAGCAGTAAAGACATTTGAGCTACCTCAAAGGAGGCAGAGAGGATGAAAAGAGGAGAAGGCAGGGCTATTAAAGGAGATAATGAGCCACAGGAGCAGGACATTGGCTCTAAATAAAGGATATTAGAACCTTTGTCAAATAACCGTGGATGGGATGAGGGGGACATTGGGAATGTAGCAGGATACTCTGCAGTGATGCAGAGCACCACGCTCTTCCCCTAGTCATGGCCATGTATCTTGGATGTTGGATCTCCACACCCGAAATGTGTGTGCTGAGCGTCTGGTGATAGAATCTCCTTCCTTTATTCTGTGACCTTTGATGTCTGCTTTATATCTGGCACTGTAGATACCAAGACAACAAGAAAAGAAACTTTCCTTCAAGCATTCACATTTAGCACATGCATTAGTCCATTCTTACATTGCTATAAAGAACTACCTGAGACTGGGTAGTTTATGAAGAGAAGAGGTTTAATTCACTCACAGTGCCACAGGCTGTACAGGAAGCATGGCTGGGAGACCTCAGGAAACTTGCAATTATGGTGGGAGGCAGAGCGGAAGCAAGCACATCTTTCCATGGCAGAGCAGGAAAGAGAGAGCAAAGAGGAAAGGCTACATGCCTTTAAAAAACCAGATCTCATGAGAACTCGCTCATTATCATGAGAACAGCAAGGGGAAATTATCCCCATGATTCTATCACCTCTCACCAGGTATCTTCCCCAACATTGGGAATTACAATTTGACATGAGATTTGGGTAAGGACACAGAGCCTAACCATATCACACACGAAGGAAGGAAGGAAAGGAAGGAAGGAAGGAAGGAGGGAAGGAAGGAA
>NW_016809841.1:102725-108654 GCF_001698545.2 Rhinopithecus bieti | reverse complement strand
TTTTTTTTTGTTTTTTTGAGACGGAGTCTCGCTCTGTCGCCCAGGCTGGAATGCAGTGGCTGGATCTCAGCTCACTGCAAGCTCTGCCTCCCAGGTTTACGCCATTCTCCTGCCTCAGCCTCCCGAGTAGCTGGGACTACAGGTGCCCACCACCTCACCTGGCTAGTTTTTTGTTTTTTTTTTTAGTAGAGACGGGGTTTCACCGGGTTAGCCGGGATGGTCTCGATCTCCTGACCTTGTGATCCGCCCGTCTCGGTCTCCCAAAGTGCTGGGATTACAGGCTTGAGCCACCGCGCCCGGCCTGCCATTGAAAGTTTTAAAGTGAGAACGTGACATGTTTAGACATGTGGTCCTGGAAGTACCTACGGGAAAAAAAATCTTGACTGCTTATTGAGCCAGAAATACAAAGGGAAATACAGTATGTTAGCCTCCTCCTCTAAGTCCTTCTCAGTTCAACCCACTTGACAAGGAACGTATGTTTCTAAAGAAAGATTGATGAAGACATTTAAAGTCTTTAGAAAGATTTTAATAAAGTGCTTGGCATGTAGCTGGTACTCAATAAATATTTGTTGAATACAGGGTGCCTGTTAAGATTTGATATTAGGGGAAGAGTAAGCATGTCCATTCATTTTTTCAGTTGCCTATCCATCCATCCAATCATCCATTTATCCATCCACCCATCCATCCATTCATTCATGCATGCACCCATCCACTCATCTATCTCCTCATCCTTCCTGTGATTCACTGAACAGTTATTGCATATTCTGTTTGTGCCAGTTATAGAGACAGTGTTTGTCACTGTCACAGTTACACATGAGGAGTAACTGCTCTCTGTGTTTTCTATTTTCAGGAAAACGGATTTGTGTGGGAGAAGCCCTGGCCCGCATGGAGCTGTTTTTATTCCTGACCTCCATTTTACAGAACTTTAACCTGAAATCTCTTGTTGACCCAAAGGACCTTGACACCACTCCAGTTGTCAATGGATTTGCCTCTGTGCCACCCAAGTACCAGCTGTGCTTCATTCCTGTTTGAAGAAGAGCAGATGGTCTGGTTGCTGCTGTGCTGTCCCTGCAGCTCTCTTTCCTCTGGGGCGTTATCCACCTTTCACTATCTGTGATACCTTTTCTGGCCTGTCATCTCACATTTTCCTTTGCCTCAAGATCTAGTGAACATTCAGCTTCCACGAAGGAGAGTTTCCTATGTTTCACTGTGCAAATATATCTACTATTCTCCATACTCTCTAACAGTTGCATTGACTGTCACATAATGCTGATACTTATCTAATGTTGAGTTATTAATATGTTATCATTGTTAAATAGAGAAAGATGATTTGTGTACTATAATTCAAAGGCATTTCTTCTTTGCATGTTCTAAATAAAAAACATTATTATTTGCTGAGTCAGTTTATTAGACCTTCCTTCTTTTATGCATAATGTAGGTGAGTAATTAAAGAAAACAGAGTTCCAGGAGGCCATGCTGGGTCTCAAAATGATGAGGACAGAAAGGACAAAGGGGAAGAGGGTAGGGAAGCTGTTTTGCTGAGTGTGAGAGTTACCTGAGGATTGGATTTGAAAGTGAGAAACTGTCCAGGAGCAGCTCCAACCCGTAGGGAAATATTCAGAGGATTAGCCAAAGGGAGAAATGGATATTGAATGTTAGAATTCTTATATCCACATTGGTGCTCCTTTTTTTTTTTTTTGAGACAAAGTCTTGCTCTGTCACCCAGGCTGGAGTGCAGTGGTGTGATCTCAGCTCTCTGCAACCTCCACCTCCCAGGTTCAAGTGATTCTCCTGCCTCAGCCTTCTGAGTAGTTGGGATTACAGGTGCACGCCACCACGCCTGGCTAATTTTTTGTATTTTTAGTACAGACAGGTTTTCACCGTGTTAGCCAGGATGGTCTCGAACTCCTGACCTCATGATCTGCCCGCCTCGGCCTCCCAAAGTGCTGAGATTATAGGTGTGAGCTCCTGTGCCTGGTCTGGTGTTAAAGTGTCATTACTTTATCTCTAAATAAAGAATCAGATCACTTTTATTACTTCATGTTTCCAACTTAGAACAATATAAAGAAGCATAAATATATGCTTTCATATTGCTGCTCATGTGCTCTGTCATGCTTCTCTCTTCAAACATGAACAAACTTCTTTTTCTTTTTCATATTTTTTTTTTTTTGAGATGGTGTCTCACTTTTGTTGCCCAGTGCAATGGTGTGATCTTGGCTCACTGCAATCTCCACTTTCAGGGTTCAAATGATTTTCCTGCTTCAGCCTCCCAAGTAGCTGGATTACAGGTGCCCACCACCACACCAGGATAATTTTTGTATTTTCAGTAGAGACTGGGTTTTACCATGTTGGTCAGACTAGTCTTGAACTCCTGACCTCAAGTGATCCACTCACCCTAGCCTTGCAAAGTGCTGGGATTATAGGCATGAGCCACTATGCTTGACTGTACAAAATTTCTAAGAAGAATTATCAGGATTTTATCTTTCTCAACTTTTCCTATATTATTTTACTTTTAACATAAGTGGGATGATAATTTTATGCTACGGCCCTAATATAATTAGCCTCATGTCATCTCCAAAGCATAGACAACTAAGTATCTTATGTTAAATGATATTCATCACTCTTCCTGTCTTCTACTTGAAATGTAAGAAATAAGAAGTAACATAACTCGTTATGCTTCTCACAGCTCATCTCCCAGAAGAAGTTACTTATACTTTGGAACATGTTTTAAAGATAATATGTGGGTGCAGGTGTACATGTACATCTATATATGTATGTGTACTTTATGTGTATTCACCCATTTTATATATTATATATAACTTATGCATACACACATATAGGGTTAAATGTTTATTTATAATATTGGGCTCATATCACACATCTTGTATTAAAACTTACTATTTTCCTATCAAGTAACATGCCAGCAAAACCTCTAAGGTGATAGAAACATAGGCAAATGATTCAGAGAGATAATAGAAGAGAAAGTGGAAATGGGTATTACATCAATGGGAAGAACCAAATGGAAATTACACATTATACCTTTTAAACCTTCTTCAGTGGGAAATGAAAATGTATTAATGTAGTGTTAGTAGAGGTGTGGGCAAACATCCCTAGGTGAGATACATCAAGAAGTTGTTAAGTCTGTTTTCTTCTGGAGACCGTAGTGAATAATCTGTTTTCCTGCCTATTTTAGCTCCTAATGGCTGCCTGCATTCCTTGGCTCATGAACTCTTCCTTCTTTCACTCCAAACACTTGCTTCTGTTGTCACATCTCCTACTCCTACTACTGACTCTTATTCTCACATCTCCCTTACGTTAGAAATGCAAAATGTTTTTTCCCTGGTGCCACAAATAAATAGCACTCAAACATAAAATTAATTTTCTCAGCAAGGCAATTTTTACTTTCTGCAGATAGAGTGCTCCTTGCAGATGGAACAAGGGTGAGAGCACACCTGGACAGAGGAGAGGAAGAGGTTCTTATTCCTGATGGAGATAGCCTCTACTGCTGTGTCATTCCCCTGTTTTCTAGGGTTGGACTACATAGTCTAAACTAATTTCGACTGGTTATTTTAAAAAAGAGCAGGAGTATGAGCCAGAGTGGTGAGGCATGTAGTTTTGCAGGAAGGGCAGTTACAGAACTGGTGGCTCAAGGTGAGTCAGGATGGAGCAGGTGACCAGGGTGACTCACTTCAAAGCAAGTGACCAGGGGAACAGATGTGAACTACTGATTAGGACTGGAGGGAAAGTTGTCTACTGAAATTAGAAGCAAGGGGGTGAAGGGAACCAGGACGTTAAACTTTAAAATGGGGAATCAATAAGAGAGCTGAACATACTGACATACTGATTCTTTGAAGAGAAACTTGGGATTCACTATATTTAACAATTCCTCATCTTGAATTTTTCCAATTCTTTCTCTTCAAACTTCCTTAACATGTCTTGGCTGAGTTGTTCTGCATGATTCTCTAAAAGAAAAAGCTTCTCTGAATAAGGTAGAGGAGAATTAAGGGAGGTTTTAGTAAGTGCTGCCTGTATGAGTCTGTGCATCAGCCCACAGATGCATGGTATGACACAACACCCAACAAGAATGAATATGCCTACTACAGCCATGAGAGAAGTAAGAACTGAGGCTATGATTTTTTTTCCATTTACTGAATGATTTTTCTAGCCACCTTTTAAAGGGGTCATTTACCCCTGAGTTTTTGGCTAACTCATTGGACAGAGCAGTTAGACCTTGCAATGCATTTGTTGTACTTCCATCAGGGGCAGTATTATTTGGGATGAAGGTACAACATTGAGTTTTAATCATGATGCAAACTCCTCCTCTTTCTGCTGATATAATGTCTAAGGCTATTCTATTTTCCCAAGCCATCTGGCTAGTAGCCCCTAATTTCTCTGCTATTTCTTTAACAGCATCTCTAGTGTAGTTAATAAACCACTGCTGACCATAATAGATGTAATTTATCCAGTCTACATTTTTATTAATCTTCACCCACCAGAATATTGACTGAAATCCTGAAGTTATTTGATCATGGGTTTTAAATTCTTCTGGTAGTCCTCATTGAGCTATAATAGCATTTATATAAACACGGGGGTCAAAGGACCCATATAGGGTACTTCTTCCTTTACAATTTTCTCTTTTTTTTGTAATTGTGTTGATGGAATGCTAGAGTGAAAGGGATGGTGAATTGGACTAGAGCTCAAGAGCTGCTCTAATTACTTGGCACAGTACCCAGCAACAGTCCCCCATAATACCACCACACTTATGCTCAGGGATGAACAAGGACAGACTGATTGGTAAGCTCTTGAAGAGGTTTGGTTTCACTACACACTGTTAAATCTTCAAGGAATGCTAACTTTTCCCTCTGCTGTGAAAGGCATGAGGTGAAGTTAATATCAGGGGCTGGAGGCCAGATGACCCTAGAGGGCTGACCCACAGGGCTCTTCACCTCAGGGTAAAGCAGTAAAAGAGTCTTGCATGACCCATCACCCCAGGTTGTGGGGTTCTGGAAGAGAGCTACCATACAGCTCATGCCAGTCCCTGAGAGGACCACCCAAGCAGAAAGGGAACAATCTGGGTCTCTGGCCTGCCTATCGCACAAGCGTTTCAGTCACTTTTGTTTAGTGTGCAAACAGAATATTTTATCCATTCCAGCCAAGCATTTGCATCCTGATACCCTGTTTCAATTGCTACAGTTTGTTTTAAATAGTTAACCTCTACAACAACTACTTTGGTTTTATCATCGGGTATATAACAAGAGAAAGTTTGGTTAGGGGAGAACTTAGGAGAGGGAGAAAAGGGTGCAGGAAGTGAGGAGGCAATGAAGCACATTTCAAAGGATCCTGAGACTTCTGCTCCTATACCATAGAAATGGCTTAATGAAGGGGAAGAACTCTGGGGAGCAGAGATGCTAATCTGTACTGGATTACATTGGTTTAGCTGACAGTGGGGAGGGATAACTCCTTTAGTAAAATGAATATACGGTTTTAAGAAATTGCAAGTACTGGTTGGGGTGGTCCATCCTTGCTCTTTAGTATTTTATAGAGCATTGAACCAACTTTGGCAGAGAAACTCTGATCTAGGAGGACAAGATTTCCAGTTAATACTGGAATCTCCATCACACTCTTCTCAAACTACCTTATCCTTGTTAACAGATTTTTAGTCTGAGGAGAGCTAGGAAGGATAAAGTACTTTTCTGAAGTGGAGAGTTCCCTCTAACTTGGCAAGTCTCCACAGGGTGTAACAAGGCAATCATCAAAAGTAATAGTTTGAGGTAAAATTGACTTGGTACATCAATAACTAGGTGGTCAGCAATAGAGCAAGGAAAGAAGAAGGAGTAACAGAATAGATGAAAGGAGTTGAATTTTTCTTAGCTTTAGTTCGATAGAGTTTTCCCCTCAGACTATGGCCCATGACTCTGGAAGGGGCGGC
>NW_016809841.1:95341-101152 GCF_001698545.2 Rhinopithecus bieti | reverse complement strand
AAAAAACTGTTATGCTTTTTATGTCCAGTTCACAGAAAAACTGGATGATACCCCTTTAACTTTAGCCAGTGTTTACCACAGAATTTTCTTTATAATTAACATTTCAAAGTTTGCTTAAACCTTCAAAACAATTTTTTAAATCTTTTAATGTAGGTAAAATTCACATTTTATGCCTCCTTATAATCCTTTTACCAAAAGTATATTTTACTTTCCTTACACGCCTAGCACGTAAACTATTTCTTCAATAGTTTTACATTCAGGAGGCCTAATTACTTTTAATTTATACAACAATTCTTGCATAAATTCCCTTTTATAGCATTTTTCATGACTTTCACAGTCTTCGACGTGGCTCAACTTTCTGACTTGTAAACATCCCTTTCTTTAAAGAACCAGTTAATCTATTTTAGGACAAGAATTTACCACATAACATTTCTTTTACACAAATTCTCCCCTCCCCGCACTTTTTTCTGTCAAAGATGATAACTGTTCTTTTCCAAAGTGAACTTCCTTCATGTCCATGGACTAGATTGCCTAAGGCCACAAGATTGAAAGTTAGGATAATACATGTTACACTGTTAATTTTTGGCTAACTTTATTTTTGTTGAAAACCTTGTAAGTTTGGGATTTTAATTATCCTTTGCTATTAATAACACTTCGTTCGGTCTAAATTTTTTTTCCAAATGTATAAGCCACTTCAAAGGCATACTTAGAACTGGTGTAGATGGTTCTTCCCTGGTTCTGTGAGTACCTTAAGGCTTGGCTGAGTGCAAACAGCTCACACGTTTGAGCAGACCAATTATTATGCAATTTTCCTAACTCTATTTCTACAAGAGTTTCCCAATCAATTACTGAATACCCATTCTGTCTTTTGCCCTCAATCACCCAGGTGGCACCACCTATAAATAAGTGTCGTCCCATCCTGAAGGGAGTTCCTCTTAGGTCTGGTTGGGCCTTTGTAAGGTAATTAATTAAGACTTAGATCACCTGTTAGGAAACCTGCTGCGTTAAGTGAATTATCAGTGGCTAATGTGAAATCATACTTTTCTAACAGAATAGCATCATACTTCAAGATTCTTGAGTCAGTAAGCTACCTTTTTGCTTTTTTTGACTTAGGATAGTTCTGAATTGGTAAGATGTGCTCACAATGAGGTTTCCTCTAAAAGTTATTTTTCTACTTTCTTCTGTTAGCAAAGCAGTTGCTACTAAAGACTGAAAGCATTTGGACCATCCGTGGGTTACTAGGTTAAGAATTTTTGATAGGAAGGTTAGGGGTTGTCACTGCTTTTGGGTATTTCTAAGGCTACGCCCTTGTTTACACTGAAAACAAGATGGAATGGCTGCTTCAGGAGGGTAAAGCTAGGACAGGGGCAGTTACTAACAGATGTTTTGACTTTTCCACCTGTCGGATTTCTGGTAATTGGCAAATGAGGGTGTTCGGCCCATCTTGTGTGAGGTTTTTTTATAAGGGTTTTGTTTTTAGGGCATAAGAGTCTATCCATAGATGACAGTTTCCAACTAATCTTAAAATTTTCTAAGTGCTTGTTTAGTCTCTGGCAGAGGCATGGATATGATGCCTTCAATCTGTTCAAGCTCAATTTGCTGTTTACCTTTGGTAATTAAATGACTTGTTCTAATATTTGACTAAATAAATTTGGAGACTCTGTAAACCCTTGGGGTAAGATTGTCTGTGGGTATTGGCTATTTTCAACTGGAGCGAGGGTCTTCTCACTCAAAGGCAAATAGGTCCTGGCTCTCCTCTGCCAATGGACAAGCCCAGAAGGCATTTTAAGAATCTATTATCGTAACAACAGAGTGGGTAATTTGGACTATCTGATTAATAGCTCTAAGGTCTTGCACTGGTGTGACGCATCTGGCTTCTTTACAGGCAGTATTGGAGTGTTATAGGGTCACGGAGAAGGCCTTCAATGATCACTTACAGGTTTTAAATTTACCCTGGCTTTTAAAGGAATAGGGCACATTGCTTTCACTTTACTACTCTCTCTCTCTCTCTTTTCTTTTTATCCTTCTAATATTTTAACACTAGGCATAGGGGATTATTAGGGGGAATATTATTGTTGTTAGCTTTATCCTTTACCTTACTTGGGGTATTTTCCGTTTTGGGGGTTAGGCTCAATTTCCCTTACCAGAAATGTTTCACATTTTGGGGTGAGGCTCAATTCCCTTACTGGAAATACCTTGCCTTTTGGGGTGAGGCTCAATTTCCCTTACTAGAAATGTCTCACCTCTTTTTAATCCCCAAGATATCCTGACTAAGGAATACTTCACCACCCCCCATGGCTTTTCTTTCCTTAGTCCCAACTAAGGAATGCCTTACCACCCCTGTAGCTTCTCTTTCCTTGGTATGGCCCAACCAAGGAATGCTTCATTGCCCCTGCGTTTTTTCTTTCCTTAGTCCTGACCACCAAGGAAATACTTTACCAGTTCCTCCAGTGTTTCCTTCCTTGGCTTGTGCACGAAGTTGTCTGGTCCACGGAGTACGTGAGGATCCCTTACTCCTCGTCACCAGCCAGTTTCTTTCCGCATTGCTGAGAGTTCGGGTTTATTCAACACAGCAGAGTTTCAGTTCCTCACCTCTGAGGTCACCACGATGAGGCAGCAGGGCGCCTCCTTATGAGAGAGGACTGGAGACCACCCCCAGAGGAGAATAGGTCCCTGTATGGGCCACCAAATTGTTAGAAATGCAAAATACTCGTTCCCTGGTCCTGCAAAGAAATAGAACTTGAATATAAATTTAATTTTCTCAGCAAGACAATTTTTATCTTCTGCAGAAAGAGTGCTCCTTGCAGGTGGAACAATGGCGAGAGCACACCTGGACAGAGGAGGGGAGGAGGTTCTTATTCCTGATGCAGGTAACCTCTACTGCTGTGTCATTCCCCTATTAGCTAGGGTTGGACTGCACAGTCTAAACTAATTCTGATTGGCTATTTTAGAAAAAGAGCAGCAGTATGAGCTGAAGTGGTGGGGTAAGTAGTTTAGGGGGAAGGGCGGTTACAGAACTGGTGGTTCAGGATGAGTCAGGATGGAGCAGGTAACCAGGGGTGACTCGGGTCAAAGCAGGTGACAAGGGGAACAGATGTGAACTGCTGATTAGGACTGGTAAGAAAGTTGTTTACTGAAACTGGGAGCAAGGGGGCAAAGAGAATCAGGAAGTTAAACTTTAAAACGAAAAATCAAAGAATAAGATAGCTGAACATACTGACATACTGATTCTTTGAAGAGAAACATGGAATTCACTATATTTAACACTTATATAAAGACCCTTGTGATTACATGAAACCCACCAGCTTAATCTCTTTATGTCAAGATATTATTTAGCCTGCCATACTATTATTATACCCATTTGAACAACCAAACAACTGCACTGATGATCTGTTAAGTATCTTGTTCAAGGTCACACAGCTTTTTAAGTGTCAGAGCCAACAGTTGAAAAATGACAGTCTAACTGGAAAGTAGAAGGTGCTAACAACTTTGCTAAATCTCTGCACTTATTTTTATTGTTTATATTTCATCCCTAAAATACATGTTTCATATGAGCAGAGAACTTTCTTGGCTCACTAACGAATACCAGCTGCCTGAAACACTGTTTAGAAGATATTGGCTAAATAAATACTAGATAAATTAATGACTACTTAGTGAATGAATGAATGAATGTGGCATAAAGGAGCATGTGAATTTGTTTATTCTCTTATAAAGCCAATGGGACTATATTCATAGAAATGTGTGTAAACACCTCCATCCTTCAAACAGTTTCACTTCTTGAGTATTAATGGATATCACTGAATGTATATATTAATTACTCTATATATGAATGCTTATTTTATGATTGTTTGTAATAGATTTGAAACAAAAATCTTCCTGGAGGTTGTAAATAAATTATGGTGGATCTTAAAAATGGAAAAGTATGCATAGTTTCAAATGATTTTCATAATTATATAATGATGAAGTTTTTATTGTATGACAGACACTATTTTAATCATATGAAAACATTAATTTAGTTCTTATAACAATACAATGAATTTGGTACAATTATAATTCATCTTCATTTAACAGATAAGGTCACAGAGGAATAGAGATGTTTATTAACGTGTTCAATGTCACAAGGCAAATAAGTGACACAGCTGGAGTAAATAGAAGATCTGACTCCAGAGTCTGCTCCCAAGCTCTATTTCTGGGGAGTCTCAACTGTACAGTCCTCCTAGGCTCTGGCTCTGAGAGACATGGCCTCCCTTCTTCCACCTCATGCTATCCTGATATCTATGTTCTCCTTTCCATTGCTCTTCAATGCTATTCCAGATCTGGGTAGAAAAGCCTTAGCTTCACAGTCCCTCAATAATAATGAAATGGGTTTTTGCTTATCCCCCTCGCAGGATGTGTGACAGCGGTGTGGCTCACTTCCTTGGTGCTTTGCTGCTCAAGGGAGCATGGAGATGGGCAGGTACGAGGCTATGGGGAGTGCTTTTTGGACTCTGGCCCAATGGCAGCATGTAGGGCTGTCTGTGACTCCTGAAGCCCAAGTGGGCTGTGTTACAGTGTGCTTTTTCAGCTTTGCTCTCTGCAGATGGCTTGTGTTAATCAGCTCAGCTAGACCCTCTGCCTTATTGCAAGAACATAGGGCTTTCTGTATCCTGGGTTCTTGCCCTAGTTACCAGAGAAATGAGATCCCATGTGGGTTTGGAGGATGAGTGCTAAGTTTCATTGTGTGGTGGAGGTAGCTCTCAGAGAGATGGATTAAGATTTAGAGGGAAATGGGGTGGGAAGGTGGTCTTCCCCTGGAATAGGGCTGGCCCGTGGCTGGACTCTCCTCCAAGCCCCCCCAGATGAATTCCCCTTGGCGGCATACTACCTGTACCCCGATAACTTATGGAAAAATAAAAAAGAATAAATAAATCTGTAACATTAAAAAATAAATAAATAAAACTGATGCACCCTCTCTCCCAAAGAAAAAGAAAAGAGCACAGGGAACAACATAATGGCTTACATAGTGCTAGTAAGAGTTTCTGTAACCATCCTCCAGAGAGAAATAGCTCTAATTCATTGGATATCAGGTAGAGTGTTCAAAGCATATTTCCTCAGTAAAACGGAAAAAAATAATCCATAGGCTAACAGCTGCTCTGGTGTGCTCTAATAAAGTTAAGTACAAACCTCAAAAGGATAAAACTGTTTTCCAGTAACTTAACTACATTTTGGAAGAACACACAAAAGAATTTATAAGATCATACAAATTATGATCTATTCCAGGGGAAGACCAGCTTCCCACCCCATCTCCCTCTAAATCTTAACATAAAATCACAATGGTTTCTATCCAAACAAGAATTATCAGACATGCAAGCAAAAGGGAAGATACGAGGAAAAAAGTAATATATAGAATTAGGTTTAAAAATTAAACAATGATTGAATTCATGACAAGGAAAATAAGATAGTTGTAACTGAATATCTAGATTCCATGTGTTCAAGAAAGCAGAGGGAAGACTGGCCATACTACTCATCAAAAGGGGATATATATATATATAAAAAAACACAGATTGAAAACCTAGAGAAAAAAATGCAAGATCTGAAATGAAAAGCACACTGGATCAAATTGTAGATTAGAAACTACAAAAAAAAAGTGAATTTGAAGACATAAGAGAAGAAACTATTCTAAATTAAACCAAGGGGAAAAAAAAGACTGAAATAAAATGACCAAAGAACAAATAAGTGGTGGGACAACTTCAACTAAATTTAAAAATGTGCAATCATTGCTCATAAATGTGAATAAAAGAAGTACGAAAATATAGTAGCTATATTTTCCCC
>NW_016809841.1:86324-95239 GCF_001698545.2 Rhinopithecus bieti | reverse complement strand
TTTTTTTTAATGCACACAGTGTTAAGTTGTTGTCAGCTTAAAATAATGAATTATAAGATAGTATTTTCAAGTGCCATGGTAACCTCAACCCCCCGCCCATAAAAAAATACAATGGAGACACAAAAGTTAAAAACATGAAGCTAACTTATATGGTCAGGGAAAATAACCTTCATTAAAATGAAGACAAGAAAAAAAAAGAAAGAAGGAAGAAAAGACTAAAAAACAAACAAAAGCAAATAACAAAATGACAGGAGTAAGTCCTTACTTATCAATGATAATATTGAAAACAAACTTTGTAGAGTGGCTAAATGGATTAAAAATAACCCAATGATCTGTGGACTAAAAGAAACATATTTCACCTATAAAGACACATAGACTGAAAATAGAAAGATGGAAAAAGATGTTCCAAGCCAATGAAAACCAAAAAAGAGCAGTATTGCTATACTTATATCAGAAAAAACAGATTTCAACACAAAAACTATAAGAGACAAGGTCATTATATAATGATAACAGGGTCATTCAGCAAGAGGATGTAACAATTTTAAATATATATTCACCCAACACTAAGGTATCCAGATATACAAAGAAAATATTAGAGTTAAAGAGGGAAATAGGCCCCAATAAAATAATAGGAGGAGATTTCAACTCCTCATTTTCAATATTGGAGAGAATTCCAGACAGAAAATCAATAAAGATACATCAAACTGAATCTGCACTGTAAAACAAATGGATCTAATAGATATTTATAGAACATTTTATTCAAGAGCTACAGCATACACATTCTTTTCTTTAGCACACAGATCATTCTCAAGGATAAACTATATGTTAGGTCACAAAATAGTTCTTAAAACAGTCACATAATTTGAAAGAATATCAAGCATCTTTTTTGGCTGCAATAGAATAAAACTAGAAATCAATAACAAGGGGAATTTTGGAAACTATTGCTATACATGGAAATTAAACAGTATGCTTCTGAATGACTAGTGAGTCCATGAAGAGATTAAAAAGGAAATTGAAAAATTTCTTGAAACAACTGATAATGGAAACACAGCATATGAAAACCTGGGGTCTACAGCAAACCAGTACTAAGACGGAAGTTTATAGTTACAAGTTCCTACATTAAAAAGAGGAAAAACTTCAAATAAACAATCTAATGATACATTTTAAAGAACTAGAAAAGCAAGAGCAAACCAAACCCAGAATTAGTAGGAGGAAAGAAATAATAAAGATCAGAGTAGAAAGAAATGAAATTGAAATGAAAAACAATACAAAAGGAAAACTGATGGACCCAAAGGAAAATACTAAGAGAAACAGACAATTGGGATTCTCACAGTGGAAATATAAGTTGTCAACAATGACATTGGTACAAGACATAAAACGTAAACCTTGATGCATAAATACAGACTTTGGATAAGTTATTTTTAAAATAAATGATCAATGAAGCAAAAAGTTGTTTTTTTTTTTTTTTTTTTGGTGTGGGGGAAGTTAAACAAATTGATGAACCATTAGCCAGACTAAGTAGGAAAAAAAGTAAGAAAATCCAAGTGAATGAAATCAGAAATGAAAAAGGAGACATCACAACTGATACCAAAGAAACTCGAAGGATCATTAGTGGCTTATATGAGCAACTATATGACAATAAATTATGAAATCTAGAAGAAATAAACAAATTCCTAGATATATAGAACATACCAAGACTGGATCATGAAGAAATAAAAAAGCGTGAACAGACCAATAACAGGTAACAAGATGGAAGCCGTAATAAAAAGTTTTCCACTAAAGAAAGACCTGGGACCTGACAGCTTCACTGCTGCATTCTACCAAATACTTAAAGAAGAATGAATACCAATCCTACTCAAAACATTCCAAGAAACAGAGGAGATGGGAACACTTCCAAAGTCATTCTTTGAGACTGGTATTACTCTGATACCAAAATCAGACAAAGACACACAAAAAAAGAAAACTGTAGCTCAATATCTCTGATGAATATTGATGCAAAAATCCTCTACAAAATACTAGCAAGGTGAATTCAACAACACATTATAAAGATCATTCATCATGACCAGGTAGGATTTATCCCTGGGGTGTAAGGATGGTTCTACACATTCAAATCAATCAATGTGATACATTATATTCACAGAATGAAGCATTAAAAACAATATAATCATTTCAATTGATGCTGAAAAAGCATTTGATACAATTTAACATCCCTCCATGAAGAAAACCCTCAAAAAACTGGGGATAGAAGGAACATACTTCAACATAAAATCCTTATACAACAGACACACAACTAGTATCATATTGAATGGGGAAAAACTGAAAGCCTTTTCTCTAAGATCTGAAACACAGTAAAGATGCCCACTGTCATCATTGTTACTCTAGATAGTACTGTAGGTCCTAGCTAGAGCAATCAGACAAAAGAAAGACATAAAGGGCACCCAAATTAGAATGGAAGATATCAAATTATCTTTATTTATTTATTTTTCCATCAGTTATTGGGGTACCGATGATATTTGGTTACACGAATAAGTTCTTTAGTGGTGATTTGTGAGATTTTGGTGCATCCATCACCTGAGCAATATACATTGCACCATGTTTGTAGTCTTTTATCTCTCACCCACTTCCCACTCTTTCCCCCAAATCCCCACAATCCATTTTATCATTCTCATGCGTTTGCATCCTCATAGCTTAGGTCCCACATATCAGTGAGAACATATGAAGTTTGGTTTTCCATTCCTGAGCTACTTCACTTAGAATAATAGTCTTCAATCTCATCAGGTTGCTGCAAATGCTGTTAATTCACTCCTTTTTATGGCTCAGTAGTATTCCATCATATATATATATATATGATGGTATATATACATGATGGTATATACATGTGGTGTCTGTGTGTGTGTGTGTGTGTGTATATATATATATATATATATATATACACACACCACAGTTTCTTTATCCACTCGTTGATTGATGGACATTTGCATTGGTTCCACAATTTTGCAATTGTGAATTGTGCTGATATAAATATGCACGCATGTGCAAGCATCTTTTTCATATAGTGACTTCTTTTCCTCTGGATAGATACCCAGTAGTGAGATTGCTGGATCAAATGGTAATTCTACTTTCAGTTCTTTAAGGAAGCTCCACACTGTTGTCCTTAGTGACTGTACTAGTTTGCATTCCCGCCAGCAGTGTAGAAATGTTTCCTGATCACCGCATCCATGCCAACATCTACTGCTTTTTTTTATTTTTTTGATTATGGCTATTCTTGCAGGAGTGAGTTGGTATTGCATTGTGGTTTTGATTTGCATTTCCTTGATCATTAGTAATGTTGAGCATTTTTTTCATAAGTTTGTTGGCCATTTGTATATCTTCTTTTGAGAATTGCCTATTCATGTCCTTAGCCCACTTTTTGATGGGATTGTTTGTTTTTTCTTACTGATTTGTTTGAGTTTGTTGTAGCTTCTAGATATTAGTCATTCCTTAGATGTATAGATTGTGAAGATTTTCTCCTACTCTGCGTGTTGTCTGTTTACTCTGCTGACTGTTCCTTTTGCTGTGCAAAAGCACTTTAGTTTAATTAAGTTTGAACAATTTATCTTGGTTTTTATTGCATTTGCGTTTGGATTCTTGGTCATGAAATCCTTGCATAAGCCAATGTCTAGAAGTGTTTTTTTCAGTGTTATCGTCTAGAATTTTTACAGTTTCAGGTCTTAGATTTAAGTCCTTCATCCATCTTGCATTGGTTTTTGTATAAGGTAAGAGATGAGGATCCAGGTTCATTCTCCTACACGTAGCTAGCCAATTATCCCAGTACCATTTGTTGAAAAGGGAGTCCTTTCCCTATTTTAGGTTTTTGTTTGCTTTGTCAAAGATTAATTGGTTGTAAGTATTTGGGTTTATTTCTGGGTTATCTATTCTGTTCCATTTGTCCTTGTGCCTATTTTTATACCAGTATCATGCTGTTTTGGTGATTATGGCCTTATAGTATAGTTTCAAATTGGGTAGTGTGATGCGTCCAGATTTCTTCTTTTTGCCTAGTCTGCTTTGGCTATGTGGGTTCTTTTACGGTTTGGTTTGATATGAATTTTAGAATTGTTTTTTTTTCTAATTATGTGAAGAATGATGGTAGTATTTTGATGGGACTTGCATTACATTTGTAGAATGCTTTTGGCAGTACGGTCATTTTCACCATATTCGTTGTACCCATCCCAGAGCATGGGATGTATTTCCATTTGTTTGTCTCATCTATATTTGTTTCAGCAGTGTTTTGTAGTTTTCC
This sequence comes from Rhinopithecus bieti, assembly GCF_001698545.2. Lineage (NCBI taxonomy): Eukaryota > Metazoa > Chordata > Mammalia > Primates > Cercopithecidae > Rhinopithecus > Rhinopithecus bieti. Next base: position 90,960 of record NW_016809841.1, on the reverse strand, counting down.
TTACAGAGTTCTTTTGACTTCTTGGTTAGGTATATGCTTAAGTATTTTATTTTATTTTTGCAGCTATTGTAAAAGGGGTTAGGTTCTTGATTTGATTCTCTGCTTGGTCGCTGTTGGTGTATAGGAGAGCTACTGGTTTGTGTACATTTATCTTGTATCTGGAAACTTTACTGAAATCTTTTATCAGTTCTGGGAGCTTTCTGGGGAGTCTTTAGGGTTTTCAAGGTAAAGGATCATATTACCGGCAAACAGTGACAGTTTGACTTCCTCTTTACTGATTTGGATGCCCTTGATTTTTTTCTCTGGTCTTATTGCTCTGGCTAGAACTTCCAGTACTATGTTGAAGAGGGGTGGTGAGAGTGGGGGTCCTTGTCTTGTTTCTGTTTTCAGGGGCAATGCTTTCAACTTTTTCCCACTCAGTATTATGTTGACTGTGGGCTTGTCATTGATGGCTTTTATTACATTGAGTTATGTCCCTTGTATGCCAGTTTCACTGAGGCTTTTAATCATAAAGCGATGCTGGTTTTTGTCAAATGCCTTTTCAGCATCTAGTAAGATAATCATGTGATTTTTGCTTTTAATTCTGTTTATATGGTGTATCACATTTATTGACTTGCATATGTTAAACCATCCTTGCATCACTGGTATGATACCCACTTAATCATGGTGGATTATCTTTTTGATATGCTGTTGAATTATGTCAGCTAGTATTTTGTTGAGAAGTATTCTTAAATGAAGTATATTCTTAAATGTTCTCTGGTGAAGTGTTCCGGAAGAGATAAACCACATTTATGCTATGGAGAAAGCATAGTTCTTTAACTCTTTCTGAAAATGAACTCAAATCTTGTGTTCATGATTTTTGATTTGAAAACAAAGAAACAAAGTTGAAGCAAAAGGATTAAGTGACATTGTATACCCACACTGTATGCACTGTTATGCCTATATAAACACAGCACAGGTACACAGCAGCAATCTTGGCTCTCTCCTCCAAATAATCCCTCCTCTACATCAGGACTGACATCAACCATCTATAATGAAAGATCAGGTCACCACTGAAATTTTCCAGTGTTATCTGTGAAGATGGCTGACTGTTAAGGTCAGTGATGCAGAGTAGAGTCATCCACCCTTGGTTCTTCTCAACTCCTGCACCAGACAGTGGGCTTCCCCTTGAACATGCTTCCCCAGTGTTCCTCTTCACTACCCCACAATTCCATAAGGTCATGAGCAAGAAGAGCCAGATCTCCTTACATGTCTTTCTGTTGCTAAAAATGATCCTAACAGGAAGAGAAACAAAAACAAGGAGGGAGGTCCTAGGCAAGAAAGAGGGAGCTGATTTTCAACAGCCACACAGATGGGCCAAGGTCAGTTTTAGGAGTTCTTCAAGTGTTTGTTTTCCACTCCCTTTCTGCCTCATTACCCATACAAAGGCAGGCGCACACACACACACACACACACTCACACACACCCCTACCAACTCCTTCCTAGCTTTTTTTGGATACTTGGAAAATACCTTTTCCAGAAAACCCCTCTCCATGATCAATTACCACTTCATGTTCATGCAATTCCAGGATAAGCTTTATGTCAAAATACACAGTGAACACTGGGACATAGACTTTTGAGAACTGGGAAAGGAGATATATATACATATATTTGATGATGATTACTCTAGTCGTCACTTATGGATGGCCTGCAATGTGCCATGAAATGGCCCAGACAACCGGTAGACATTAAAATTTATCCTCACATCAATACACTCAGCATGTTTCTTTGCCTTGTTTTGCAAATAAAAAAACTGAGGTCAGACAATCTCAAATTCATTTTCAGGGTCCTACAGTCAATATATAGAAGATCCACATTTGAATCTCTACTTATTCAAACTCTTACAGTTGAGCGATTAATCAGTACCCTCAAGGTAATCCTTTTTGTGTGTGACTAACATGTATTGTAATTCATATGTAGCATCATTTTTAATACACACATGTTTCTATGAGATGAGCATTATTACCCCATTTTACAAAGGCAAGATTGTATTAATGATTAAAAAATGGTATTTTTATTTTATTTTGTTTTATTTTATTATACTTTAAATTCTGGGATACATGTGCTGAACGTGCGGGTTTGTTACATAGGGATACATGTGCCATGGCTGTTTGCTGCACCTATCAACCCATCATCTAGGTTTAAGCCCCACATGCATTAGGTATTTGTCCTAATGCTCTCCCTTCCCTTGCCCCCGACCCCCTGACAGAGCCCGGTGTGTGATGTTCCCCTCTCTGTGTCCGTGTGTTCTCATTGTTCAACTCCACTTATTAGTGAGAACATGAGGTATTTGGTTTTCTGTTCCTGTGTTAGTTTGCTGAGGATGGTTTCCAACTTCATCAATGTCCCTGCAAAGGACATGAGCTGATCCTTTTTATGGCTGCATAGTATTCCATGGTGCACATTTGCCACATTTTCTTTATCCAGTCTATCATTCATTGGCATTTAAGTTGGTTGCAACTGTTTGCTATTGTAAATAGTGCTGCAATAAACATACCTGACCATGTATCTTTATAGAAGAATGATTTATAATCCTTTGGGTATATACCCAGTATTGGGATTGCTGGGTGAGATGGTATCTCATTGTGGTTTTATTTGCGTTTCTCTAATGACCAGTGATGATGAGCTTTTTTTCACATGTTTGTTGGCTGCAAAAATGTCTTCTTTTGTGAAGTGTCTGTTCATATACTTTGCCCACTTTATGATGGGGTTGTTTATTTCTTGTAAATTTGTTTACGTTTTTTTGTAGATTCTGGATATTAGCCCTTTGTCAGATGGATAGATTGCAAAAATTTTCTCCCATTATGTAAGCTGCTGTTCACTACGATGATAGTTTCCCTTGCTGAGCAGAAGCTCTTTAGTTTAATTAGCTCTCATTTGTCAATTGTGGCTTTTGTTGCCATTGCTTTTGGCGTTTTAGTCATGAAGTCTGTGCCCATGCCTATGTCCTGAATTGTATTGTCTAGGTTTTCTTCTAGGGTTTTTATGGTTTTAGGTTTTACATTTAAATCTTTAATCCATCTTGTGTTAATTTTTGTATAAGGTGTAAGGAAGAGGTTCAGTTTCTGATTTCCTCATATGGCTAACCAGTTTTCCCAGCATCATTTATTAAGTAGGGAATCCTTTCTCCACTGCTTGTTTTTGTCAGGTTTATTGAAGATCAGATGATTATAGATGTGTGGTGTTGTTTCTGAGGCCTCTGTTCTGTTCCACTGGTCTATCTATCCATTTTTGTACCAGTACCATTTTGTTATATTGCAAATATTGAACTAAGACAGGCCATCAGTATATTTCTGCTTTTATTTCTGGGGAAAGAAATATTCTGTGTGACTAACCTAAGCAGCATATGATTTCATAAATGGAATTGTAGGTCTGTCAGGAAATAAAGTTTAGGTCAACTGATCTGCAGTTTCTGCCAAACCATACAGTTGTTTTGTTTTGTTTTGTTTTCTAACACTGTACTGTCCAGTTTTTCTTTTGGCTAACTTTATAATATAGTATATTTTTTAAAATTTAGTGTAATTAGATATGCTAGCACATAATTTGTCAGATAATTGCATGAAATCATTTCTAGGAAAAGGACAACCAACCACTAGAATTCACTACTGAAAACTTGGTTTGCAATGTAGCTGATCTATTTGTTGCTGGAACAGAGACAACAAGCACCACTCTGAGATATGAATCTCTGCTTCTGTTGGTTACAGTAGGACCACAGATGATGAACAAAGTGAATTTCAGAACAATACTGAGAAGACAGTGCCAGTGTTCACCATCCTATTTCTCTTAGAGAAGATTCATTCTTTAAATTTCTGTGTCATCAGCTGTAATCTGTCTAAATTTGATGACATGATTTAAAAGGACATCTTTGCACAATGGAGGAAGATGACTGAGATCAGTAAAAACAGTATGGCAGTAGCAAAATAAATAAAGCCCTGATGAAGTGTTTGGATTTCAGCAGAGGTAATTTGTGGTAGGGAGAGTCAGCAAAATTGGTCGAGTATTGAATGCTGGTTTTATTATGAAAAGTCCACTTCAAACAGTAGGTACATTCTTGAAGATATCTTTTCTCATTTTGAAAACTCCATGCTCTGATGCTGGGGTAGGGAGATGAAAACAATCTTTATTGAAGCATAAGTGGAATTCTGGAATTGTACTGAGGCATCCTGAGATAACTTCCAGTCTGGGAAGTAATCTAAAAGTTAGACACCTAAGAAATGTGTTTCCGTTTAAGCAGAGGCCATACTTAAAGGAATTTTATTATTCCAGAAGCGTGTTTCATAAAACTGCTATTTGACCAAATGAGAATATTTGGAAGGGCGGGGTGGGGGGGGTGGTTAATAATTGCATCTTTCACATACAACTTTTCTTTAGAATTTACAATTTGCCTTTAGAGTAAACTCTACACTTCCTTAGAATTTACATTTAAATAGTAAATGTAGCAGATTTTGTTTGGCAGCAGATAACATACCTTCTTCCCTGTGTCAGGATCCCACTGAAATTTCAATAACTAAATTACAAATTAAAATTAGCCTGTTGAAGTAAAAGGAGAGGAGAATAGAAAACAGCCTATAAGTCTCTGGCAAATTTCTGAGACACA
>NW_016809841.1:54708-85564 GCF_001698545.2 Rhinopithecus bieti | reverse complement strand
CCAAAGGATTATAAATCATGCTGCTATAAAGACACATGCACACGTATGTTTATTGCGGCACTATTCACAATAGCAAAGACTTGGAATCAACCCAAATGTTGGAGGAATTCAAGAGTGAATATAATTAGGGCTTATGGCTTTTTGTTTTGGAAGTTATTAATTATTGATTCAACTAAGTTAGTAAATAAAGGCTTAAACAGATTATTTTCTTTTGTCTGAGTTTTGGAAGATTTGTCTTTAAGAAATTAATTGATTTCATTTGAATTACCGTGGTTGTGGGCAGAGAGTTGCCCATAATATATATTTATTATCCTTTCAATGTCTAAGGTATCAATAGTTATACCCCTTTTAATTTTGATGTTATTAAAATGTGTTTTCTCTCTTTTTGCTCTTGGTGAAACTGGCTAGATGTTTGTTAAATTTATTTCAAAGAACAAGCTTTTGGTATCATACATATAGTTGGACCTTGTTTTTTATCCACTCTGATAGTTTGTGTCTTTTAGTTGGTGTCTTTAGTTATGTTTAAAGTGATTTTGATATAGTGGGATTATATCTACCACATGTTTGTTGTTGTGTTCTACTCATTGCTCTTGTTCTTTTTCTATTTTTGTCATCAATTCTTGTTCTGCCTCCTGTAGTTTTAAATGAGCATTTTATATAATTTAATTTCCTCTTCTTAACACATATTTCAATATTTACTTTAGTAATTTCCCTATAGTTTGCAATTTATATTTGTAATTAATCCAAGATCACTTTCAAATAACACCACACTGCTTCATGGGTAGTGCATCTACCTGTAACAAAGTATTCTTAACTCCTCCTTCCAATTCCTTATATCCTTACTGCCATTCATTTCACCTATCCATAAGGTATAATTACCAAATATATTGTTGTCATTATTATTTTGAACAAACTACTATCTGTCTGACAATTAAGAATAAGAAAAATAGAAGTTTTATATTGCCATCAATTACTCCTTCTCTAACATTGTTCTTTTCTTTATGTGGGTCAGTGATTGGCTTGTATCATTTTCTTCTTTCCGAGGAAATTTTTAACATTTCTTACAAGGCAGGAACTAAAGACAATTTTCTCAACTTTCTATGAGTGAGAGTCCTTATTTCTCCTTCAGTTAAGAAGGATAAGTTTTCTGGATACAGAAAGCAAAGTGGATGAGAACATTTTCCAACACTTTAAATATTTTGCTTCACTCTCTTCTTATTTGCATGAACTTTTAAGAGATGTTTGATGTAATTCTTATTCTCATTCCTAGATAGCTATGATGTTTTCTTCCCCTAGCTTCTTTCAAGATTTTTGCTTAGTCTTTATTTTCTTCATTGGAATATGATGTGCCTAGGTGTAGACTTTTGGGTACCTAACCTACTTGGTGTTCTTTGAGGTTCTTGGATCTGCAGTTTGCTGTTTGTCCTTAATTTTGGGAAATTCTCAGTCGTTACTGCTTCAAATATTGCTTCTGCAGAATACTTTGTTTTTAAATAAGTTTTTTTTCATTGAAGTATAATATACATAGAAAAAGACGCACATGTTCTAATGTACAGCTCAATGCATTAACATAAAGTGAATGTCTTTACACAACCTACAAGTAAGGCATAAAAAAGAATTTTGATTCTAAGGCATCCTCATTCTTTATACTGCCACATCCTCTCTTAAGGTATCCACTATCATTCCACAGGTTAGTTTTTAAAAATGTTGTTGTATTATACAGTCAGGGTATACATGCTCATATTTCTTACATGGGTATGTTGTGTACTGGTGGTGGGGACTGGGCTTCTAGTGCACCCATTACCCAAATGATGAACATTATACCCGACAGGTAATTCACCAAACTTTGTCCCCCACTTTTGGAGTTCCCTATTTTGGATGAAAATTGTCTATTATTTTCATCTTTACGTCCATGTGTACCCATTGTTTAGCTCCCACTTACAAGTGAGACCATGTGGTATTTGATTTTCTGTTTCTGAGTTAGTTCACATGAGATAATGGCCACCAGCTCCTTCCAGGTTGCTGCAAAAAACATGATTTCGTTCTGTTTTTTATGACTATGTGGTACTCCATGGTCTAAATACACCACATTTTCTTTACCTGAATAACCACTGATGGACATATAGGTTGGTTCCCTGAATTTGCTATTGTGAATAGTGTTGTGAGAATATGAATGAAGGTGTGTTTTTATATAATGATTTTTTTTTCCTTTGGGTATATACCCAGTAGTGAGATTGCTGGATTGCATAGATTGAATCCTTTCCCCATTGCTTGTTCTTTTCAGGTTTGTCAAAGATCAGATGGTTGTAGATGTGTGGTGTTCTTTCTGAGGTCTCTGCTCTATTCCACTGGTCCACTGTTTTGGTACCAGTGCCATCCTGCTTTGGTTACTGTAGCCTTGTAGTACAGTTTGAAGTCAGGTAGCATGATGCCTCCCACTTTGTTCTTTTTGCTTAGGATTGTCTTGGCTATGTGGGCTCTTTTTATGTTCCATATGAAATTTAAAGTAGTTTTTTCCAATTCTGTGAAGAGACTCAATGGGGATAGCATTGAATCTATAAATTACTTTGGGCAGTATGGCCATTTTCACAATAGTAATTCTTCCTATCCATGANAAGGTGTGTTTTATATAATGATTTTTTTTCCCTTTGGGTATATACCCAGTAGTGAGATTGCTGGATTGCATAGATTGAATCCTTTCCCCATTGCTTGTTCTTTTCAGGTTTGTCAAAGATCAGATGGTTGTAGATGTGTGGTGTTCTTTCTGAGGTCTCTGCTCTATTCCACTGGTCCACTGTTTTGGTACCAGTGCCATCCTGCTTTGGTTACTGTAGCCTTGTAGTACAGTTTGAAGTCAGGTAGCATGATGCCTCCCACTTTGTTCTTTTGCTTAGGATTGTCTTGGCTATGTGGGCTCTTTTATGTTCCATATGAAATTTAAAGTAGTTTTTTCCAATTCTGTGAAGAGACTCAATGGGGATAGCATTGAATCTATAAATTACTTTGGGCAGTATGGCCATTTTCACAATAGTAATTCTTCCTATCCATGAGCATGGAATGTTTTGCCATTTGTTTGCATCCTCTCTCAATTCCTTGAGGAGTGGTTTGTAGTTCTCCTTGAAGAAGTCCTTCACATCCCTTGCAAGTTGTATTCCTAGGTATTTTGTTCCCTTTGAAGCAAATGTGAATGGGAGTTCACTTATGATTTGACTCTCTGTCTATTACTGGTGTATAGAAATGCTTGTGATTTTTGCACATTGATTTTGTATCCTGAGACTTTGTGAATTTGCTTATCAGTTGAAGGAGATTTGGGGCTGAGAAAATGGGTTTTTCCAAATATAAAATCATGTCATCTGCAAACAGAGACAATTTGATCTTCTCTCCTTCTATTCGAATATCCTTTATTTCTTTCTCTTGCCTGATTGCCCTGGACAAAACTTCCAGGGCAATATACTGTGTTGAATAGGAGTGTTGAGAGAGGACATCCTTGTCTTGTGCCAGTTTCAAATGAAATACTTCCAGCTTTTGCCCATTCAGTATGATTTTGGTGTGGGTTTGTCATAAATAGCTCGTATTATTTTGAGATACATTCCATCAATACCTAGTTTATTGAGAGTTTTAGCATGAAGGGGTGTGGAACTTTATTGAAGGTCTTTTCTGCATCTATTGAAATAATCATGTGGTTTTTGTCATTGGTTCTGTTTATGTGATGGATTACATTTATTTATTCATTTATTTTGAGATAGAGTCTATCCCCGTTATGCAGGCTGGAGTGCAGTGGTGTGATTTCAGTTCACTGCAACCTACGCCTCCCAGGTTCAAGTGATTCTGCTGCCTCAGCCTCCTGAGTATGTGGAATTATAGGCACATGCCACCACAACTGGCTAATTTTTGTATCTTTAGCACAGATAGGGTTTCCCCATGTTAACCAGACTGCTTGTGAGCTCCTGACCTCACGATCCACCTGCTTTGGCCTCCCAAAGTGCTGTGATTACAACCGTGAGCCACCTCACCTGGCCTACGTTTATTGATTTGTGTATGTTTTACCAGTCTTTAATCTCACAGATGAAGCCAACTTGATCATGGTGGATGAGCTTTTTGATGTGCTGCTGAATTTGGTTTGACAGTGTTTTATTGAGGTTTTTCACACTGATGTTCTTGAGAGGTATTGGCCTAAAAGTTTATTTCATTGTGTCTCTGCCAAGTTTTGTTATCAGGATGATGCTGGTCTCATAAAATAAGTTAGGGAGGAGTCACTCTTTTTCTTTTTCTTGAAACAGTTTCAGAAAGACTGGTACCAGCTTCTCTTTGTACCTCTGGTAGAAGTCATCTGTTAGTCTGTCATGTCCTGGGATTTTTTTGGTTCATAGGCTATTACTTACTGCCTCAGTTTCAGAACTTGCTATTAGTCTATTCAGGGATTCAACTTCTTTCTGGTTTAGTCTTGAGAGGGTGTATGTGTCCAGGAATGTATCCATTTCTTCTAGGCTTTCTAGTTTATTTGCGTAGAGGTGTGTATAGTATTCTCCGATGGTAGTTTGTATTCCTGTGGGATCAGTGGTGATATCCCCTGTATCATTATTTGTTGTGTCTATTCTTTTCCCTTTTCTTCTTTATTAGTCTAGCTAGTGGTCTATCTATTTTGTTGATCTTTTCAAAAAACCAGCTCCTGGATTCACTGATTTTTTTTTTTGAAGGGTTTTTCAAGTCTCTATTTCCTTCAGTTCTGCTCTGATCTTACTTATTTCTTGTCTTCTGCTAGCTTTTGAATTTGTTTGAATTTCTTTGTAGATTCTGGATTTTAGCCCTTTGTCAGATGGATAGTTTGCAAAATTTTTCTCCCATTCTGTAGGTTGCCTGTTGAACCTGATGATAGTTTCTTTTGCTGTGCAGAAGCTCTTTAGTTTAATTAGCTCTCATTTGTCAATGGTGGCTTTTGTTGCCATTGCTTTTGCTGTTTTAGTCATGAAGTCTTTGCCCATGCCTGTGTCCTGAATGGTATTGCTTAGGTTTTCATCTAGGGCTTTGTTGGTTTTAGTTTTTAAGTCTTTAATCCATCTTGAGTTAATTTTTCTGTAAGGTGTAAGGAAGGGACCCAGTTTTAGCTTTCTACATATGGCTAGCCAGTTTTCCCAGCACCATTTATTAAATAGGGAATCCCTTCCCCCATTGTTTGTTTTTGTCAGGTTTGTAAAGATCAGATGGTTGTGGATGTGGGTGTTATTTCTGAGGCCTCTATTTGGTTCCATTGGTCTATATATGTGTTTTGGTACCAGTACCATGCTGTTTTGTTTACTGTAGCCTTGTATTATAGTTTGAAGTCAAGTAGCATGATGCCTCCAACTTTGATCTTTTTGCTTAGGATTGTTTTGGCTATGCGGGCTCTTTCATGTTCCATTTGAACTTTAAAGTAGTTTTTTTCCAATTCTGCAAAGAAAGTCAGTGGTAACTTAATGGGGATAGCATTGAATCTATAAATTACTTTGGACAGTATGGCCATTTCCATGATATTGATTCTTCCTATCCATAAGCATGGAATTTTTTTCCATTTGTTTGTGTCCTCTTTTATTTCGTGGAGCAGTGGTTTGTAATTCTCCTTGAAGAGTTCCTTCACATCCCTTGTAAGTTGGATTCCTAGGTATTTTATTCTCTTTGAAGCAAATGTGAATGGGCGTTCACTTATGATTTGACTCTGTTTGTCTGTTATTGGTGTATAAGAATGTTTGTGATTTTTGCATATTGATTTTGTGTCCTGAGACTTTGCTGAAGTTGCTTATCAGTTTAAGGAGATTTTGGGCTGAGACAATGGGGTTTTCTAAATATAAAATCATGTCATCTGCAAACAGAGACAATTTGACTTCCTCTTTTCCGAATTGAATACCTTTTATTTCTTTCTCTTGCCTGATTGCCCTAGTCAGAGCTTCAATACTATGTTGAACAGGAGTGGTGAGAGAGGGCATCCTTGTCTTGTGTCCTAGAGATTCTGGTACCTTGTGTCTTTGTTCTCACTGGTTTCAAAGAACATCTTCCTTTCTGCCTTAATTTCATTATTTACTCAGTAGTCATTCAGGACCAGGTTGTTCAGATTCCACGTAGTTTTTGAGTGAGATTTGAGTGAATTTCTTAATTCTGAGTTCTAGTTTGATTGCACCGTGGTAGACAGTTTGTTGTGATTTCTGTTCTTTTACATTTGCTGAGGAGTATTTTACTTCCAATTATGTGGTCAACTTCAGAATAAGTGCAACTTAGTGCTGAGAAGAATGTATATTCTATTGATCTGGGGTAGAGAGTTCTGTAGATGTCTATTAAGTCCACTTTGTTCAGAGCTGAGTTCAAGACCTGGATATACTTGTTAATTTTCTGTCTCATTGATCTGTCTAATATTGACAGTGTGGTGTTAAAGTCTTCCATTATTGTTGTGTGGGGGTCTAAGTCTCCTTGTAGCTCTCTAAGGACTTGCTTTATGAATCTGGGTGCTCCTGTATTGGGTGCATATATATTTAGGATAGTTATCGCTTCTTGTTGCATTGATCCCTTTACCATTATGTAGTGGCCTTCTTTGTCTCTTTTTATCTTTGTTGAATTAAAGTCTTTTTATCAGAGACCAGGATTGCAACCCCTGCTTTGTTTCGCTTTCCATTTGCTTGGTAGATCTTCCTCCACCCCTTTATTTTCAGCCTATGTGTATCTTTGCATATGAGATGGGTCTCTGAATACAGCACACTGATGGGTTTTGACTCTTTATCCAATTTGCCTGTCTGTGTCTTTTAATTGAGGCATTAAGCCCATTTACATTGAAGAATAAATTGTTATGTGTGAATTTGATCCTGTCATTGTGATGATAGCTGGTTATTTCACCTGTTAATTGATGCAGTTTCTTCAGTGTTGATGGTCTTTATAATTTGGCATGTTTTTGCAGTGGCTGGTACTGGTTGTTCCTTTTCATGTTTAATGTTTCCTTCGGAAGCTCTTGTAAGGCAGACCTGGTGGTGACAAAATCTCTCTGCATTTGTTTGTCTGTAAAATATGTTATTTCTCCTTTACTTATGAAGGTTAGTTTGGCTGGATATGAAATTCTGGATTGAAAATGCTTTTCTTTAAGAATGTTGAATATTAGCCCTTACTCTTTTCTGGCTTGTATGGTTTCTGCTGAGGGATCTGCTGTTATTCTGATGGACTTTCCTTTGTGGGTAACCCAACCTTTCATTCTGGCTGCACTTAACATTTTTTCCATCATTTCAACCTTGGTGAATCTGACAATTATGAGCCTTCGGGTTGCTCTTCTCAAGGAGTATCTTTGTGGTGTTCTCTGTATTTCCCTCAATTTGAATGTTGGCCTGCCTTGCAAGGTTTGGAAAGTTCCCCTTGATAATATCTTGAAGAGTGTTTTCCAACTTGGTTCCATTCTCCCTATGATTTTCAGTACACCAATCAAATGTAGATTTGGTCTTTTCACATAGTCACATATTTCTCAGAGACTTTGTTTGTTTCCTTTCACTCTCTTTTCTCTAATCTTGTCTTCTTGCTTTATTTCGTTTATTTGATCTTCAGTCCTTTGAAAGGATATCTTTTCTTCTGCTTGATTGAATGAGCTATTGAAGCTTGTGTATGCTTCACGCGGTTCTTGTACTGTGGTTTTCAGTTATATCAGGTCTTTAAGGTCTTGTCTACACTGGTTATTCTAGTTAGCAATTCATCTAACCTTTTCTCAAGATTTTTAGCTTCCTTGCAATGGGTTAGAATATGCTCCTTTAGGCTAATATCCAGAACCTACAAAGAACTCAAACAAATTTACAAGAAAAAAAAACAAACAACCCCATCAAAAAGTGGGCAAAGGATATGAACAGACACTTCTCAAAAGAAGACATTTATGCAGCCAACAGACACATGAAAAAATGCTCATCATCACTAGCCATCAGAGAAATGTGAATCAAAACCACAGTGAGATACCATGTCACACCAGTTAGAATGGCGATCATTAAAAAGTCAAAACCACAGGTGCTGGAGAGGATGTGGAGAAATAGGAACACTTTTACACTGTTGGTGGGACTGTAAACTAGTTCAACCATTGTGGAAGACAGTGTGGTGATTCCTCAAGGATCTAGAACTAGAAATAACCATTTGACCCAGCCATCCCATTACTGGGCATATACCCAAAGGTTTATAAATCACGCTGCTATAAAGACACATGCATACGTATGTTTATTGTGGCACTATTCACAATAGCAAAGCNNGGCACTATTCACAATAGCAAAGACTTGGAATCAACCCAAATGTCCATCAATGACAGACTGGATTAAGAAAATGTGGCACATATACACCATGGAATACTATGCAGCCATAAAAAAGGATGAGTTTGTGTCCTTTGTAGGGACATGGATGCAGCTGGAAACCATCATTCTCAGCAAACTATCGCAAGAACAGAAAACCAAACACCACATGTTCTCACTCATAGGTGGGAATTGAACAATGAGAACACTTGGACACAGGAAGGTGAACATTACACACTTGGGCCTGTTGTGGGGTAGGGGGAGGGGGAAGGGATAGCATTGGGATATATACCTAATGTAAATGGTGAGTTAAGGGATGCAGCACACCAACATGTCACATGTATACATATGTAACCAAGCTGCATGTTGTGCACATGTACCCTAGAACTTAAAGTATAATCAAAAAGAAAAAAAAAGGAATATGCTGCTTTAGCTCAGAGAAGTTTGTTATTACTGATATTCTGAAGCCTACTTCTGTCAATTTGTCAAACTCGTTCTCCCTCCAGTTTTGTTCCCTTGCTGGTGAGGAGTTATGCTCCTTTGGAGGAGAAGAGGCATTCTGTTTTTTGGAATTTTCAGTCTTTCTGCTCTGGTTTCTCCCCCTCTTTGTGGTTTTACTTACCCTTAGTCTTTGATGTTGGTGTCCTACCGATGGGGTTTTGGTATAGGTGTCCTTTTTGTTGATGTTGATTCTATTTTCCTTCCAACAGAGAGGCCCCTCAGTGACAGATCTGTTGGAATTTGTGGGAGGTCCACTCCAGACCCTGTTTGCCTGGGTATCACCTGCGGAGGCTGCAGAGCAGCCAGTAATGCTGTCTGATCCTTCCTCTTGAAGCTTCATCCCAGAGGGACACCCACCTGTGTGAGGTGTATTTTTGCCCTTCCTGGGAGGTGTCTCCCAGCCAGACTGTACAGAGGTCAGGGACCCACTTGAGGAGGCAGTCTTTCTGTTATTGGATCTCAAACACTGTGCTGCGACAACCACTGCTCTCTTCAGAGCTGTCAGGCAAGGACGTTTAAGTCTGCAGAAGCTGTCTGCTGCCTTTTGTTCAGATACATCCTTCCCCCGGAAGTTGAATCTAGAGCAGCAGTAGGCCTTGCTGAGCTGTGGTGGGCTCCGCCCAGTTTGAGCTTCCCTGCCGCTTTGTTTACACTGTGAACATAGAACCACCTACTCAAGCATCAGCAATGGCAGACACACCTGCAGCCTGCCAAGTTCCAGTGTCCCAGATCAATCTCAGACTGCTGCACTAGCAGCAAGTAAGGCTCCATGGGCTTGGGGGACCTACTGCACCAAGCATGGAAAGGAATCTCCAGGTCAGCTGGTTGTGAAGACCATGGGAAAAGTGCAGTATTTGGGTAGCAGTATACTGTTTTTCCAGATACAGTCACTCACAGCTTCCCTTGGCTGGGAAAGATAAATCCCCCAACCCCTTGTGCTTCCCGGGTGAGGCAATGCCCTGCCCTGCTTCAGCTCACTCTCTCATTTCAACCTTGTTGAATCTGACAGTTATTTGTCTTGGGGTTCCTCTTCTCAAGGAGTATTTTGTGGTGTTCTCTGTATTTCCTGAATTTAAATGTTGGCCTGCCTTGCTAGATTGGGAAAGTTCTTCTGGATAATATTCTGAAGTGTTTTCCAACTTGGTTGTATTCTCCCCATCACTTTCGGGTACACCAATGAAACATAGATTTGGTCTTCTCACACAGTCCCCTATTTCTTGGAGGCTTTGTTCATGTCTTTTGATTCATTTTTTTCTAATCTTGTCTTTACACTTTATTTCATTAATTTGATCTTCAATCTCTGATATCCTTTCTTCCACTTGATCTGTTTGGCTATTGATACTTGTGTATGCTTCATGAAGTTCTTGTGCTGTGTTTTCCAGCTCCATCAGGTCATTTATGTTCTTCCCTAAACTGGTTATTCTAGTTAGCAATTCGTCTAACCTTTTTTCAAGGTTCCTAGCTTCCTTGCATTGAGTTAGTGCACACTCCTTTAACTCGGAGTAGCTTGTTATTACCCACCTTCTGAAGCCTACTTCTGTCAATTTGTCACTCATTCTCCATCCAGTTTCGTTCCCTTGCTGGCAAGTAGTTGGGATTCTTTGGAGGAGGAGATGCATTCTGGTTTTTGGAATTTTCAAACTTTTTGTGCTGATTTTTCCTCATCTTCGTTGATTTATCTACCTTTCATCTTTGATGTTAGTCACCTTCATGTGAGGTTTCTTTGCAGTTGTCCTTTTCGTTGATGTTGATCATATTGCTTTCTGCTTGTTAGTTTTCCTTCTAAATGTCAGGCCCCTCTGCTTCAGGTCTGCTGGAGTTTGCTGCATGTCTTCTCCAGACCCTGTTTGCCTGGGTGTCACCAGCAAAGGTTGCAGAACAGCAAAGATTGCTGCTTGTTCCTTTCTCCGGAAGCTTCTTCCCAGAGGGGGTCCCACCAGATGGAGCTCTCCTGTATGATATGTCTGTTGACCCCTGCTGGGAGGTGTCTCCAAGTCAGGAGGCACAGGGGTCAGGGACCCACTTGAGGAGGCAGTCTGTTCTTTTGCTGAGCTTGAGCACTGTGCTGGGAGATCAGCTGCTCTCTTCAGAGCAGGCAGGCAAAAACGTTTAAGTCTGCTGAAGTGCGTCCTCAGCCATCCCTTCCCCCAGGTGCCCTGTCCCAGTGAGATGGGAGTTTTATCTATCAGCCTCTGCCTGGGGCTGCTGCCTTTCTTTCAGATATGCCCTGCTCAGAGAGGAGGAATCTAGAGAGGCAGTCTGGATATAGTGACTTTGCCAAGCTGTGGTGGGCTCTGCCCAGTTCAAACTTCCTGGTGCCTTTGTTTACACTGTGAGGGGAGAAGTGCCCACTCCAGCCTCAGTAGTGGTGAATTCCGCTCCCCCCATCAAACTCTAGTATCTTAGGAAAACTTCAGACTGCAGTGCTGGCAGCGACAATTTCCAGCGAGTGGAACTTAGCTTCCTGTGCTTTGTGGGGGTGAATTCCACTGAGCTAGGCCACTTGGCTCCCTGGCTTCAGCCCCCTTTTCAGGGGAGTGAATGGTTCTATCTCGCTGGTTTTCCAGATGCCACTGATGTATGAAAAATAACTCCTCCAGCTAGCTCAGTGTCTGCCCAAATGAGTGCCCAGTTTTGTGCTTGAAACCGTGGACCCTGGTGGTGTAGACCCTTGATGGAAACTTCTGGTCTGTGGGTTGTGAAGACCATGGGAAAAGCATAGTATCTGGGCTGGAGTGCACCATTCCTCAAGGCACAATCTCTCATGGCTTCCTTTGGCTAAGGTAGGGGTTCCCTAACCTCTTGTGCTTCCAGGGTGAGGTGATGCCCCACCCTGCTTTGGCTCACTCTCCGTGAGTTGCACCCATTGTCTAACCAGTCAAAATGAGATGTGCCATGTATCTCAGTGGGAAATGCAGAGATCACCAACCTTCTGCATTGATCTCGCTGGGAGCTGCGGACCGCAGCTGTTTCTATTCAGCCATCTTGCCAATGTGTGGGTGTTTTAAATGAGATTTACTTTCTGATATAGTTCTTATCTTGAATCTTATTGGTGTATACAAATTCTACAGATTTTTGTACCCTGAACGTTTACTGAGGTTGTTAATTAAGTCTAGAAGACTTAAAAAGAGGTCTTTAGATATTTCTAGGTGTGTGATTCTGTCATCAACTAGCAGAAATAATTTGAATGCCTCTTTTCCAATTTGAATGTCTTTTCTTTCTTTTTCTTTCTTGGTTGCTCTGGCTATAGCTTCCAGTACTATGTCCGGTAGGGAGTGCTGAGAGTGGACATCCTTGTCTTGTTGCAGTTCTTAGGGGTTGTTTTCACTTCTGCACATTCTACACGATGTTGGTTGTGTGTTTGTCATAGGTGGGTCTTATTAATTTGAAGTATGTTCCTTTAAAGCCTAATATGTTGAGAGTTTTTTATCATAATTGCCTTTTCTATATCTATTGAGATAATCATATGGTTTTTGTTTTTAGTTGTGTTTCTTTGATGACTCACATTCATTCATCTGTGTATATGGAAACATTCTTGCATCCCTGGAAGAAAATCCACTTGATTAGGATTTCTGTTTACTTCTTTGTTTGGTTTTTTAAAAAGTCCATTTTTATTTTAGATACAGGGGCTACATGTGCTGATTTGTTACATTGGTACATTGTGTGATGCTGAGATTTGGAGTATGGATCCAATCACCCTGGTAGTAACCATAGTAACTGGCAGGTAGTTTTTACCCCCCTCCCACCTTATTGTTGTCCATAGTGCTATTTTTTCCCATGTTTATGTCCATGTATGCTCAATGCTTAACTCCTACCCATAAGTGAGAATGCTCATTATTTGGTTTTCTGTACCTATGTTAGTTTGCTTAGGATTATGGTGTCCAGTTCCATCCATGTTGCTGCAAAGGACATGATTTCATTCTTTTTACGGCTGCATAGTACTTCATGATACATATGTACCACATTTTCTTTATGCAATCTATCATTAATGGACACGTATTTTGATTCCATGCACTTGCTATTGTGAATAATGCAGTGATGAAGATATGCATGCACATGTCTTTTTGATAGAATGATTTATTCTCTTTTGGCTATATACCAAAGTAGTAAGGTTGTTGGGTTGAATTGTGGCTGTGCTTTAAATTCTTGGAGAAACCATCAGACTGTTTTCCACAGTGACTGGACTAATTTGCATTATCATCAACAGTGTATAAGCATTTTGATGTGCTGTTTTATTTGGTTTGCTAAGATTTTGTTGAGGATTTCTGCATCTGTGTTCATCAAGAATATTGGCCTGTAGTTTTCCTTTTTATGTGTGTGGATGTCCTTGATTGTTTTTGGTATTAGGGTGATACTGGTTTCATAGAATGAGTTAAGGAGAAATTACTGCCCCTTCACTTTTTGGAGTTGTTTCAGAAACACTGGTGTCAGCTTTCCTATGTACAACTGACACAATTTGGCTATGAATCTGTCTGGTCCTCGGCATTTTTTGCTAAAAGAATTTTATGACTGATTTGATTTCATTACTCATTATTGGTATATTCAGGATTTCTATTTATTCCTAGTTCAGTCATGGGAGTTTGTATGTTTCTAGGAATTTATCTATTTTCTTTAAGATTTTGAGTTTGTTTGCATAGGTGTTCTTTGTAGTTTCTGATACCTTTTGTATTTCTGAGGTATCAGTTATAATGTCACACTTATTATTTCTGATAGTACCTGTTTAAATCTTCTCCTTGTTTCCTGGGTACTCTAGCTGTAGTTGTCTATCACTTTTGTTTATTCTTTCAAAGAACCACATTTTTGTTTCATTGATTCTTTGTATCAATTTTGGGGGGCCTCAGTCTCATTTATTTATGCTCTGAACTTTGTTATTTCCTGTCTCACTTAGTTCTGCTCTGATCTGATCTGTTGTATTTCCATTCTTCTGTTGGCTTTGAGATTGGTTTGTGCTTGTTTTTCTAGTTCCATGATGTGTGACATGAGGTTAAGTTGGAATCTTTCTATGTTTTTTGATATAGACATTTAACACTATAAACTTTCCCCTTAACATTGCTTTTACTGTATCCCAGAGGTTTTGGTATACTGTGTCTATATTTAATTTATTTCAAAAAATTATTTGATTTCTGTCTTAATTTCATTGTTTACTTAAAGGTCATTCAGGAGCAAGTTGTTTGGCTTCCACATACTTGTTTAGTTTTGAGAGTTCCTCTTTGTATTGATGTCTAATTTTATTCCACTGTGGTCTGAGAAGACACTTAATATGATTTTGATATTTTTTGAATGTATGAGGCTTGCTTTATGGCTAAGCATATAGTGTACTTTGGAAAATGTTCTATGTGCAATTGGGAAGAATTTATACTCTGAAGTTGTTTGATAGAATGTTCTATAAGTATCTATTTGGTCTATATGATCTATAGCCAAGTTTAAGTCCAGAAATTCTTTGTTGATTTGCTGCCTCAATGATCTTCTAGTGATGTCAGTGTGCTGTTGTAGTCCCTCATTATTATTCTATTGCTATCAGTCTGTTTTGTTATGTCCAGTATTATTTGTTTTATGAATCTGGGTGCTCTGGTTTTGGATGCATATATATTTAGGATATTTATTTTTTCTTGTTGTATTGAACCCTTTATCATTATCATCCTCTTTTTTTTCAATTGTAGGTTTAACATCTGTTTTATCTGATATGAGCGTGGCTACTCCAGCTCACTTTAGCTTTCCATTTGCATGATATATCTTTTCCCCCCTTTACTATGAGTCTATAAGCTGTTTTAGCTGGTAGGTAGGTCTCTTGAAGGCAGCAAATGACTAGGTCTTGTTTTTCAATCGAATTTGCCATTCTGTATTTTTTAAGTAGAGTCTTTACGTCACTTACATTCAACGTTAATATTGATATGTGGCCAGGCATGGTGGCTCACATCTTTAATCCCAGGATTTTGGGAGATCAAGGCGGGCAGATCACCTGAGGTCAGAAGATTGAGACCAGCCTAACCAACATGGAGAAATCCTGTCTCTACTAAAAATACAAAATTAGCCAGGTCTAATGGCACATGCCTGTAATCCAAGCTACTCAGGAGGCTGAGGCAGAAGAGTCGCTTGAACCTGGGAGGCAGAGGTTGCAGTGAACCGAGATTGCACCATTGAACTCCAGCCTGGGCAGCAAGAGCAAAACTCCATCACACACACACAAAAATTGATATGTGACGTTTTGTTCCTGTCATAGAGTTGTTAGCTAGTTGCCTTTGAGTTTCAATTGTAAAATTGTTTTTATCAGATCTGTGAGCTTTGTATTCATATGTCCTCTTACAGTAAGTATTCCCATTTGGTTTCCAAGTTTAGGACTTTTTTGATCAGTTCTTGTAGCACCAGGCTGATGGTGAGCAATTCCCTTAATGTTTGTTTGTCTGCAAATGACTATTTCTCTGTCATTTCTGAAGTTTTGTTAGGCATGATACGACATTCTTGGTTGGCAGTTCTTTCTTTAAGGACGCTAAAAATAAATAGTCCCCAGTCTCTTCTAGCATGCAGGGTTTCTTCGGAGAAGTCCAGTATTACTCTGATGAGATTTTCCTTATAGGTGATTAGATACGTCTTTCTTGATGCTCTTAGGATTTTTCCCTTCATGTTGACTTTAGATAGTGTGATGACTATATGCCATAATGAGGTTCTTCTTGCAAAAAATCTTCCAGAAGCTCTCTGAGCTCACAAATCTGAATGTCTCAAATTTCTCCTAAGACCAGGGAACTTTTCCTGAATTTTTTCCTAAACTAGGTTTTCCCATACTTTTTAGTTTTTTTCCTTCTCCCTTTGGAGTGCCAGTAACTTGTAGTTTTGGATGCTTTACAGAATTCCATATTTTTCAAAGGCATTGTTCATTTCTAAAACCCTTTCCTCTTTATTTTTGATTGACTGGATTAATTAAAAGACCTGTCTTCCAGGTCTGAAATTCTTCCACTTGGTCTAGCCTTTTGTTAAAGTTTCAACTGTATTTTGTGAATCCTTCAATGATTTTTTTTTTTTTAATTTCCAGAAGTTCTGTTTGGTTTCAAAAATGATACCTATTTCTTTTTTCATATCATGAATTGTTTTTCTGATTTATTTGTGTTGGTCTTTAACTTTCTCTTGGACCTCACTGGGCTTTTAAAAATTAATACTTTGCATTATTTATTTGGTATTCAAATATTTTATTTTTGCTAGTATGATCCTTTGGAGGTGTTATACACTTCATCTTTTCATACTTTTAGAGTTGTTTCTCTGCTTTCCTCTCATTTGAATGAGCTATTTCACCTTCTTGTTCTTTGAATTCACTTTTGTTTGAATAACAAATTCCCCCCCTTTACCCATTCCCCATTTGCACTGAGAATGCTCTCTGTTGGCACTTGCAGCTGCAGCATTTACCCTGAGATAACACACCAGGTTTTGGTATAAGAAATTCTTTTACCACCTTTTAAACATTACTCTGCTGAACTCTTACATCCTATTCAAGAAGGATAATCTCAAGCACATGGTCAGTCATGCAAACTTCAGAGTGATGTTGATAGAAAGAATGCTGGAAAAGCATCACAAGCAAGGGCAGCAACCTCTTCAAGGCCCTCCATGCTGTAATGATGTCATACCACTTTGCCTGTCTAGATGACATTTCCCCAAAAGCATACCACCAACATCAGGGAAACAGAATTGGCTGGTTGCTGCATCATTTGCTGCTGACACAATGACAAGGATGGCAAGAAGATGCAGAGAGAAATGCAGTATATTTTTGTGGAATGTGATGTTCCACTTTGTGTTGTTCTATGTTTTCAAATTTACCACACAAAAAAACCATTAAATACTGATCTTTACATATACTTTTGTTACATTAGGAGTAGAGACAAGTTCTGTTTGGAAACAACTCCAAGAAAAGTTTTTATATTTTATTTTCACATTCAAAACCTTTGCTTCAGCCTCAAAGAGTGTGTTTATGTAAAATTAGATAAATGCTGGCGGTGAGCTGCACTTTTTTTTGTCTAATGGGAAAAGATTTAAGAAGGTGTGTATTACATATGCTGTTTAGGGTCCTTTGGCTTTGGTTCTGGGTGCTTTCAGTGGCAAAGTGTTTGTAAAAGTTCCTTGGTTATAAATAGCCTTTGTATAATGGCTTTCTCAAATGTTGGTTGAAATAGTGCTATGTGTGGTATGTGAGCAGGCTCATTTCCTCCTCTGGGGCTAGAGTGTGGAGTTCTCAGAAAGTATATATTGTTCCCCAGTGCTGTGCATTGTGTCAGCAGATTTTCTATTGTGTTATACATTTCAACCTCCAGGACCACTGGTGGTACTCATAGGTAAGAGCTGGCTAAGGTTAATGTAGATGTGTATATACTTGATCCTTGTTTACGGTAAAAGTTCTGTGTTACCTCAGGCAATGGGCTGATTAGTGGCATGCACACTAATTTGTCCGAGCTCCCAGATTAGCCCTCAAATGGAGGACCAAGACTGGTGGGGTAGATGAGACAGGCCTGCCTACAGGTCTCCTAGTGTCAAGAACAAGCATCAGCTTTGAAAGCAGGTCTAGTGGGCCATAGCCAGGCATCTGGAGGTTTGCTAACTCATGTTGTCAGGAAATCCTGGCTGCCCCAAGTTTTCTGCATGGGTGGGGTGGCCTAAACTTCTAATTTAGAATAGTGAGTGCTTCAAGTGCCTGGAGATATTTCTGGCCATCAAGCAGAGAGGCCATGGCTGCACCAATATCTCTTCACCTGAAGGGAAGGGTACTTCAGGATCCTTATCCAGGGAAGCAGGTGTACCAAATGCCTGGAAATATGCCTGAGGACGTAGCAGAAAAACTGCTGCTGCCAAAAGGTCTTTGCAGGGGATAAGAGGGGCAAGTCAAGCTCCTAATCCCGGAGAGTATGTGCCCCTCAAACTGTGTGTGAGATGACTAGGGAATGAGCACAGAAATCACCACAACAAGGTCTTTGCATGGGAAGGTAAGGGCTGTTCAAACTCCTAATCATTGAGAATGGGTTTGCAGAATGCCTGCAGTTATGTCTGGGTGTGCAGCAGAGGAAGTGCTACTGCACTAAGGTCTTCGTGTGGGAAGAAGTGGTGACTCAAGCTCCTATTCCAGTGAGCAGGTACACCCAAAGCTTGGTGTTATGTGTGGGTATGGAGCAAACAGTGTGCCTCTGCACCAAGGTCTCTGCATGGGAAGGGAGGGGAAGCTCAGGCTGCTAATCCATCTGAGTGGGTGCTCCAAATGCTTGGAAAAATGACCAGGAATGGAGTGGAGGGCACACCTACCACCTTGCCAAGATCTTAGTAAGGAAAGGGTAACTTGGCTCAGGCTCCCAATACAGGTAAGCAGGAGTGTGGTGTGCCTGTCTCCTGTTTCTCAGAACTGGTGGGACACTCTGTCATGACTGAACAAGGGAGCAGGATGGGGCATCCAGCAGTGACACAGGCAGACCAGTTCCAGGTCACAAAGCTGTCCCAGACTGCAAGTTGTGATGCCCAAGAGAAACCTTGATTTCAGCAACTCTCCTCCCACTCCAGTCCAGCGATGGGAGAGAGCTCAATTCCAGTGCTTACTGTTGGGGTGCTCACCACACTCACCACTCGATTCTGACTGTGGGTGCCCTTTCCCTGCTCCAGAGCAAGTGCTTCTGTCTCTGTCCTGAGACTAAAATGCCTGCAGTGACTGCTGCTGCCAGGTCACCAATGACTGACTTTGCAGGAGCGCAGATTAAAAATGGCAACGTCTTCTCAGTTCTGGGTCTGGGAAACACCTGCAGATTTTCCTGGTGTCTTTCCCTTTCATCACCTTCCAGCCTCCCTCCAAGTAAGTTCCAGCGTTTGGGGCCTGGATCTCTAGCGGAAAGGAGATTCAGAGAGGGAGACTCTCTGGCCCTCTCACATACTGGAGGCTTCACCCGTTTTGATAAGCTGAACACCATCATGGGGCCTGCATTCCCACCTCCTTCAACTGGGATCTGAAGTGTGTTTCACTATTTCAGCGAATTCCCACATTTTTTCTTGAATTAACACTCACAGAATTGATCTTTATACACTATTTTGCTATTTCCAAGTGGCTGAGGCATGTTAAAGCCTCTAATCTGCCATCTTGGCAAAAAAAAACACACACTTTTTTTTAAAAAAGAAACAAAATGATAGTTTCATTTATTTGTGAATTTATATCAATGGAATCATCCTGTAGTAGTTATTTACTGTCAAGTACTTTCATTTAATGTGTCGTGACATTCAATCCAGTTGTTGCAGACAGCGATAGTTGTTATCTGTTTCTTAGTGTTTCACTTTATGAGCATTTTACAATTGTTTTATGGTACTGCTTCAAACATTTGCGTTGCTTCCACTGTGAGGCTATTTTGAATAGTGCTGCTATGTACATTCCAATACGTCTTTTTGCTATCACAAGGTATTGCTGCATTTCTGTTCAGTACATACCTACAACTGCAATTGCTAGATATGCATGTATTTACTTTAAGTAAATTCCACCAAAGGATTATCCAAATGGTTGAACAATTTTACTAATTTTTCTATGAGACTGTGATTGCTTCACTGTCTTGTCAACAGACAACATGATCTGTCCTTTTTTCATTTGAACTATTTTAATGAATTATATAATTATATCTCATTGAAGTTTTAATTTGTATTTCCATAAAGCTTAATGATGCTGAGCAATTCAAGTTTGCATTGTCAGCAGTGATTCTTCATTTGTGAAAGCCTAGTTTATTTTGCATAGATAAGCACACAGTTGGCTTTATTTGTTTTTAAAACAATCACAGGTATATAGAAGAACTGCTTGTTCTTATAAATAACTGTTTTACATGGAACCTTTCGAAAGAAATACTGACCTGATTCCAGATAGGTGAAGCATTTTAGTATGTATTTACTCAAAACAATGTGCTTCTCTTATATAACTATAGCAAAACCATCAGGATCAGAAAAATCAATGTGAATGCATTGGAACTTTCTAATTCTTGTTCCTGTTGGTGTTTTACCAAAAGTCCTAAAATATATGCTTTTTGTCCCTCTCATAATTTAGTTCAGAATCCAGAATCACATGCCACAACTAGCTGTCACATCTCTTTCATCAACTTCAGTGTGGAGCAGTTCTTTAGTCATTACGTGACTTCCAAGACATTGCCACTCTTTGAGAGTATAGGCTAAATATTTATAAAATGTCCCTCAATTTAGTCCTGTCTAATGTTTTTTAATGATTAAATTGAGCAGATGAATCTCTGCCAGGAATATCACAGAGGATACTTTTCATTTTTGAGTGATAGACAATTTCAATGTGTTTCATTAGAATGATGTCATTTGACTACTAGGTTCAGATAGTGTATGGCTGTCTTCTCCATTGTAACTATGTTCTTCTCAACTATGTAACTTAGATGTATTCTGTGGGTAGATTCTTTGAAATTTTATAATTATTGTAAACTAAAAATAAATCCCAAGCCTGCTTGGACAAGGGAACCCCAGCAAAATCCTTAAAAACTGCATTCCCGGCCATGAGAGGATGGGAGATCAGACATGTCTCTTTAGACCCCCTCCCTTTTGTGGTTGACACAAAACAACTCATCAACATTAGTGTTAAAATAGAGACCATGAGACTGATGGGGTGGACTCTTTGTGGCAATAAGATACCAACTTATAAATAGGACCTAAGGTCATGGCAGGCAAGAGTTAGGTCATTCACCCCCACACTTAAAGAATAAACTGTGTTCTAACTGGCTCAAGATTTTAATTTTTCTCTAGCAACTATACAAGCACTGGCCTCCACCAGATGCCCACCTCTACCCACTGTTCCACAAACCATTGCTACAGCTTTCGTTGGACAAGAGACTGATTTCAGTAACCTTATTCCGATAAGAAGACCACTGAACCTGCTGTACTGGTTCTGACTGTTTACAGAGGCTTTGTGCTTGAGTGCCCTCGTGTCCCTGCTCAATTTTTTCGCCTACGCAGGGATTAAAGATGAATGGGTCAGTGAAGTAGAAATGGAGATTAAGTATCTAAATTCATGCCTCTGTTTTGGTATTATTGTGAATACTAAATAAAAATTTGAATATCTTTTCGCTTTATGTTTTCAACTTAGAGTCAAGTATGAATATATACTTTCATATTGCTAATCATATGTTCTGGGTTTTATTCTTCTCTCTCCAAACAAGAACAAAATCCTTGGAAAGTCTCAACAGATTACATTATTTTTCTAATTTCTATTTCTTGTTTTATACTTAACATAAATGCACCGGTAAATTGATTCTGTGGCCCTGAAGTAATTAGCCTCATTTTATCTGCAAATAATACACAACTGAACTGATTCTCTCAATATTTCCCTGAAGGTTGTTTCTTCCCTTGGACAGACTTTTTGTGTTATAAAGGCAAACCTTCAGTAACTCTAGATGGCAAACATCCAGAGACCTTCCTCACCCTCTTCTCCTTTGTCACTCTCTCTGCTTATTATTATGAGGACAAGCCTGGCCTCCTGGCACTCTCTTTTATTTCTTGCATTATGCACAAAAGAAGGAAAGCCTGAGAACTGAACCAGCAATTAATAACACTTTTTATTTAGCACATTCACAAAAGAAATGGATCTAAATTATCATTCATTAATCACTTTTCTCTGTTTTACAGTGATAACATACTAAAAAGTCAGCCTCAGAAAAGTATTAGCATATGTGACAGTCAATACAAGTGTTACAGAGTATGAATAATTACAGATATATTTGTGCAGTGACCTGAACAACTCTCCTTAATGGAGGTTGGATGCTCACAGGATATTGAGTGCATGGGAAGATGTGATGAGAGATCAGAGAAGACATAACAGTGGGAATGTCATTCATAAAAAAGAGTTTCAGGTGATAGCCGATCAGCAGCCAGATGGGCTAGCATTCTTCAGACAGGAATGAAGCAGATCTGGTACGAGGGTGGCAGAGAAATAATCCCTTTGGTAGCTGAAGTAGTATTGAGGTTCTTTAAATCAGCAACAGATTTCAGGTTAAAGTTCTGTAAAATTGTGGTTAGAAATAAAAATAGCTCCATGCGGGCAAGTCCCTCTCCTGCACAAATTCGTTTTCCTGAAGATAACAAAGAGAGAAAGTAGTTACTCCTTGTGTTTAACTGTGACTGTGACAGTATGTTTGTGACTTGCACAAACAGAATATGCAGTAAATAACTGATTAATGATTGGGTAGATGAATGAACATGTGGATGAAATGATGGATGGATTAATGGATGGTAGGACAAACAAATGTACAAAAAGAGACACATTTGCTATCTATCCAACATCTAATCTCAATAGGTACCCTTCATTCAGGAAATATTCATTGATGATCAGCGCCATAACAGTCGCTTCATTATTTATTTCCACATTAAAACAACTCTGTTGCCATTTTGAGTTTCTATCTGTCATTATAGAAATACATCCACATTCTTGTTTCCTGTTCCAAGCCTGATATTCCATGATCTTTCCTTCCACTTTTCACATAATCTGTTCTCAACTCTAGTCATACACACTCTTCATCAATCTTGAACACACCAAGAAGTTTCAAGTTTCATATCCTGTTGTTCATTTTGGCTAAGATACATCTTTATTGGGCTACATTCAGGACATAGGTTCAATTTCATTTCATCTTCACACTCTTTACAATTCCCTCAAGTAGTAAAATCCTATGCTCTCTGGTTTTCCTCAACATCATACTCATGTTTTCATTAAAGCATGGATCACCAGGAATCATAATTCTGTATTTATTTATCTATTGTGCTAAAATGTGAATTATTGAAGGAAGGTCTCTGTCTTTGTCATCTTGCTATCTACAGTGCCAAATATAAAGCAGACGTAAAAGATCAAAGAGTAAAGGAAGGAGATTCCATGGCCAGAGATTTAGCACACAAAGCACAGGTGTGAAAATCAAGTATCCAGGATATATGATCATGATTGGAGGAAGACAGGGTGCTATGGAATCACTGCAAAGTAACCTCCTCCCTTGCCAATGTTTCTGGAACCCCATAACTTTTTGGTAAAGGTTCTGACATCCTTGATCTAAAGCAAATGTCCTGCTCTGTCATTCATTATCTCCTTCAAAATGCCCAGCCTTCCCTTAAATTTTATCACCTCCTTTGAAGCACATCAAACGTCCTCTGAGTTTCTTACTCCATTTTATGCCTCACTGTGTTGTATGAGAGAGCAAGAAGCATGCAGATTCCCCCTCTAGCCCCTACCCAGGGGCCTGTGCATTCCTCTCTCACTGTCCTGGTCTGACTAAATTACAACGACCTGTTTACTCTTCTTCCCTAACTCAGGAGTGAGCCTCTGTTCTCATTGAAAGTTGTGCCCTTGGAGCTCAGCCTGGGAGGTGACAGACACCATGTAGAAGACACTCAATGCAGTTGTGGACTCTGATACATTCGCCAAGGCAGGTAAGGACAGATCAGATGAATTTTACTTTCCAGGAGGAGCTCTTGGGTGCCTTAGTGATGTATCTAGTGGCAGAGTTCAGTCAACCTAGATGTTAGTTTTCTCAATTGGGAACAGTAGGGTTAACTCCTGGAAGCCCCACTATCTGGCCCAACAATGAGGGTATATTGTGAGGGTGGAGCGCATGGGTATTGAGAGTGGTGCTCTTGATCATGGACAAATAGCAATTCTACCAGCCCCAGAGGGGGTGCCATGTAAATTCCAACTGATTCCAAAAAGTTCTCTCTTCCTTCAAATGCAAATGGAAACGAGATTCTATTACCTGCTGAGAAAGGCATGAAGTAGTCACTTTTCTTCAAGTTGCCATTCTTGTCCAGAAAGTGGCCAGGGTCAAAGATCTTTGGATTAGGGAATTCTTTGTCATCTTGCAGCACAGAAGTGAGTAATGTCATTATCATTGTGCCCTGGAAGTAAAAAAACAGATAATCTGATTTATAAAGAAGTCCAGAAGTGAGAAGAAGTAGTGGACGTCATGTAGCCCCGTATCATTGATCAATAGATGAGGCAACTAAGGTCCAGCCAGACTCAGTAATTTACATGGATGAGCTAAAGGCCAGTGGTGGAAGCTTGCTAAAGAGCTTTCCAATCACATTTGAAGTCTTACATCTTGGATACTTATGTGCAACCCTTTGAATGTGTTCTCTAGATCATCAAGTTTGGATGCCCTTGTCTGTCCCCATCACTTCAAATTTCACACATCTTGTATTTAGATTATGTAGATTATGGTTTAAAATGGAAGTCTCTGTTGACACTTGAAATGTCCAGAGTATCTGTTCATAGAACTTTTGTAAATAAACATGTAATCTATTTTAATATGATGTCATCTGGGATGATAACCACACGTGCAATAACCAGTAAAAACTATTGAGTGTTTATTATTGCCATGCTACGGATTAATTTTAGCTTAAAACACTGAAAAGATGATGAAATTAGAAAGATTATCACTTTGCTACAATTCAAGTCAGGATCATCAGGTCAGGTAAGGATCATCAATTAAAGCTAGAACCATTGGGTGTGTGATTCTGGAAGCAGGAGTTTCACAAAGTCTTAATGTACTCCCATAGACTTTTACTAGTTGCGTAGAAAAAGCAGAACCCCTACAACGGTAAGATCTTGACGATACCACCATATTATGTGAGGAACTTAGCATGACCAATAATGACATATGTGACATTTTATGCTCCCACCTCATCAATGTGATTCAGTGGGATATTCAGTGGGATTCAGCACCTATGTAGTTTTCTTGCCAAAATTGTAGCTGGAATCTGCCTCTAGAAAACAGTCACACAAAACTAGCCTGAGGAACATTTTAAATGACTGCTGGTCTCAAAAGGTCAACTGATTAAAAAGAAACAAACAAGGAAAGGAACTTTCCTTGATTACAGGAAGTGAAAAGGTCAACATAAGTGAATTATATGCTTGTTCCTTGCCTGGAAAGTAAACTGCAGAAGAAAAAAGCCATAAAATATTCTAGAAAATTGGGAAATTTTAAATTTAGGCTGTATTATTATTTGAACAATAGCTACTGAGCGTGAATACTCTATTATGACGTATAAGAAAATCTTTGTTTGGGGGCATACATACTGCAGTATAGAGGTGTAGATAAACCCTTGTATTGAGAAAGAGAAACCTCTTCTGATTGTGTGCTTTGGTAAAAACAGTGTGGATTGAAGTCCTAATCCTTGTAAAAAAATCAGTGATAATAAGGGAAAGCCCCATTGCATCTTGATAAGTTATCAATTCTGTCTTCTCTGGAGGATAACATTAGTAATTGAAACCTTATCAGTCTCATTGTTTTCCTTCATGAAAATATAACTTTTATTACTTTTAATTGAATAATAAGTGGAATAGTGTAGTTTATAGCATAGCAACTAAAACATCTGGATGAATACAGAAACCATCTGATAGACAGCATTGTAAAGCTGCAAAGACCAAAATTGGCCTCAGATTACAAAGACAGTAACTGGCTCTGGTGACGGGAGAACTTCAGAGGGGTGAGCTCATACCTACAGTCAATTTTTGACTGTGTTCATGTCATATTCAATTCTGAATCAGGACAGGAGGTGTTGTCATTATAAATGCCTATGAGAAGTGAATGAATCCATTCTGGAAAAAGATAAATGCTCTCTGAAATTCTGCATTTTTTCATATATAATCTCTGGTACTGAGCCATAGGGTTTTAGGCATTTGAAAGATACAACTAAGCAGTCACCAGAAGAAAAGTGGAAGGAAGGGAAAGCAATAAAAACAGACCCACATTAGGGAACATTTCTCACCTAGTTTTATGCAGCCAGCATTATCTTGTTATCAAAACTCTGAAAAGAAAATGTTGAGGAAGAAAAATTGCAGACCAAAATATCTTATGAATATAAATACGGAAGTCCTGAACAATAAATAACAGAGCAAATCCAGCTGTTTGTGTATATTTCGTATATTTAGTGAGGGATGTGAGGCCAGTATATGCAATCATATAAATAGATGCAGAGAAACAATTTGATAAAATTGCACACACATTCATGACAAAAATTTATATAAAGAGAAGAGGAAAAACTTCCCTAATCTGATAAAGAATATCTACTAAAATCTTAAAGATTTCTGATAAAGAATATCTGCTAAAATACTTAAAGCATCATTCTCAGTAGTGAAATATTAATATTCTTGTAGTCTACCCCCCAGCAGATCAGAAATGAAATAAGGATGCCCTCTATCACCAATTCTATTCAATGCTATCCTGGAAATCCTAGCCAGTGCAATAATGCAATAAAGATAAATTGAAGACAAAATCATTGGAAAATAAGAAATAAAATACATATTAACCTAGATAACAAAATAATGTACATAGAAATTCCAAATATATCTACAGATAAATTATTAGCAATGATCAGTAAATTTAGGAAAGTTGTTAGATATAAGGTCATCAAAATAGTATAACTGAATACAATTACATATACCAATTACAAAAAAATAAAAAAGCATTAAAAATTTATAACAACAAATTATTAATTATCTAGGAAAAATCTGATAAAAGAGTTGTAAGTCACTGCACTGAAAATAAAACATTACTGAGAAAATAGAATAAAACTCAATAAGTTGGGTGCATAACCATATTCATGAATTTAAAAATTCAATGCAAGAGGCTTGCTCTGCTCAGCCCCCTGCCTCTGCGCCACAGCCCCTGCGGTAGCCGCCTCGGAGCCCGCCGCTACTGCCTCTGAGCAGAAGATGGCTGTGCCACCCATGTATGCTGATCTTGGCAAATCTGTCAGGGATGTCTTCACCAAGGGCTATGGATTTGGCGTTACAAAGCTTGATTTGAAAACGAAATCTGAGAATGGATTGGAATTTACAAGCTCAGGCTCAGCCAACACTGAGACCACCAAAGTGACGGGCAGTCTGGAAACCAAGTACAGATGGACTGAGTGCGGCCTTACGTTTACAAAGAAATGGAACACCGACAATACACTAGGCACCGAGATTACTGTGGAAGATCAGCTTGCACGTGGACTGAAGCTGACCTTCCATTCATCCTTCTCACCTAACACTGGGAAGAAAAATGCTAAAATCAAGACAGGGTACAAGCGAGAGCACATTAACCTGGGCTGCAACATGGATTTCGACATTGCTGAGCCTTCCATCCGGGGTGCTCTGGTGCTGGGTTAGGAGGGCTGGCTGGCCGGCTACCAGATGAATTTTGAGACTGCAAAATCCCGAGTGACCCAGAGTAACTTTGCAGTTCCTACAAGACTGCTAATTCCAGCTTCACACTAATGTGAATGACCGGACAGAGTTTGGCGGCTCCATTTACCAGAAAGTGAACAAGAAGTTGGAGACCGCTGTCAATCTCGTCTGGACAGCAGGAAACAGTAACAGGCGCTTCGGAATAGCAGCCAAGTCCGATTGACCCTGACCCCTGCTTCTCGGCTAAAGTGAACAACTCCAGCCTGATAGGTTTAGGATACACTCATACTGTAAAGCCAGGTATCAAACTGACACCGTCAGCTCTTCTTGATGGCAAGAATGTCAATGCTGGTGGTCACAAACTTGGTCTAGGACTGGAATTTCAAGCATAAATGAATATTGTACAAGTGTTTAATTTTAAACTATTTTGCAGCATAGCTACCTTCAGAATTTAGTATATCTTTTAATGTTGTATGTCTGGGATGCAAGTATTGCTAAATATGTTAGCCCTCCAGGTTAAAGATGATTCAGCTTTAAGATGTTACCTTTCCAGAGGTACAGAAGAAATCCATTTCCAAAAAAGGTCCTTTCAGTGGTAGACTTGAGGGGGAACTTGGTGGCCCCTTTGAGATGCCAGGTTTCTTTTTTATCTAGAAATGGCTGCAAGTGGAAGCTGATAGTATGTAGGCACTTTGTAAATTCATATTGAGTAAATGAATGAAATTGTGATTTCCTGAGAATCGAACCTTGGTTTCCTAACCCTAATTGATGAGAGGCTCACTGCTTGATGGTGTGTACAAACTCACCTGAATGGGACTTTTTTAGACAGATCTTCATGACCTCTTCCCACCCCAGTTCATCATCACCTCTTTTACACCAAAAGGTCTGCAGGGTGTGGTCACTGTTTCTTTTGTGCCATTTTGGGGTGGAGAAGGTGGATGTGATGAAGCCAATAATTCAGGACTTATTCCTTCTTGTGTTATGTTTCTGTTTTGCCCCTGCACCAGAGTATGAAATAGCTTCCAGGAGCTCCAGCTATAAGCTTGGAAGTGTCTGTGATTGTAATCACATGGTGACAACACTCAGAATCTAAATTGGACTTCTGTTGTATTCTCACCACTCAATTTGTTTTTTAGCAGTTTAATGGGTACATTTTAGAGTCTTCCATTTTGTGTGGAATTAGATCCTCCCCTTCAAATGCTGTAATTAATGTCACTTAAAAAAAACTTGAATAAAATATTGAAACCTAAAAAAAAAAATTCAATGCATGAACATGTTAAGTCTTTCCATATTGAACTACACAACGACTGTCACTTTGATAAAAATTTCAGAAGTGTTTTGGAAAATTGACACACTGATATTTTCAACAATTATTTGAAAGTGTAAACACCTAAGAGTAGCCTATTAAGGAGACCTAGCTTTATAAATCTTTATAGACCCAAACAAAATAGCAGAAAGTCCATCAAGCTGCCACATGTATGAGTTTTGCACTTCTTTCATCTTCTGTTGTTAGAGGATTGGAACCAAACTAGCACTTTGGAAATTTCAGAAGCACAGAAATATAGTATAAGAGAAACAAGCTTACCTTGGGGATGAGGTAGTTTCTGAACTTAATATCAGTGGTCACTGCGTGGGGTACACCGGTGGGGACAAGGTCAATGTATCTCTGGATCTCGTGTACTACAGCATCTGTGTAAGGCATGTGGCTCCTATCCTGCATGCAGGGGCTCCTGTGTCTGCCAATTACATGATCAATTTCTTCCTGGACTTTAGCTGACAAGACACAAGAAAGAACTGATGGAAACGGAGATATATGGAACATTTGTCATAGCAATTCATGGCCACATTAAACATGATGTAAAAATCCCAGCAGTGTTACAAACATGAGTTACATGTGCAGAAGTACAACCAGTCATATAAAAAGAATTACTGTAATATAGATACATATCATTCACCTACAAACTAGTCATTACAATGCATAAGTACATTTCTATAAATTAGCATATATGACAACTAATACAAATTTAAGTAATACATTATTTAAAAAATAAACAGAAGTCAAGAAATTACAGTGCTTGCAAATGGAAAAACAGGAATCAAATATTATATGTATTACCAAATAATATATGGGGTATAATGTTAAATTGTAATGGTTTTGTAAATATATTTGCGTGTGCGGTGGCAGAGCAGGGGCGGTGATGCAATTAGCACTGGTACTGTCTTCATTTTCCCACTTCCCATTGTGGCCACTTTGAGCATGCTAGCAGCTTCTTCTGAAATTTATATTTACATTTCTAAATAACCACTATTTCTTTCTATGTTTTACTTAACAATTTTTAGACAATATTTAATGATTTTCTGGTATGCGAGATGAGAATTTTTACCTCCATCTCTGTTCCATATATAGACGCATGCCCACAAAGTGATATTTGTACACACAGACACATACACACACACATATGCACACACACAATTCTCCTCCTTCTACTTACCAGAATATATTTAGACCACAATTTCTGGTTATATCATTATTCATTGTTTATATCATTCTAAATATACTCAAACAAGCACACACACACACACACACACATATTCTTCCTTGGTTCTTTAGTTAAATCACAATTTTCTATCTTCAAGTTAGAGTATTTGCACATGTTTGAAACTCCTAGTAATAATTTCCCAATTATAGGGAAATCTCAGACTATCAATCACATCTCTTTGGTTGTTGAAGTCTCCTCTACGTGTATTATTCACCTGGTCCCTTCTGAAGTGGTTGTTTCCTAGGAGCCCAGCAGCGTCTCTGACACTCTCATTCTCTTACATGGGGTCTCCTGATTCCTGGCACCCTTAATTTCTTCTGACTTGGTTCCAGACATGAGATGGAGCACAATCCCCAGTACTGGAGAAAGTTAGTATAGAGGGTGAAATTTGTAACAAGCATGTAGGTCCCAAATACTTTTTTCTATGAATACACGAGATAGTATGATTGGGAATTCTGATGCTATCTGAATGCTGATATTTTATGTATGACCTGATATAACTCTCTGAAAGATTTTAATTTTCCCTTTACTTCTGGTGCTCTGAAATTCCATGACTTTGTGTCCTGTGATGGATGTTTTCATTTCATTCACTCTGCTGAACGCTTGTAGATAACTTTCTATTAAGATGGCAAAATACGGAGGTCTTTTCCCTAGACTTGTTTCTTCTCTGGAGAATATCTAGCTGCTGAATGTCAGGAAGCAAGATGAAGAAAAGTGCTGAGTCTTTGAATCTGAGGAATAGATATTTCCCAAACCTTTTTTTTCTGGCTTCACACCTCACACTTTCCTGGCCCTGTAAAGTGTCCCCGAGTACAGGGGTTCTTAGGCTCAGTTTCTCTGGAGAGTGTGCTTCCATTTTCCAGTGGGAAAAAATCAGGTACCTGATAAAAGGAGTCATGGAGGAAACCTGGGCAGGAGAGACTCCCTTTTCAGTCTCATTCCCTACCTTCTTTGGCTCTTGGTGCCTCCAAAATACTGAACCTTATGAGAATCATAGTGACACAGATTAGCTTCTCCTCTTGATAAATCTTCCTCTGCTGATACTTGTTACAACTCCATCCTCTATGCTGTGTCGATTGTCAGCCCTCCATTGTTTCTCCGTGTTTTAGAAATTTGCCAAAGACTTATTGGCTGTTTTCTATTCTCCTCTCTTTTTACTTCAACAGGCTAATTTTAATTTGTAATTTAGTTATTGAAATTTCAGTGGGATCCTGACACAGGGAAGAAGGTATGTTATCTGCTGCCAAACAAGAAGTATTTAAATGTAAATTCTAAGGAAATGTAGAGTTTACTCTAAAGGTAAATTGTAAATTCTAAAGAAAAGTTGTATGTGAAAGATGCAATTATTAATCCCCTTCCAAATATTCCTATTTGGTCAAACAGCAGTTTTTTTTTTT